>NC_046187.1:17940000-18280000 GCF_011004875.1 Balearica regulorum gibbericeps | reverse complement strand
CCACAGGGAGAAGCCTGTGCGGGAGCAGGAGATGGTTTAGGGGCAGGACCCCACCAGACTCCCATGCCAAAGGAGGCGCGCCCCCACCGCCAGATAACGAGATTAATAGCAGCGCACATTGAAAATGCAGCCCAGCAGCGCTCACCACCACACCCACACCGTGCCCTTTGCAGGCAGGGCTGACCACGCAGTTTCCCTTCCTCTCCTGAAGCACGAGTGCACCACATCTCTGCATGGACAGAGGCTGCGATGTGGAGCAGGCAGCAGCCTGGAGAAGCCTCTGCCCCATGCTCGTCTTCTGAGAGATGGGCTGGGCCCAGCACACCCAGCACATCACCCCAAGTGCCCCCAAAGCTACAGCTCCACAGCACCACCAGCGGTGTTGGAACAGCTGATGGGAACGAAACGGATCCTCAGGTGCACGCAGCCACATTTCACTGATAATCAAGGTCATAAAGCAGCATTTTGTTATGTTTAGGCACATGTATACGTGCACAACCAAGCAATACAGTGCAAAAACTGCTGTCCTTTACCTCTGTTGCCCACTTCTGTCGAGATGCCACTCAGCAGCACCTGGCACGCTCTGGTTTAGCTCTGAAGTAGTTTTCTAGGTAGAAAACCTCACCCTCACGCTTTCCCCAGCAACACCACTTCAGCCATGAGCAGTTTCTATAGTTTAGTACCACAGTTCTTGCTGAAGCAAAGCCAAGCCATACGTACCTGCTGAGCCGCCCTTGTCCCAGGAAGTGTGTCCTTTTCCTGGTTCTCATCCTTTATATGCTCTGGGTGCTCCCTGGTGAACGACCTCTGCTCCCTCTGACTAAGAGCCCTGAAACTGGCCTAGGTTCTGCTTTGCGCAATTACAGCTTCCCCACTGAAGGTGGCCAGCTAACAATCTGCTGCCTCTCCCCTTTTGGCACTCCAGCATCCTGGAGGCCCAGAGCCCCCATGGGACACGTCACTTTGCGTAGCAGTTTTCAGAGAAGGACAGGTTGCATTCGGGCTGCTGTGCTGCCTTCAGCCATGTGCCACTGGAGGTGCAGCGCCTTTCCTTCATCCAGCCTGAGCATCAGCAAGAACTGACTGTAACTCCACTGGGTGACACAGGCGCTGCCTCGAGGTACAGCTACAAAATGATACCATGCTGTACTGGGATGAGATGGCAGCATGCTATTTCTTCTCTTCCTCTCTTGACTTTCCTGGCTTTTCCCTCTCTTAGGCTAAAAATGCAGTTTTCTATATTTTCAGGGATCATCCATAGGACCGTCTGGGCCATCTGGGGTTTAGGCACGTGGAAGTGCTGCCACACGGACCCACCCTGCAGCACTGATAGAACCTCTACCTGCCCTTTACAAGGTTTGCGGTGAAGGTGAAAGCAGGGGGGGGCAACAAATACTGTATTTTCCTTAAAGAGTGAAGTTGGGGGTGATTTGTAGGGATCAAAAATCCTTTAGCATTACTCTGAGAGTGATGGAGAGAAGGTGGGTGTAACCTTGGTCTTTTGAATGGAGAACGTATGGGTAACAGCCCAGTGCAGGCAGGCACTGGCTGTGACTGGGAGGTGGCAGGGTTTGCCCATGGAGAGGACTTGGCCAACCCATGACCCAACCAGGTTTTTAATCGCAAGCAGGTGGGAATTCAAGCTCAGGGTCCGTTGGGGAGCATGTCTCTGCAATGTAGGAGGTGGGCAGGTGCTAGGCAGCCAAAAGTCCCCGTGGCTTCATGTTCAGAAAGGTGGCTTGGCCAGCAGCCCCAGATGGCCACCTGGGCCACCACAGCAGGGACAGCTTGGCACTTGGTGGCCTGCAGCCATCACCTGCCTGCGGGAAGCCTCAGCTCAGCCCTGGAGCAGAAGTCACTTTTCCAAATTGTACAACTTGGATTAGCAACGCCAACGACTCCTATGTATTAAACAATCTTTCTAAAAGCTGAGCAAATAACAAAATAACTAGTGAAAATCTTTCTCTGCAGTGGGTGCAGGGAAATCTCAGCTGCACCAGGGGCTGCTGAGATGGATGGAGTGGGAGAAGGATGGGTGCTCTCGGGTGTTGCAAGAGTGACACACACAGAGGCAGGAAGACAAACTTTGCTGTTTATTCATGGTGTTACCCTGGGAAGGGGGAATCAACCATAACCAAGGCAAATCCCTCGTGGTGCATTTCCCAAAAGCCAGGGCAGTGGCGACTCCTGCCACAGTGGCTCCGCAGGGTGCAGTGAGGACAGTGGCATCTGCAATGAGATAGGAGAGGAGGGTCAGGGAGCACGGTCATGCCTCGTCACAATGTGTGTCCTGCCCTCCCTGTCCTGCATGAGGTTTCCAGCAACATTTTGCTGCAGGACAGGTCATTCTTGTCACCTGCCCATGGCCATTTCCCCACTGTAGCAACCCTGTGTCTTATGTCAGGCATTGGCAGAAGAAGAAACTGGTAAGCCACTTAACTGTGAGTAGCAGCAGCTTTATAAATCAGTGCCACCATGCCCAGCTTACCAGAATATGCCCAGTTCCCTCCTCCGGTTGATGTCTCTCTTTATTTGGCAAACGGAGCACACGAGGCACCACGTGGTGACACAGAAGTCAGAGCAAATGGACCCCTATTAGGAAGAAATTGGTTAGGGACATGGGCTTCCCAAAAGCCATGTTTCAGCCAAGAGGAGGTTAATCACATTCCGCATCGTGTGCCCTTTGTTTCCTGACTGGCTGCAGCATCCTGAGTAGCACGCACTAAAAACCTGGGCTAGTGACACCCCCCCCCCCCCCCCCCGAGAGTGGAAAGGAAGGAGGGAGCTCTTCTGCAGGCTGCAGATAGCTACTTATCTTTCGAGCTTCCGAGGTTAAGACTGGTGGAAAAAACACACAGAAAGAGACAATTTGGACAAACCGGACTTGGGCCACCACGGTTTGCACTGGGAACAGCACTAACCCCCAGTGGGAAGAAACCGTTTCTCATACGTACTGTATGCAAATGTCCACCTATCTCCTCCATCTGATTACAGATGTTTAGCTGTGCAACTGACTTAATCTATTCTTTAGTCTGCCCACAATTATCTCAAATCTTTCCCATCTTTCAAAGACTGGGGATGGCATGGGGAAACAGCAGCCAAAGCACTGTGAGCCACAGTGGTCAATGGCAGTTGAAGGCAGGACATATGCCCCCGGTGAAGGGTGCTGGGAGGGAGCTGTGTCCGATTAACATGTGTTGTTGGATACCAGCCCAGGGATCAGTGCGGCCGAGGGTGTCCCAACCCCTGTCCTGTGCTCCCTGCGTCATGCAGGATACGAAAGTGGAAAAAAAAGGGTGAGCAAGAGCACTGCTGCCCTGTGCTCGTTCCTGATGTGCAGAGAGAGGGGCCTCGGGGGCACCCCGTCTTTCAGCCTCGCAGCATGGTAAGGGGACAGGTTAACCACTGACCGGGATGTTGTATCTGGTGCGGTAGAGCGTCCTCATGGCCACACTGGTCCCACACAGGCAGCACTCGTTCATGTCCCCGGCCACTTGGCAGGCGAGGCAGGGGAAGCAAAACATCCCGCAGCAGCCTGGCAGGGGGAGAAATGCAGCAGGGGGTGAGGCTCTGCCCGCCCGCCCGGCACCACCAGCACTGGGGGAGTAACTGGGAGGACCAGGCTACATGGCTGTAGCAATCGCACCACCGACCCGAGCCAGAGGGGCAAGGAAACTGTCCCAAGAGGGCATGGGACCGACCGCAGCACGTCACTGCCGACGGCTGAGAGATGGGACTGCCCAAGGCACTCACAGACGCTGCAGTCGGTGCAGCAGTCCATCAGCCCTGTCTGCCACATGCTCCTCGAGACAGCAGGCACAACCATGTTGTACTGTGGCTGGACTGTCACGACGGATGGGGTGGCCATTCCTAGTTGCTCCTCTGAAAGAGACAAGAAGGGAACAGGACAGTTAGTGAAAAAACTGCGGTTGGTCTGATCCCCCAACTGAGCGGGTCACCATCACTCTTCAGCAGGCGGCCTTTCGCCCGGCTCCCTTGCTGCCACTGGACGTAACAAAGCATAACCATATCTTACTTGCATTTGTTTCTTTTCAAGGTTTTTGCATTTTCTGTCATTTTATCCAGCCTTCAAAACGACATCAGGCCATTGACGTTCCCCACTCCACCCCAGAAAGGCTTCACTGGTGCTTAGACACAGTTCACCAATTTCCCTTTGTGCCAAGCAGGGCTGGGCAATGAACCTAGGCTAAAGCCAGTGACCTGGGCATTTCCGTTGTTGAACTTGGCTTATTTTACACAAGATGGCTTTGGCAGGGATAAAAAGAATGTGGGAAGCAGACGTAGTCTTGCATTTCCTTGTAATGAGGCTGGGCTCCACGCGACAGAGATATCATAGAAAACTAGTATCTCCGGTTTCTTGTCGCAGAGAGCCAGAAAAGCAGAAACTCAAGGCTATGTCCCAAGTCTGAACTCCAGCCCTTGCCTTCCTGCAGTTAAGCAAGCAAGTAAACCTTGAAAACCAGTAAGCCTCAGATCTAAAAAAAATTTTAAAAAATCTCAGTGCTCCTATTCTCCCAGCCAAGTAAAAGTCAGCATAAAACATTCTCAGATAACAATTAACAGCAAGTTTTGCCCTGAGGCCAAGTTCTTCTAGTTATGCATAAATAGAAGAAAGGGGAAGGAAAAAAGAATAAGATAAACTGCCTGCTCACATTTCTTTTTTGCCACAAATTGTTGTTGGTTTTTGTGGTTGTTTTTTTTCTTCTTAGAAATAGCACCTTGGCAAATGTAGAACCATGCTGCTGGGTGGTCAGGCTCCTCCCTCTGCAGCACTGAGCTCAGAATCGGGAACTGAAACTGAAATGAAGTGGGTAACGGTGGCGGGGGGTTTGGGGGGGGGGCACCCTCTCCTTCCATCCTTTGGGGCAACACATGCTCCTCTAGAAACCCCACTCCTGGCTTCACCTGGCAGCACACACCAGCTTGCAAGCCTGGCGTGAATGCAAGCACAGGCTTTATCAAGTAGTATCAGGCAGTCCAGAGGGAAACTGTGAGCGCGCGTTGCCTCCAAGTGCTTCCCTCTGCTACATGGTAAATCTCTCTACTTTCTGCACTTTTACAAATGCATGGTATTCTGTATACGAGTATTACTCACATGCTTTCTCATCTCTTAGCTGCAAATATTAATGAAAAGACTGCAACATTAAAATGCTCTTGTCACCAATAGCACACCCCTTCTAAAAGGACAGCAAATACACAAGAAGACCAGGCAGCAACATCTAAAAGCAAGCTTCTGGCAGAACAGCAGCTACATCCAGCACATCCTCAGACCCTACCAGAAAACACATACAGCTAAGCAGCCTTGCTAAGAAGAATTTGGTCTTAAGTATCCATGTAGACAAGAGAGAGCCCAATTTAAACAGAGCACAAAGTACCAGCCAGATTCCTTTAATGCAGTTATAAAATTCTGGTAGCAGGAGAAAGCAGCAAAGAAGTAACCTCTCCACAATCCAGCTCTTGTGCATAGCTTTTTTAAACCCTCCCCCCATCCCCAAGTAGGATTTGCCATATATTTTGCTTTAAATTATGTGCTAAGCAGGTTAAAAAAAAAACATCAAAAAAACCTCTGCTTTTGCACTATTATCTCACTCTTCCCAGGCTAACAAGTTTTTACTTTCCATGCTTTAAGAAAACCAACCTTCTGGGGAGCAGCCTCTGTCAGTGCAGGCTTCCTTGCTGGCCAGGACCCTGAAGCTCTGGGGAAGGTGAAACTAACTTTCTCACTGCTCTTATTGGCAGCCAGCAGTGAGCTCATGTCATGGTGGGAGGTAACTGGAATTCAGGAACTGTGACCTGTTGGTACAACTACTGGCTTAACAACACGTGTGGAGAGCACAGAATCTTTATTTCTGTTTTCCTTTTCCCAGAATTAAATCATAGACTGCTATTCATCTTTTTAAAAAAATGGTTGCACATATATTGCCTTATTCCTTTAACTCTGTGTACACATGGTTGTCATTTGGGGGAGAACAGCTCTGAATGACGTGCATTTGTTGGGATAGACGTTTTTCCAGCATTTTTTCCCCAAAGAAAAAGCATACTTTTCAGATCCCAGACCAGACTAAATGCTTCAGTCTGAGCTTTTCCCTTTTCTCAAGGAAAAGACTTTGGAGAAAGTGGTTGTGCAGATCAGCTTGCTTTCACAACCAGGCTTGGGTGACGGCAGGTGGGCAGTGTGGCAGCGAAAGGGAGGCATGGCAAGGGCTTCTGGGTGGCAAAAACATCCCTGCGACGCCCGGAACAGCTGCAGGTCAGCAACCTGTGCCATGACACTGTGATGGGGGGAAGCCCCAGCCCCAACTGTCCTCCTCCACCTTCATTCAGCCCCAGATAAGGAGGCAGCAGGGCACGATGGTACCTTTGCTTTTAATCCTCTCCTCCATCTGCAGCAAGCGTGCTCCCTGCTCCTTCTTAGGGATGAATTTGAGTTTTCATTTCCAGATTAGTAAATGCATCCCACGTGGAGGCTTCTATAAAAATTAGGCTGATTCCCTAAGTGCTTGTCACAAGCCATGTAGCCCAGCTAATGTAAAATTAACTGAGTCCTTACTATACACGCATCCATTTCCCTCCATGAGACACTAATATTTACTATTTATTCACTAACATGCCCCAAATATTTAACCATTCAAGCCCTGTGCAAACCACTGACAGTTTTGGATGCACTTCTACATTTCATAGAGAAGCTGTATGTGACACCAGGACAGTGGTTTTTGTTTCCCAGGGTGATGCAGAGCATGCAGAATGCACAGAGCGGGTCTAAGCAGAGGCTTGCACAAGAGCAATGCAAGTTCAAAGCATCCCACGTGAAGCGCCTATGCTTCCCCTTCTCTCTCGCTATTCACAAGAACCTAGGCGTCTGCTGGGGAGGGAAGGAAACGGGAAGTTGAAATGCACAGTTGGCATGAAAGATAAGCTTTTGGTTTTGTAATGAGTTATCAGCAACATTTTAAGGATTTTAATAGTCTGTCCTCTAATCAGAGCTGAGGTGACACTGACGGCCTGAGCAACCAGGCCCTGCAAGTGCTTTTCTTCCGCAGAAAAGCATCCCACTTCTACCTGCAATCCTGGTGCATCGAAGTGTAACTGTCCTTTGTCACCACCATAAACACCTACCTCAGCTCATTCTCTTCACCTGGCATTTAAGTTGGACAAAAAACCCTGCAAAAATCTCACCAGTGAAATCAAAACACGAACTCCTGAAACTCGTAGCAAGAGTATCAGCCTTGCCCAGCGCCGGCCAGGAACGCTGTTGCCTCCTGCCACAGCCTCTGTGGCTTCTGGTCAGAGCTCATCACGGGGCCTGACTGGGGCCAATTTAATGTGTAAATGCGATTTTGATAAAGATCCAGGAGTACGGATAAAAAAAACCTCCCTGAACACATTTTTGCTTTCTCAGCAAAGAACAAAGTATATATTACATGGTCTACCATTGTATTTTACAGAAAAGCGGCAATCAGAAAGTAGTTTATTCCATTTTATGCTGATGCCGTCCACATGCAAACATTCCCACCTGTCCTCCACAGCATTTGAAAGAACTCCATCACACAACTTAAAATGCTGCCACAAATGAGCAAAGCTACCTTCCCCAGTACGCTGCCTCGTGCTCCCAGTTGCACAAACCCCAGCGTCTGGAGTGGCGAGAAGCGGGTTCGTTTACAGAGGCTCCGCTGTAAACACTCCGTGCTATTTCTACGGCCTCCCAAGAATTTTATCCCAAGCTGCCAGCTGCTGCCAAAACGCTGCAGGGGATGACAGACCTTACCTTCTCCTGTCCCTCGTGTCTGGTATACATGATGCCCTTGCTTTAACCCAACGGCACTGCTCCCAGTCTACTTGAGGAGCAGCGCATTAGCCCAACACCTGAGCAGGCGCTGACTCAGCAGCCACACGTGATGCATCACCAAGTTAATTCAACATTAACCAAGGTATTGGCAGAGTGACATCCAACACACTTTGCAACAGAATCTGACATGCAACAAGTACTTTTTAAATGTACTGATGTTACTTAGTAGAGTAAGTTGTACTGCTGATTAAAAAGAGCCTTTACTACTTAATAACGATGCTTTTTAAGACGGATGGGAGAAGGCAATCTGAGAGATAGCTGGACTGGGAGAGATGACGTGCAAGAAGGGGAAGCCGCGAAGCTCCACACCTGCTGCGTGCACGTGGCCACAAGTCCTCTTCTGAGAGCTTTGCTCACCTTCAGTTCAATGGCAGTCTCATTCCTCCCCTCCGTGTGCAGCACGTGATGCCTCTTGTGTATGACGGGATTTCTTCTGTGTGACTTCATCCACCCGGCACCCAACAGGCTCACCCTGAGAGCCTCTCATGGTAGCTCCCTATGTGTTTAACCTCCAGTTTTCTGAAGTACCTTCTGACTTGACTTACCTTGGCATAAATAAATCAGCATTAAGCAGCTCGAACTCTTGAATGCAACTTCTTGGTTGCCCCCTGCTTTGCCACTGATTTCTTAGGCAAGGCCTGAAGACAGCGGATAGATACAACAGTTGCCACCTTTGCAGCCGCTCCATAGCAGATGGCTTCCTTGTATGGATGTCACAAGATCTCAGAGGACCTCTGACAGCACAGCAGCTCACGACTAGGCTGAGAGACATGGGAAGGAGTGAGAGACACTCTTCCCATCCTACCCAGCATACAAAAAAAACCCCAAACAGGCAACTGGTCCCCAGGTTGCACTGGCGGCGGGCCAGCTGTGGAGAGCACCGCTTTTCCAGTGATCTGTCAAATCTTTCATTTATTGCATTACTGTGTGGTGTCATGCACACAGAAGTGGTGGTGGGGGAAGCATCATGGCAACGCTAAGCAAATACATTCCTTAAGGTCCCTTCCAACCAATGCTTGCATAAAGCACAACAGTAATGCAAGCATTGCCAAAACCCACATTATGATGTACATAAAGTCTATGCTTTCCTTCATTTTTCTCTCAAGTACTTTTATTTCTATTTATATATTTCCTGAAAAAGCGGTTAATAGCACGACAGCATCTGCAGGAAAATAAGCTCTGATCAAGCCAGAAAATCCATCTGACAAATATTTAGGCATGCTACCACCTGACGGCCAACACAAAATGCACACAGGTCTTTCTATTAAGCAGCCACTTAACACTGTTGAAGTTTCTTCTCAAAACAAGTCCCCTCATGCTATGCCTGCACTGTTGCCTGCAGGGTTAACTTGGGGATAAATTATTTCTCTTCAATACACTTTTCATTCAGAGCTGAACAGCACGTTGACGCCAGTCCAGGAAAAAAACCGAGGTACTCCAGAATGGGCATGCAGTTGCTTTCTTTCCCTGACCTCACAGCTTGGTTCCGTTCTTTATGCAGTTGAAGCAACATACTCTATATTACATATTTCTCCTTTTTACTCTACCTGTCATAGCCAAGAAGCTCTGCAATTTGGAGGAATTGCATTCTGCTGGTATAAACATTCAAGGGGGTTTTGGTCTTTTGTGTTTTTGTTTGGGTTTTTTGTTAGTTTTTCATTTCATAAAGCTGTATTGTTAAAAGTTTTGAACTTGGCTTCTGAACAGTTTTTTGCTGGTTTTGGTTTTTAATTCTATTACACCTCTTCCTGCTTAGCTCTGATGAACTCACATGTGTACAGCTGCCTCCCTGTGGGCAGGAGAATGGTGGTTTTAAAGAAAACACCATCCAAGAAAAGAAGTGTTGTAAAACCAATGAGGTTTGGTTTTGTTTTTTCCAATTTCCTTTGTATTTCTGGTACTGTATCTAGCACACACTGTGTTAAAGTTTGCTCCAGCCTTTTACCTCCATCACAAACTAGAGGGAGGCACTGCAGGGAACTCACCTCTCCAGTATGCCAGGAGTCTTCAGCTAGTACAAAACTTCACATTATCCATGGCCAGTTAACATCCACATTTTTTGTCAGCTTTGTTTTGAATCTTAAACAGATCTTCTCTTCTGGTATTTGCACTGTGATGTGTTCAGAAACAAATTAATGGCCCTTTCCCTGCTTTTGATGAACAGAAAAAACAAAGAAGCACCCATAAAATACATTTTCCCGCTTCTGTTTACCACACCAGTCCTTCATCACAACAGTTGTGCTTTCAACATCTTCCTTGAATACTGGCTAACCACAATGCTGTGCTAGTACAGATGATGCATTACCTGAATTTTCAATCAGCTTTTTAGTGACTTCAGCCCACAGGATGCTCTGATCTTTACATACACTGACACACCTTTCCGACTTTGAGTCGAGCCTCCTTTTTGTTCCCACGTCACTCTACCAGCAGCTGACCTGGTGACTCCCTACGACTGGACTGCCTTCCAGCCATGCTGGCTGTCCCATGTCCTCCAGCCTGTGCTGTTTGCACACATTTCCTGAGCTAGGTACCTGCAGCACATACTTTCCTGAAATTAGAGGGAGGCAAAAATCTGACCTCCTTGCATTAAAAATACCATATGCACCAAGGAATACATGAATATCAAAATCCACGCACAATTCACCTTGGATAACACTATGAGTCTCTCCACCTGGCAAAGGTGAAAGTGAAAGCTCCCATGTGCCACTGTCCCAACTGAGCTTCTGAGTCTAAGATCCAGCCCCACCACGAAGGGCTGCCGATGCCTTGGCAACCCTCCCTGTATCCCCGCAGGAACTAGCACCCCTACATACCGACGGCTACTCCTGGACAAAGAGCTGGTGCTGCTTTGATACACCTTTCTACAAAGGCAAGTGTTTGTGTTGGTTACAGAGTTTTCTGTTTTGCTGAGCAACTTCTAGCATTTCATGTCTGCCTTTGCAAAGCACGTTTGACCTTCCTGCCCCCTCCAAAAGCATTTATTATCTCAATATCCTGTGGAGGAACATTTGGAAAACAAAGGGGAAGAGAAATGGAACATTTATCACTGGAGGAGAAACTTCAGAGGACAATGTTTATTTGTGCAAAAGCACACTAGCTAATAATGATCCTGCTGCTTAGAGATAAGAGTATTTGAGAATTTTTTAACAGACTGTATCTAAATACAGTGGAGATTGTCTTTGTGAATATTTGGAACAGAATACCTTGGGAATTGAAGGAGAAGATATGCACGTATACCTGCCAGCAGATAGAGTTTTAGCCCGGAAGTAGTTCAGCCTTTGTCTCTTTTGCACTTAAAAAGTTATTTCTTATTTCTGCGTATTAATCATAAAATGCTCACACAAATAACACTCTCAGTATTACAGCCTAAAACCTAAACCTGATGTCATTTTTCAGGCAATGAACCTGAAATACATGGCTTATCTTTGTAAAACGCATTTTGACATGAATTTGGGACCCCCCCCAAGAAAACATGCAATGATTTTCAAGTTTAGGACACGAGGACTGTTTTGAGACTTGAATTTTTACTCTACACCTTCTTCTTCCTCTCATTTCAAGACAAACACTTGCTTGTGACAAGTTGTCACCGGACAAAGGACACCATTAGGTTCAAAGGCACTACAAAATGCGAGCTCTTCTCAAATCTAAGCTCCTTAAAGACACTTTAGTATGTTAAAAATGGATTAAAAACTTTTGCCACAACTTAAGGTAATATTACAAGTGTTAAGAAACTGATCCGTACTATTTACAAGACTTTTTTATTATTAATAAATGCCTTATAACCAAAGTTCAACATGAAGTTGGATGCATCCAATTCTCCCTCTACAAAATGCAACTTTGTCACATAATTGTTCAGAAACTTACTATTCTTCATTTTTAAACTGCTTTTCTTCAACTTAATACTTCCTCCACCTCAAAATTATAAACCCTATTCAAGAACAATTTCTGTGGAAATACCAAAGAGGCCCTAAAAGCATTTCTTCCTAACATTTTCACATATTTCTATCTTATATGCCATCAGGCTGAAAAATCTACTCTAATTTGCTCAAAATATATTTGACATCACTTGTTTAAATAGTAAAAGAAAAAGCAACTTTACAAGGTGTTCATTAAAAAGAAGTGTTCAGAACCCACACAAGTCTGTTCCAGCCCCAAAAAGGATCTTCTGTAACCAAAGCCATTGACTTACTGTATGCTTTCTCATTTCCCTGCAACAGGAACTTCTTTGCCTGCTCACCATCATCAGCAATGCAAAACTAGTTAGCAAACCCTGAACACATGGCTTTAAACTGCAATGTCTCTCAGCCATATCGGTTTAAGTAACCTTAAACTATGATACCCATTTTCAGAGCTAGAGGTGTAAGTAGCCTTAATTTTGGTGTGACTGCACACACAGTTGTACCCCACCACTCAAGGAATGGAGCAGAACGCACCATACAAGCTCTTTAACATCACGAGTCAAAGAAAGGGTTAACTATCATGCAAGTCATGTAACAGAGAGAGCATAAACCAGTTAAAAACACGAACGGTTTGGAGCAACATAATCATTAGCCTGCAGTTGCTATTTTTATTGTTTATAGGTATTCTCCTATAAACAAGTTCTTCCTATAAGACTACAAATAAAACCAGTAAGCTTAAGTCAAAATGAATAGAATTAAAAAATAAAAATAAAAAATAGTATCATTTTGCATGATGAATTCATAGCTCAGGGTCAACAACCAGTCATGCGCAGTTGGCAATAGTTCTGGACTGCTCTGGTTTTGGTTTTAGTCAGTAGTCTGTGTTCAAATCAATCTTGATAAACAAGCTCAGCTCACTCTATGTAGGCAACTTTGCAGAAGCCTATTCTTTTCATGTGAAAAGGAACCACTCCCAGCAATCACAGCAAGAGCGAAAGGTAATTTTAAATACTTCTTTATTGACTTCTTATTCTGGACCTCTCACACTCAGTCCTGACTGCTCCTAGACATCTCAGGATAAAAATTGTTATTGCAATTCTTTCACGCAACAAGCTCCAACTCAAACTGAAAATTATTCATGTAATAAATCAGAACACCAAATACGTATGGCCAGATTTTATTTACATCCTGAAATCACTTCCCAGCATTTTCCCAGGTTGCTGTCACTAAGAGACATCTGTTTCATATAAAATCTGGCGCTCACAGTCTTGAGAGCTTGACAGAAGTTTGCTTGTACTACACAGGACCAGCAGAGCAGCTGCACTTGTTGAAGCTTCTATGGATGTTGGAGTCATTTAAGGATAACCAAAACTTGCATTGTAGGATAATCTCATTTGCATGTTTTGAAACAAGAATGTTTTCACCAGCTTTTATAAATAAACAGTATAAATCAGCTGTAGTTAAGTATTTTCCTTCTTACTGTACTTACACTTTAGATGGACTAAAATATCAGTATTTATAGTAATTTCAACTACCTGTTTTCTAAAGGTTCTTCTACCTTTTTGGAGTCTTTTTGTTTCCACAGATTTCCAAGTACAATCCCTACAAAGAGCAGAACCCCTACAGTACGATTTGAAGCAAATTTCTTCCAGCAGTCTTCAGGTTTGTCTATGTCCAAAGTATAAACCTGCAAAAGCACAGTAAACATTCTAGCATTATTATTCTACAGACTTATAAATATTTGACACATCACAACAAGACACAACAGGTTCTGTAATTTCATAAACTAAATCTTAATTTTTAAAGTCTGCCCTTAGCTCCACAAGAAACAGGAATAGTCTGTGCTTACAAAGGATTTTTTGCATAACTGGCACTTATGTTTACTTCACATATTTATTCAACATACAGCAGAAAAGTCAAGGATCACATATGAAAACGATTCAGTGAACCAGGGTAACTGGAATGCACAGGAAGGTGCCCGGCCCTGACTAGTCACCCAGGGCTGGTTTAGTCCAGTTGCTCTTAGCCATATCTGTTCAACTCTCTTGCAAAAAAGAACCAGGACAACACCTAGAAGCAAGGCTTGCCCAGCTTGGCAGCGGTGAGTCACAACTAAAGGTGAAAAAACTCACACAGTGCAGCAAGAACAAAGTTACTGAAAAATATTCTTAGAAACAAAACTTGGTAGAAAAGTCTTGAGAAGGATGATAGATGTTAAGCAAAACAAGTGAAAGGATTAATAGAAAAGTGTCCCCCAAAACCTCAAACCCTTGCAATTCAGCCTCTGAAAAATTCAAACCAGAAAGTATCCAACTAAGAGCAGTGAAACCTTCCCAAGGAAACCTGTTCCTCTGCCATTTAAAGTTGTACAGAGGCGACAGGGCTGGGTTCTAATCAAATAATCTGAAACATTGTCCACAAGCTTCTAGGACATGATGCTATCCACACCCTTGAAAACCTGTCAGCTCCTCAAGCACAGGGAACTGAAAACACTGAACTGACAAATAAAAGGCAACAGCAGCCAAGCCAGGTGATACACCTTCAGAAATGCAAAGCAAATAAAATGTTATATTTTTCTATCAGTGAACCTCTTGAGTGGCATAGAAATTTGACATCTTCATGGCCCAAATTCCTCTCAGGCACAAGTTCAATGAATTAAGGAAAACCTACCCCTCAGGTGGCTTACTCAGCTTTCTAAACTCAGTTAGTTAAGCACACGTTCAGAAAGCTCGAACAAGAAGATAAGCACGAGAATGTGTGGGCAGAACTAATATTAAAATATTCACAAAGAAGCTACTCTGTGGTACACAGAACAATGCTGCTGTTTGACTTTGGCTATCTCCACAGTGATTGTGCACTCTTCACCACTTACATTCAACAGGTCTGCATTCTCACTTATAAAACCCCTCCCTGCAGGAAAGCAACTTCCATGTGTGCCAAAACTACAATGTAAGGCCTCTCTGCCAATTCAAACTGCACATGATTATGCAGCAAAACGTAGTATTCTTTCCCTCATAGATTTCCAAGCACAACTGCTATGAAAAGCAGTGGCTGACAAGTACCAGACTACATCATCACAAGAATTCTTACTCAGAGGTATGTTTAATATCCATCACCTGCATGAGCTTCCCCCATTAAAGTGTAACCTAAGTCTAATGTGGTTTAAACAGTTTCATGTTAACCACCGACTTAACTTCTCAGATTGACTTTACTACCTGCAATGCACAAACCTCTTTGCTCACCTATCAAGACCAGCAATTTTCACATAGACCAACTTTCATATAGACTGACTTGTTACTACATGACTGGGCAACACAGTTGTCAGGATTCAGAAAGAACAGGGTAACAAGATCCTATCTGCTTCCTTTACTGACAAAGCTAGTTTCTTTCCGTTATTCATTAAAGTTTCTAAACTAATATAAGACTGAACTGGATTGTTCTCTGCTATAAAAAGAACTGTGAATTAGAGCTGCCACTTAGCATAAAATTATAATATTAACATCTGCTATAGGTGGTAGTGAACAAGCCACAGAATTTTGTTATACTATTAGATCCCAGACTGAAGCTCCAGACCACAGTAGAGAATAATTTTTAGATGTAAAATTAACCATCTCTCAGAGACAGAATGTGCCACATTAATTTTCATGTAGCTACTGTACAGGACGTTATAAAAAAAAAAACCCTGCATGTCTCCTTGATACTACAGACCATATAATCTTTTAAAATAAGTGAATGATCATAATATACATCAATTGCAGTCTCAGATCACATGCGCCAGATGTAGCAAGAGCTGTATCACAACAGTAAAAACTGCACAATCTTGTAGGATATTGAGCTGGATTCTAGCTGCAGTTGCTACTGGAAGTGAGAAGAAAACCATTCGCCTGAGTTCACAGCTTAATGCAATGCAGTTCTTTTGGGTAGGAAGAGATTGAAAACCAGTGCTCTACAGTCTGTGGCTCACTGGAGGTCTCTTGCAAACAAAAGGTCTGCAAAAGGTACTTAAGAGAAGTAAGCTTATTGTCGGAAGACTTCAGTTCTCTTTACAGGAATTGGGTTTTTTAGGTAGTTGGAGAATTGATGGGGGTTGAAAAACACTCTGATTTCTTATCAAGAACTTCCACATGGAAAAAGTATAAATAAATCCATCCAACCTGGTGTGCTAGGTGAGCCCCTATGGCAGCCACAGCTGAATAATACGGGAACGTCTGGTTACAATTCATTCCTGCCACGCACAAACTCAGGAGCATTGCAAGGCTGAAGCCACTGAGCCACTGCTTCGTATCCTCCTTGAACTGTAATGCTGTTGACTTCACACCGATAATGATGTCATCCCTCTTATCCTAGAATGAAAGGATGAATTAGCAAAAAATCCACAATCCAACTGCTGCTTGATAAGGAAAATAAAAAGGGAGACCTTGCTTAAGTTTCCAATGCTTCTTATTAGGAACCCAATTTAAGTGCATTTGTAGGTCCCTACATTAAAACTTAAATTAGAAGGTTGGTCCTTAGAGCTGCTTTAGCTGCCAAGAGCTAATACCACCATCACAGTTATTTACACAATGTAAATGCATAAGCACACAAAGTGCATTATACTTCCAGCTTTCTACCTGATGTGTGAAACATTTGCAAACAGCAATAAAAAGTCCAAGAGCTGGGGTTTCCTTGGTGCTGTTTTAGCTCAGCTGAGGATGGAGAACTGCAACAGGTTAGTACTGCTGTTGACAACAAAGTTGTAAATTAAATACACAGATACCTAAAATTTCCCACGGTTACTCTACCTGATGTGCGTAAATGGTATCGTATACCAGAGTCCACGTTACTCCAGCTAAGTACAAGGGCAAACACACAGACCACTCACATGACCCTTTGATGGCAGACCAGCCAAGAAGGGCTCCCCAATTAAATGTAAGTCCTAAAACCATGAGAGTGGGAAAAAAAAAAGAAAAAAGAGACGAGAAGTTACAAGATTGCCAGGAGCAATTGAAATTGCATGTATAGAATTAAATATTATTTGTTCGAGTGTATATCATATCAGCAGCTTCTTGTACAATAGTGGCATTTTTATACCACTTATTTTCAATCAGGTAATAAATACAAGTAATTTGACATTAAATACTTTGGACATACAAGGAGAAATACGTATAGCCGCACATATTTCCCCAATTTAAATTCGACTTCATTAGCCAAGGGAAACATTTGCACAGAACTATTCCAATGTACTCAAAAAGTCTAAAGTTAAAACGCTTAGATGTCAGTATAACAAAAGATGTCGGTATGATTGACTGCAAAAGAGTGCACAGCAGCCAATTATGGTACTTCATGGCTGAAAATGACAGTTTTAGTTGAAAAAGCTGAAAGCAGCTGGCATGTGAAAGCCAAGATACAAAGATAGGTTTCAGTAGCTCAACCTGAAATACAAGCACTGTCAGATCCTGCACAGGAGTTATTTTAGAGTCTGAAGATTGAAATGCAGGACAAATGCATCTTTAAGAAAGGTTTCAAGATAACCCCAAAACTAAAGCTGATTCTCAAATGACAAATATTTATTTTCTCTCTCCCTTTCTCCCTTTCCTCACTCTGTCAAAATAAGGAACTGATTTTTAACAAAAAAAAACCCAACCCCAAACCCTTGTATGTGTTATAAATTGTTTAAGAAACTTCTGGCACAACAGAACTTTGTCTATAAGGTATTTTTATTTTAATATAAAGTTATGTCCTGGTTTTGGCTGGGATAAAGTTCATTTTCTTACTAGTAGCAGATATAATGTTGTTTTCGATTTAGGATGAGAATAATGTTGATAATACACTGATATTTTGGTTGTTGCTAGGCCATGTTTACACCAAGTCAAGGACTTTTCAGCTTCTCATAGTGCCCCACCAGCGAGAATGCTGGGGGTGCACAAGAAGCTGGGAGGGGACATGGCCAGGACAGCTGGCCCAAACTGCCCAAAGGGATATTCCATACCATATGGCATCATGCTCAGTATATAACTGGGAGGAAGCTAGCCGGGGGTTTAGACCATGGCTTGGGAACTAGCTGGGCATCGGTGGACTGTGGGTGGTGAGCAATTGTGCTGTGCATCACTTGTTTTGTATATTCTTTTATCATCATTATTTTCATTTTCATTTTCTGTCATATTAACCTGTTTTTATCTCAACCCACAAGCTTTCCCTTTTTCTTTTTCCCCCCCAAATCTCTCCCTCATCCCACTGGAGTGGGGGGAAGCGAGCAAACGACTGTGTGGTTGTTTTAGCTGCCTGCCGGGTTAAACCACAACAGTTATAAAAAAAATCAGATTGCTGAAGTTCAATTACTAGTTTGTAAAACACCCCAAAAACTACATCTGAAGAAAAAAATAGTAAAAATATTTCCAGCTCACCCAAAACTAACTGTGGCCAATACGTTACTCTCTTCATCAGAGGGTAGGTGATGACAAGAGACAAAGAGGCTGCCCCCAGAACAATACTGTAAAAAGTACCAAAAGGTTTATTGTTTGCCAGTCTAAAGATCACAAGATAGAGTGCAGCATTACAGGAGCCATACATAGTACTGAGCTAATTCTTTTATTTTCAAATACAATTCCATGACTAATAACCTCCTCCCACTGCCCCCAGCACCTTTTCTGCTGACAATCTCTGTGCTGAACTCTGGACCCAGAATAAAATTTTAAGAAACAAAAGTTAACTTATACATCACCTATAGTAATTCAGACACAGAAGCACACAAAGCGCCAAGCTAAGCTGTCCCCCAAGAAAAACAAAGGACTGAAAAGTGGAGATATCTCCAGCTGCCAGGGGCCTACTTGCTGTCCTTGCAACCTAAAAATGGAAAGAATAATGTTAATACAACATAACACATTCCAATGTATCTTAAAACCAAAAGTCACACCATTGGCATAGAAGCAGAAAAATAAACAGGTCACAGAATGTATGAGACGGGGTTCCTTCAATGATACAAACCCAGCATATCATCGCAGACATGGGCTGTGCTAAGCAGCAGCACTTATAATAGAAGTACACGTTTTTTTAAAAACTAGAACAGAAATAAAGTGCCACTTGTGTGCAATGAGGCTGATTAGAAACATCATGTAGACATCTTGTACATGAATTTTATTACCTTAGAAAAAAAAAAAAAATCGGACTTAAAAAGTTGTGAGCTAACTATCCCAATTTCGAGCAGCACTTCGGTGCTTAAATGCTTTAAAGTGATTACCATGTAAAATATCGTAAAGATGCAGGGCTCCTCAAGCACACATAACCATTGTTGATAAGAGTGAAAGGACAATTGACTTAATCCTAGTTGGGATACAGTGGAGTTTAGAAACTCTGTCTGGAACAAGAAATCATACGAGGCAAACTGAAGGAAGAAACAAGTATCAGAAAAAAGTTAAACTTGAATGTATGGTGAGTTACTTGCCAAAGGTGACCATTGCCAAAAAGAAGACAAAAGTTTTGTGTGTTGATGAAAATGGTATAAAGTCTATTTGAAGAGGTTCAAAAGTCAACTTTTTACAGAATACTATATATGTACAAAGTGTTCTGCATATGCTTTAATAATGTGAATTTACATAAACTCTTTTAGTATGTTCTTCCCCCCCCCCCCATCAGGTTATGTTAAATGTCAAGTAATGCTTTTGCAGTTTAAACACACACTTATATTTGTAACCAATTCCACTGCATGTCATAACCAAAGGTGGGATGTTTCATTTAAAGAAAAGAAAACATTTACCAAGTAATCAGTAACATAAAATCTAAAACCCCAAACCACCATCACCAACACAAGCCAACATCCTGCCACTGACCTGACATCTATTGCACTTGTTTTGAAGATACTCTTTTAGGTATGTAAGAAGGAGCTACAATGGGAATTTTTAAAACTTTGCATATATGAATTCACTATATTGAAAATTCCATCTTACTAATCATCACCCCACCATGTCAAATATTTTTAGCATGTGTAGTTGTTAATAACCGCCAAACCCTAAACCATCCAAAACTGCCACAAAACTTGTACTGATTCACCGGCCTCCCAACAGCACAAATACAACAGTGGTGTAAGAACTTTACATATCACATCGGCTCATTATCCTGTCTCTTGCCAGTGCTGAAACCCAAAACTAGAGGAACAATATAGGACTAGAAACCAGGTCAAGCAAGCAGTGAAGCATCACCAGGATACTCCCATCCAAGCCTGCACCTATGCACATTTCAACATCTGACACCGGGCACTGCCTTTTGCTTATTTCCCTCTTCTGAACAAAGAGGAGATTAAAAATACAACATAATAGAAGAGAATTAGCTCAAGGTTGGGCATGATACGCTTAACGGCCATTCTCATGAAGACATTAACAATACTCAAGGAAACCCTGCACCTGAAAATTTAAAAAAAAAAAAAAAAAAGGAGGGGGGCTTCTTGGGTAGATCATAACTAGCAAGTGTAGCAAAAAGGTGTTATTTTGTTCTGCCACGCAAAACAAAGTTGAAAAATACACTTGTTCAAGTATAGCTGACAAGAATGCATATTTTTATCTTACACAGAGGTAAGTACTCTAGAAGACTTGTTACAGTCCTAGACAGAGAAAGGTTATACAAAATAAAATGATTTCTACTATTCTAGGAGGAAAGATAGACAAATTAATCGCACGCATCTCTGACAGAAACATGAAGGAATTTCTGAACCTGGAGCCCTATGCCTGCCCTCAGCAAAGAATCAATGTGATGCTGGAGACTGAGTGAACGTGCACTTGGTTAATTAACCAGCAATTCACTCCCCTAGGTCTCTGCAAGCCCACAGGGGTTTCTCTACCTTTTTGTCATAGTCGCGATCCCACATGTCGTTGATCGTGCAGCCGGCTCCGCGCATGAGCACCGCTCCGATGCCGAACAGGGACAGCATGTGCCAGTCCGGGAGGCAGCCCGGCTCGGCCGCCAAGCCGATGCTCCAGGCGCACGGCAGGTACAGCAGCCACGTCCCTGAGGGAGGGAAGCCAAAATGCGCGGGTGCGGTGAGGGGGGGAAGCGAGAAGGGGGGGGTGCCGCAGGGCAGGACGCAGTAGTAACGGCACTGCCAAGCAGACAGGCGCGTCCTTGGCAAAACCCTTGTCCCGAAGCGAGGGCGCGTGTGGCCGGGGAGGGCCGCTACGGCCACCGGCACCGGACCCCCCCCACCCGTCGCCATGGTTACTGAGTCACTATGGCTGTCGCGTCACCACAGCTACCACGCCCCCAAGGCTGCTGCGTCGCTACGGCTACCACCGCCCCGCCCCGCTCACCGGCGGGCTGGTGCACCCGCATGAGGCGCAGGTACGGCCGGAGCGGGCTCGGCGCGGCGCGCACCAGCTCGGCCGCGGAAAAGCTCAGCTGCCGCGGGGGTCCCGGCGGCGCGAATGGGCGGCGCAGCGGCGGGGCGGCAGCGGCAGCGGCGAGGGGCAGGCGGGCGGCGCGGAGGCCGGGAGCGCCCCGACACAGCCGCGCCAGCAGCGCCGACATCTTGCCGCCAGGCTTCCGGCGGGGCCGTGTCACGCGGCGCCACGCATGCGCAGTGCCCCCGTCCTCGCCGTGCACGGGAGCCGCGCCGGGCCTGAGGCGGGCCGGGGCTGGGTGCCCCCGTCTCCGGTGGAGTCCAACCCGGCGGTGCTGGAGCAGCCGTTTACCCGTAGGCCGCGGGGCCCGGCAGGTATCGGCAGGAATCGGTCTGCCGTGGTCCTGTCACAGGTACGGGGGACGGCAGCCGAGTCTCCCGGCACGGGGTGTGAGGGAGGCTGGAGCTTCGCCTGCCGCGGCTTCGAGCAGTGAATGCTGACTGAGCACCCGCGGGTGGCCGGTGGCAAAACAGGATGCACAAATTTAATAACTTCTGTAATCTTTAGTTACTGTACCTCAGCACCTCGCCAAAAGCATGTGTGCTGTTTTTACTACTAAATTTCTTCAGTCTTCCATGCTATTTGTTGAAACCACGTAGGTAACTGTATATCGTCAAACATAATAGAGAGATGTGTTCATGCACCAGCATATGTCTCATCTCCCAACCTTTCCAGACTGTAGTTAGTAAAAATTTCTGGCTTCATATATGGTCTTTGGATCTCTGTCCTCATTCACTGAGTTCTCCCACCATCTTATGTGCGTTATTGCATATACCAGGGAGAGGGGGGAGCTTTGAACAGAGCCATAAAAACTCTGTCTTGCATGGCATGGTTTCAGTGATACAATGTGCCCAAATTTGCTGCTGAAAGATTTCTTGGGGAATTCATAGTCCCTGTAGTGTATAACTTCTGTCTCATTCCACACTTCCTTCAGCTTGAATGACTCACACACTGACAAAAACCAAGGGAAACCATTTTGACCTTTAATTTCCCAAAATGCTGACTACCACAAGGAAGTAAAAAACCAATGTGATGGAGAAGTGACTTTCACATTTTTCCATTCGCTGTTTTAACGAGCAGTACTCCACAGCAGTAAAACAATTTGCACAGGACTATAAAAGAAACAGTTGCTCAACTCTGATGAAGTGTAACTAATTTTTTTTTTTTTTTTGTGACCTTGGCTCTGTTTCATGCTGATGAGGTCGGTCATCGTGGGCTTTACTCAGGTATGGATGAGTGCCTGCGGTGTGTTTGAACAGTGCATACTGGAGAGCAGCAAGTGTGTCCCTGCAACACACACACCCACAGCCTTTCTGCCTGCTGTGTCCGTAGGAACTCCAATACTCTGATTTTCACCGTGTGGGTGCTCCCGTGCAGACCCTGTGGTTTTTTTTGTTTTTTTTTTTAATGATGTGTGATGTGGTGAGCAAACCCTAGACCGTCTGCAGACAATTTTTAAGGAGCTCATGAAAGTAAAGCAGAAAAGAAAACTTACTGTCACTAGATTTATATTCATTATAAGGTGGTTTTGCCCCTCCCTGAAAAAAAATCTAACGAATAGAACATTTCAGACTTTGAAAAATCACCAAAAGCTATTAAGGCCCCACTGTCTTGGTTGACTCAAATCTGAGTTGATGGTCAAATTGCCCCTGATTCTAAGAAGATTATCAGTTTCCTTATTTTCGTATACATTAAATGATCCCCTATACAAAGGTCTACATGGTGCAACTTACTCCACCTTCCAGGAACTGATTTACAGTAAATCCCAGGTGAGTAATCCAAGCTCCAGAGTCAAAAATGCAAAAGTAAATTGAACCGTGTGCGAGAATCATTGTTCCTGGTCTCAGATAAGTGTGTGTGTGTGTGTGTGTGTATATATATATGTACACATATATATACTGGCCTTCAAGGTTGATACCCCAAGGTTTACAACATTCACAGAGGGAAAAAAAAGCCCTTGAGATAAGGTGCCCGTGGGGCAGGCATTGCTGCTGCAGGCAGGTCCTGCGAGGGTGGTATTCATCTCTGGTTCTGACCGTACCTGTCTCGGTATGCTGGGATCCAGCATCTCGCTTCCTATGCTCTTCTCCCTCCTGCGTTGTTTGTACAGAGCTAACAGTAGCTATCAGCTTAATATACACCACCTTGTAAAGAGAAGTCATCTGGGTGTGTGTAGAGCTTTTTTAAGTTGAAAGCAGTTACATGAGCTGTAAATCATACCTCTTGCCATGTGAAGAACCATGCTGTGCGCTCAGAGGAGATCTGGCTGGGAGGTGAAGCCAGAGCAGCTGTCATTTGTATGCCCAGACATCCCTGTACCCCTCCTGGTAGTTCCTGCATGCCGATCATCAGCCTTTGTACGGTGTCTGAGTCAGCGGGGTGCAGGGCTTCTGAACTGGTGGTCAACTACAGTTGAAACACACCAACCTGGATATGCCAGCTTTCATTTTTATTTACTTGGGTACTCCTGTTGGGAATCATACAAAGTGCAGATGATGTATGACCAAAGCAAATATGGGGAGTTTCCTGGTATCAGTATGCCAAAAAGGAGTCTTAAAAAAAAAAAAAAAGGAAGATTGCCAAAAGCTGGTATAAATCACTTTAATTAAAATCTTCAAATATAAAAGTCACAAGCATTGGAATAAATAAAACTGTTAGAAAAGTTCTAAAAGAAAGCTACCAGGCACACAATAACTTTGATGTCTTAGTTGTTACTTACATTATAATAATAATATATTAACAACTTTATGTTGACTGTATGTAAGACTTTCCACTCCATTTTATGCTCTCTTTACTTCTTTTATTGAACTTGGACAATGTAAACAAACTTAGCCTTCCTTATTCTCATTTCTGATCTATATTACCCTCTGATATATGACCCTTCACAGAATGCGTCTGTGCTGTGGATACAAACACTCCTTTGACACACTGGAACTTAAATACAACCTTTCTATTGTGCAATATTTCATCACAGCTTCAAAAATACATCTGTTTTTAAAGTCTTATTAAAAAAGACACTGCGTTGAAACCTCATGTAGCTGGTAGCATCCTTCTAAAACTTAAAAAGAGAAATACAGTGGTGGGGTAGTGGTAGTTTCCCCTGCTGTGCTCAAAATATCATGAGGTGTTGACAGTGTCACGGGTTATATATATCTTCAAGTAGATGCAAATCAACACGTGCAGGAGACCACAGGTATTCTCCGGGGTGCTTTGCTACCCTGCAGACCAGCGGCCTGTGTGCCAGAGGAACGTGGGGGGCAGCACACCGAACCGAACCAAACCGCAGCAGGGTGTGCACGGGGAAGGCACGGCTGGGGAGAAAAGCCACCGCCAGCACAGATTTCTGGCCAAAACGGCTGTTTCCCCAGCAGGAGGGATGTCAGCCTGGCCGGGCAGGTTTGTCCCCAGGATACGGTTAAGGCCACTGAAGTCCCTCTCATGGTCGAGGTGTGGGTGGTTTGCTCAGTCTCTTTACTCTCCAGTTTCCTCAAGGACAGAAGAGACCTGAGCGAGTTAAGGAGCATAAAGCAGGGCTTCACCTGCAGATAGGTTCAGGGAAGTCCTTTCCAGCTGAACCACCTGCAGGGTGGTGAATGTTAAGGAGTTGTGAGCCCTTGCCATGCACCCACTGACTGCGGACGGTTTGCCTGGGCGCTGGTGGGCTCCTCTCCTTTCTTCCTGGGGATGAAGTGTGTGAGGGCAGAGGTAGACCACCCTGCAGGAACAGCCTCATTTCGCGTGTCAAAAACTCACCGTTGGAAAGCACGTGGCTACAGCTCCATCTTGTGACCGAACTAGTTTGGGAAAAACGTGCCGTGCTGCCCCAGATCCCACGGAGGACCTGGTTTCCTGGGCAAGACGTTTTCCCCTGCAGGCACCCCAACCTTGGTTTGCTTTGTGTGTCCCTGCTTTAGACCCTGAGATGACTTCAGCAACCACCCTTCCTTGGGCTTCCCCACATGGTTGCAGGCAAAATCACAGCCATACAGCTAAAATAAAAACCCTGCTCATCCTTTCTGAAGGCAAGATTTTGAAGGAACTGCTTTAAGAGCTGTGCTTGCAGAAACGAGAGGGAGAGGGGATGTTGTAGTTGGCAGAGCCCCGAGTGCAGCATGAGAAGCTGATGGAGCTCCACGCATGGTGTGGAGAAGGGCCCCGCACTCGAGTGCAGCAACCCTGGCTTCACCCAGAGCAAAACCAGCCCCTGCCTGGGCTTGATCTACCTGGATAATTCTCCCAGGAGCTTAACGAGCATCTTTCATGAAGAAATTATCCAGTGGGACCTCATGGTTTCCCAGCCCAGAGATTGTAGCAGTGCCGTTACATTTGCATCCCTTGATAGAATTAAATCTCATGGTAGAAACGTGAATTTCTAGGATTAAACTTCCCTACTAGCCAAGTGCTTTACATTTATCCTGCGTGTGTATTAACCATTTAAATGCAAGCAATAGCTTTGGCATTTTTGATAACATAAAAGCCGTAAGTGAAGGCTGGAAGGCCAAGTACGCTGCCGGGACCAAGGGGTTTTTCAATAAGCTCTGGCAGCGTTTTGTCATCCACCATCCGTAGCACACGGCCGTTCAGCTCAATAGACCTGGAGGGGGACAGAGAGACTGTTTGGGCAGCTGTGCTCTGTTTGTCATCGAGCACAAACAGCTCTGGACCGAAGTGTAAACATAAACTCAGCCCGAAGTCAAACTAATCTTCACTTAAAGGTTTATGTGTGCTGCACTCTCTCTGCAAGGAGTCCTTTAGAGTCATAGCACAAGCAACTTGAAAAGTACACGTTTCTTTCTCTCCTAGTGAGGTTAACAGCAGCACAGGCTTTGAAAAGTACAAATTTTAGTTGTTTTTTCTCCTGCAAATATTAAGGTATCTTCTACGCCCACAGAGCAGATCCTTCCCGTGCCAATGCATTAGTGGTAACAACAAAAGAAACCATACAAAGCCTGAACACGTTTACTGTAAATCGGGAGCCAGCACTTGGGAAACCAATATATTTGTGCTTGTGCAAAAGAAAAAGCACTTTAGCAGCTGGTCCAGAGCCTTGAAGCCTGCTAGGAAAAAGCTTCCCAATTAACATCAAACAAGTATTCTTGTACCTTAGCAAGCTTTCAGCAGTCTGATTTTAGGAGATCTGATTTAACAGGGGTCAGACCTTACTGAAAAAAACCCCAGATGACTGAATGGCAACCTCTTCCTCCCCATCACAACCTTGCAAATTGAACAAGGTGAGGTTTTAGAGGCCACCTAGCTCTACTCACAATCCTTTCCACAGAGACAGGAGGAACTGCACACTTACCTGGAAAGTATATTCTCTTTGCCATGAGGCAGTAAGAGGTACTGATCCACGTGCTTGCTCAATAAGTAATTGGGTAGCTGCAAATGCTGGGTGACGTTGTAGAGGTTTAAGGCAAACAGTGTCACATCCCCTTCTCTGTACTTTGGGCTGCAAAGCAAGAGAAGATGAGGGTGGGGATCAGGAGAGAAAGAGGTTTCAGAGAAATAACATGCGTCCTTACGCTGTCCCAAATTGCTTTTGTTGGCCTAGGGCCAACCATGGGCTCAATTTCTGGGATATTTCACCCTTTCTGGCGGCTTACTGGAGGGCATTCGTGCAGTGGAGGTAGACACGGAGCCTCCTCTTGTCGGCTCCCGCCAGGCTGACCTGCAGCACCCCGGTACCCACCAGCTTCTTGTAGAGCAGCGAGAGCCAGTAGTCCTGGGAGGCACAAAACCACACATAATTACTTGTATACACGCCAGGTACTCCACATGGTGCTTAACATAATGTTCATTTTGCTGGTAATTTCAGGGGGTTTTCCCCCATAATTTTTTGCTTTACCAAGTTTTTCACCATATCTATTTAAATTCCCACAAACAGCATAGCTGAAGAGAAAACCCTGCCTCCAAGCTGCAGAGCAGCTGTGTTGACAAGGTACCTTAGAGTCATTTTCCCCTTCACATGTGAATCTCAGAACTCTTTCTGTGGAGGAGAGACTGTTTGCATTTTGGAAACGCCTTTCTGCAGGGTACAGAGCACCTCAGGGCTGAACCTGCAGGGATGAGCTGCCCTTCCTGCAGGAAAGCCTGTGCCCGATCCACAGCACAATGCCCAGAAGCAGCCCCTGGAACTAACATCGTGCCTTTGAACAGATCTCAGGATGAATTTCTGAACGCCAGTCAAGAGTGAATCCTCTGATGCCCCAGGACGATGCCTGAGAGCAGAGTGAAGCCTAGTGCGGACTTTTTTTTTTTTTCCAGGTCTGCTTTTTCTTGCATCTTGATTGCTACTTTTCCTCTATGAAGTCCATGATCGTACCAAAGAGAATGTGTGGTCTGTACAGATGTGTTTTGGGACTAGGAGGCCACAGACAGGCTGCATTTTTCAGTATTGCTTCTTTGGGTGCAGCCCCAGGGGAGGATGTGCTCCAGCTGACGGGTTTCAGAGAGCTTCTCCCAGCTCATGTCTGTCTGTCTTTGAGGTTTTTCTAGAAGGAAAACTGTCATGTTTCTGTCCTGACTCACCACAAACCCAGGAAAGTGACTTTTCCTATCAGCCTACGTGCTCAGTCCCTCTGCAAGGAGGTGCAGCCTCCTGACGCTGCTGTGCTGCGTCATTTCCATGCTAACTAAAACCGGTGGACCTGGGTTTGGATTTCCCTGCCTCTAAAGCATTATTAGCTTGATTAGCATCTGTACTGCCTGTAGGTGAGGAACAAGGCATATCCTTTTAGTTCGAATTAAATCTATTTAAAATGAGGGGATAAGAAGCCCAAAGCAACAAGCCTGACGATGCAGCCCCTGGCATAGGGACCAGCTGAACAGGCAGGAGAGAAAACCCCTGTACGCTGGGTTTTCTCTCAGACAGTCTCTATGAGCCTGTGAAAATCACAACCTGGAAGCAGAAAAATGAGAGGAAAGCTAAAGAGAAAGACGCTATCCTCTCACCTCTCACTCCAAGGTAAGCGCTACTAGCGCAAAGAAACATGCTGTACATGCAAGAACAACCTGTAGTTCAAATAATGATGTTTCATCGCAGCAGAATGTTATTTCCTGATAAATCCAACTATACTAAATGCATGTTTTCATCTAATTATCCTTCAGCCACTACTGAAGGCTAAATATGCTCATGACCTAAGAAATGCTTGAGTCTTGACTTCATGATGGTTTTGTTTTCACTTGGGATATAATTTACTACAATATCTCGTATCACTTCTGTTTAAAAGCTACTCATCACTCAGCTGAGGAGTACTCAAACCAAAACAGTCCATCCAGAAAAGCCTTGTGAATTCCAGAAATGTCTGCATACAAATCAGAGCATCACATCCCAGAAGTCAGTCTCTGCTGTGCTGAAGACTAGCTGCATCCCTGCAGTGGCAGTAAATATCTTGTATATCTCTCTATATATATGATACATGAACCCATAACGAAACATGAGCTTACTTGAGGTGTAAGGATAACTGTGACTATCCTACAAAATCTGTTGCTATCCTGCATTGTTAAAATAGCTGACTTGTATGTCCACATCCAGCATTGCCTGGGCAGAAACGCACGCAGCATTCAGATGGCGTTAGCAGGGTTGCATACGTACCGGCAAAGGCTCAAAGTTGGCATCCACCAGGTGATAGGTCCCTGCCCCAAAGAAAACCTGTCTCATCACCACATCAATCCCCTGCCTGGCCGAAAGCCCGAGTTTGTCCAACCACCTGCCGAAAAATGAGGCAAACAACAGGCAGACGAAATTGCTGACCTCAGCTATACACTGTTGCCTCTCTCCAAGCAGCTCGGGAAGTAGGAAAGCAAGAATTAGGACATGATGCTGACTTCCTTAAAGACACACAACTAATTTCAATTCAATTCTTGCATTAATTACATTAAAAAATACCAGAAGCTGCAGCAGATGCTCCTGAACTGGCCAAGGGCCTGAAGGCTGAGAGAAATCACGACACCAATGACAAGGTTGCCTGCCATTAACAGGCTTTGACTTTCTGACCCACCAAGGCTCTGATGAAAGGATCATCGTGCCTTATAGGCATTGCAACCATGTTTTTGGTGAATTTGCAAAGTGTGAACCACACATTCCCATGCAATTTTATCTCCCTGAATCTACAAACTGATCAAAGTGCTAAAAAAAGCCTGAATTGTTTTATTTCAACAAAATGCTACAACTGGAGTCCTTGGAGAAAATTGTTTTCATGACTAAATTTCCCTTTGGTAAGTTGTTTCATGGTGGTCGAAGGATGACATTGGAAAAGGACAACCACCTTGTGATTGACTTTCCATCCTCACAAAAGGACGGAGTTAGGATTGCAGGTTTGAGGGCAGAAATCCAACTTTGTCACGCTTCTCATCCCCTGTTTCCCATAGGAATCTGCTATTAGCTGGGCCTGCATTGAACCCCAGGCATGGGGGAGGCACACAGGGAGCAGTGGGAAGGTTGCAATCCTCAACCAACCCATTGCCTGCGCTCCCTGGGAAGCCTGAGGGAAACATTTCTCCTGTGGGGTATGTACACAACCTCCTTCAGCTGGTAAAACGTGTAATTTCCCCACACCTGTGACATAGTACTCACATAAAGCCAGCAATGTAAGTGTTAGACAGCCTGGGAGCTCCCCCTCCATAGGCAGAGCTTGTCTCTCCTAGCCAGACCTTCTTGTCGGGCACGGTCCCACCAACAATCTGGCCAGCGTGGCGTAGGGAAGAAGAGAAAGAGACAACGGTTATGTTTTTTGGCAACTGAAATAATGGGCAATCAAAATTTTGTGCTTTAGCCAAATACCTATGTACAACATTTGCATTTAAGGCATAACACCAACTGAGGTGGGATGTCACAGAAATTTTGATCAAAAGGACTAGAAGTAGATTTATTTCCCCCCTCTTAAAGAACATAAATCACATCTACACATGTGGTTCTACAAGGCAAACCACTAAAAGCCAGGTCCTATAAGTCCTCTCGTGCCGAGCAGTGGTATACTCTAAGTTTTACTGTTCTCAGGATCTCAAAATACAAAGGAATTGAGGGGAGTATGACAATAAATTAAATCCTTGAGTAATGACTACATTGATAAATGAGAATGTTGTAGGTTTGTGATGTATCTGGCCCCATGTTTACTGCATGGCAAACTACTGGAGCTGATTTGTTATCAGTATTGTTTGGGTTTTTTTTTAATTTACAATGACAGCAGCCCCCAAGCTTTGAGGATCCCCGTTTATTGCTAGTGAGAAACTGTACTTTATGCCGGATTCTCTGCTAACCCCCTGGAAACTGAACATGGGAATGATTGAACAGGACAAGGCACCTCCAGGACTTGGTGTACAGCTGTGGCAAAGGTATCCAGCACTTCAGGGCTCAAGAAATCCTCCCTCGTTGCACTTCGTCCATTCACATAGTAACTGAAAATAAAAAACAAAAAGCCCCACAGTCAAAATTAAAGAAAAATACCACCACTGGTACAAAACACCACCAAAAGTTACTCGATATATTTATCCACAGTACTATTTTTCTGTCCAGTTCTTTTTCTTTTTGTTTTCCAAATGTGTAGGCATGTTGTTTGTATTTAAGGGACTATTGGCTGTAATTACCTCAATGAAGGGAGGATATCACAGAAATTTTGATCAACAGAAGTAGTAGGGGTTTTTTGCATCTATTCATTTATAATGAAGAAAACATCACTGAATAAGAGCCAGCTTCTGTAAGTCATCTCTTGCTGAAGAGTCTGACACTCCTATGTGATTACTTGCTTTACTGTATCAAGTTATATATTAAAAATATCAGATCCCAGCTTCTGTTCCTCTATTGGAGTATTTTGGCCATCTGGAGGAGAACAGGACGGAGCCATCCCTATGGGATGAAGGTTGCCCTCCACCACGAGCAGAGGAGCTTTTAAGTCTGGTTTGTCCAAATAAAGAATGCAAAATTGGGATCCTTGTGGTTTTTGCATTTCATCACGCTATCACTCAGTCTTACCAGAAGCAGCTGAAGTCTTCCAGCCACAACAGGAAGCTAAAACCTGATAATCCTAAATTGGTAAAGAAAATAATGCATGCCCATTTAAAGCAGCCATAGGGCAAGAACAGCTCAGGAAGGGGAGAGGACACGTTCTATGCCTTGCTAGCAGCTCAAAATACATAGATAAGTCATATATGCATACATATATATAATATAAGTATGTGCATCTTTTTCCCCACTGTTACCTGTCTGCTGCATGTCACCAAGCTGCATTCGATTCCGGAAAGAAAACCACATGGAAATCGCTTTCAAACATGTAGAGTTCATGGCAGGTGCCCTGGGGACAACTTACCCCGCTGCCCACCTGGGCGCTGTAAAACTGCATCTCAGCCGTGGCACAAGAGCGAAGGGCTGGGACTGTGCGGGTGCCGTGGGATCTGAGGGCGAGTGACCCACCCACAGCCTGAACTAACTCACAGAGCAAACGCAGGGGAGCAGGAGAAGCTGCCAGCACTTCTCTGTGGGTAAGGGTCAGCCAGACCTGCAGGGCTTTTTGTTTATATCAAACAGACATAAATAGAGAAAAAAGGCAGCATGTAACGCATCAGCTAACAAGGATTCTGCTGCATTTTTTACAAGGAGATGGGTGCATTTGCCAGCAGGGTCATCAGTGACTCCTTGAATTTGCTTTTAGGGAGCAAAGGTTTCAGTCGAGCAGGTTCAGCCTTTCCAATGCCAAGGAGAGCACCAATGGCAGGGGTACTGACTTCCTTTCAAAGCCCGGCCACCCACGGGTTGTTTAAAACCTTACGTTAAAAAACTTCTGCTCTTGCACAAATTCAGCAGAGGTATCTCTGCCGAGTAAGTCTGAGCAACCTTCTTTTCCTTTTATACGACACCCCCTTCTTCCCAAGGGAAAGTGCATTTTATTTGAAAGGGCTGGCAACTCGGAGCTTTGAAACAACTGGGACTGCTGCTCAGATCTCACTAGGTTTTGGTACATGTTGAAACACGACATGTGGAAAGGCTCAACCGCTGCAGAAACTCTCCTCGTGCAGGGGGGAGCCGTGACCTACCCCCTCGCGCTTTTCTGAGAAATAAAGCTGTCATGCCATCTTTTTCTCCACATCCCACTTCTGTTTTTCTCAGTACACATATTTAGCAAGCAAAATGACCATCTTGCACGTGTTGCATTCCCTGCTGCTCTGCCTACGTTAACCCCCGCCACTGCTTTTGGGTCTCTGCACCAAGTAGCTTCTTTGGAGACCTGCATTTCTGTAATGCTCAACTCATCTCTTATTCTGAGTAGAGGAGTTTGCAGCGAGGCACCCAAGGACTGCTAAAAAGAAGTATTTCACCCCCTCCTTCCTGCTGAGATTTTCAAATTGACATTTTGTAAAGAAAACAGGCAATAAGCAAAGTAACAAAGGTATCTGAGCAATACTTACTGGTGCCACGTGACAGAGTCAATCACCTTCCCTCCCGATTTCAGGAAGCTGCAACCAGAGGGGATGCAGTGGAGAGTGGGGCGTTAGCGGGTACCGGTGATGGGTCACGGCCCCCCATGAGCGAGATGCCATGCACAGCCCTCCCCTCTCCCCCCGGCTGGCGGCAGCGATGGTGAACCGCTTCGGAGCCGCGCTTGTGATGGCTTTTAAACAGGCTTTGGGCAGCCTGGGTGCCTCAGCGGATTGCTGGAGGGGTGAATTAATGCTTGTGTAACATACAGAGATTTCTAAGGGGAAAAGCCCTCGTTAACACAGCGCTAGAGCCAGCGGGCAGTTGAAAGGAGGGTGGATCACTGAAGTGCTGCTAGCGTTTTAGTTTCAGCTGGCTGAGTATTTAAGCCTTGAGCTCATGCATGTAAGATTTCAGTCATCCCCAGTCAAGGAAGATTATTTTCCATGTTTCTAATTTAAAGAAAAATGTAGGAAATCAGTTCTCAACTAGACTGGATATATCCATTTGTACATCCTTACTATTGATTTGGAGCAGGAAATCCTTAAACCCCTGTCCAGATGCCTCCTCGTGCCCCCTGCACCTGGGTGCAGCCAGCGCTATCCACACCTGCCCACCCCAGGGGGTGCTGCCCGGGCCCCACAGCCCTACCTTCTCAGCAGTCTCTGTGTGTGCTTTCGGGGCTGCCCAGTGTCGGGACCGTAGAGCTTTGCGTGCCGGTAGAGGGTATAGTTACTCAGAAGTTGGCGTAAGTGGATAAAATCTTGCCCCAACTGGAATCCGTCGATGTAGATGCCAGATTTCTTCCTGAAGCTATTGGGCTCTGGAGAAGACACATGTGCATCAGCACCTTACTCTAGTTTTGGGGCACAATATAAGGCAGCTCGTTCCCCTATGGCTTCACATGATCTGGCATGGTATGGGTGAGATATTTGAAGGTGATGAGGATGAAACCAAAAGCCCAGGTGATGCAGTCTGCTCCTTTCAAGCACTCTGTCCCAGCCAGTTCCCATAGGTGACATCCTGCACCTCGCAGGACATCACTCACCTCATCTCAGAGCCTTGGTAGGAGCAGCAAAATCATCTCAATTTGCTCATTCGGTTGGGCCTTCTGTGAAATCCTCCTCGCAAATTAAGACCTTAATATTTCCCAATAAAACATCACCTTGCATTTATGGGCCGTCATCCAAAACATCCAAAATTACCAGCCCATACCCTGCAGTGGTACCTTTCCAGGTGACCGCAGGCCTGGCCCACAACCAGGCTTCGCACTTACCGTTCCCAAGCTCCCAGGAGATGTTGTACCCCTGTGAAGCGCAGTAGTCCAGCAGTGCCCGAGCGTTCGAGCTGTCCCACTGCAAGCCATCTTTCCGCAGCAAGGCGTTGAGCCCAAAGATCAGGTGAAACCCTGAGCAGTTTGCAAAGCTGTAGAGAATATCCAGCGTATTTCCTGTGCGGAGGAGAAAGAGGGGATGTTTATCTCAAGGTTACGGCATGCTAGTTGAACTCCAGCCAAGTGACGATCTTTACTGCCTGTATTTATTTAGCGTGGTACTGCAGATGTGCCAAGCTCTCCCAGCTGGAAAAAAGAGCCCAGACCTTACTACCCACCATCCTGCAAGGGGCTGAGATCCGCCTAACTCCTGCAGCAGCTGAATTCTATTAAATACGAGGTGGCAGACATTAGAAAAAGATTTCTTAGAAGCATCTTCATTTTCAGCGGTTTCAGCTCCTAACAGCCTACAACCCTTTTACCACGGCGCAGAGATTTGCAGCCCCCTGGTTATAAATCCTAGCAGAAAAATCCATTGAAGTCTTACTTGTAATGGTGGTGTTTTTGTGCTTTTTTCGGTTATGCTCTGCAAGAATCAACTTCTCCTGGCGGGGCCACTGGGCCAGCAGTAGCTTCTCAACAGCAGCAAATGCAGGCTTCGGGCCACAAGCCTCTGTGGAGCAGAAGAAGGATGATAGCAATTAAGTCCTCGTCTCCACGGCCAGGGTCCGGCATGCAAAGGGCTCCATCCCTCAGGAGGAAGCACAACTGCTTGGTGCCAGGCTGAGAGACAGTCGTGCACTCCTGTGAAACACATCCCTACCTTTCACAATGTTAGCCACATGGAGGGCTGGCTTGATGCATAAAAATCTATTATATATATTATGTATATTCCCCAATTTTAGGTGATAGAGATGGGGGGGGGGGAAGACTGAGCTGTGCTTCTGGAGGCTGGTATCGTGGCAGTCACTCTGCAATAAACTATTTTAGCTGGAGCACCATCCGGAAACCCTCATTCCAGCGAGCTGACAAAGCGTGGGCTGTGGTGCCCGAGGAGCAGATAAGCCACCCCGGTGTGCAGCAGCATGGCAGGGTTCATGGCCCGCCTTGTTTTGGGCAGATACGGGGCAATGCTTCCTGCGCTGCCTGTCTCGGGCAGGGGAAAGTGCTGACTGCCCTGCGTAGCTCCAACAGCAACGCCGGCAGGAGTCATAAGACATTTTTTCTTTAAAGCTCATGTTTTTTCTCAGCATGTAAACCAGGAACAAGCCATAACCAGAGAGAAAGGCAGAAGCTGGAGTCACGATTACCCAGAGAGGAGGCAGCCACTCAACAAAACAGTATGGGGGGGGGGGGGGGAAGTACCATTTGACTTCAAAACCAAGCATCACCAGTTGTACAGTGACGTACAATTGCCCTGTTGTGCTATGTACTACAGGAATAGATGGGAATTTTTTTCATCTGAAACACCTCTAGAAGGGTTTATGTGCTTTTTCTAGGTTTAAAGAGGAAATAGACTTTAATGCAGTGGGAAACCTCATGCACCAGGATCAAACTCTAGCAGTTGGCAGTGGTCTGGTGGGTTTGCACTCGCCCTGCCGATGCAACCAGAGGGCAAGGCTGCGCCCTCAGCCTAGCTCTGGCTGAGAGAGAGAAAACAGATGCTCTGTTCTCATCTGATTATTTCTTCCATAAGTTACTTAATTTTCATAACTAAACCACAACTTTTGAGCTGACCTTGGCCACCTCCCAAGCGGTGGGAGAGTTTCCAAGGCTGCTGCAGGGAGCACGGGGTGGCAAACGGAGAGTCTCAGCAGATGCCGGGGTGGACATGAGGTCACCCGTGCTCTTCGTTGCTTTCCCGCAGCTGGAACAGCTCCTCCCACAGGCTTTGCTGAAGGTCCACAGATCTCCTCTCCATGGAGAAGAACAATGCTGACCCCTTGGAGGACCCCCAGCACTGCTGTCATACCCTTGTGGCATCCCCAACCTGCATCAAAGCCACCTCCTAAATGGTTTTGAGTCTAACATGTTGATGCCCGTTTTACCTTGCTGGGCCTGAAGTTCCCAGAGGATTTTTTCTTCTGAAGTTGAATCCTTGTTGGGATCAAAGATGAGAAAATCTGTCTCGGTGCCACCGAACCTCAGGAAGCCTGGGGACAGGGCCGTTGCCAGGGCACGCAGTTTGGGATTGCTGAGGAAGGGACATCAAGAAACAGAAGAAACCCTATATTCATGCAGACGATGGCTTGGGTGTAGAGGTTAAACGTGTAAGAGCTCGGAGGGATGCGCTGCAGTAGGTGACCTGGGGCTACCCAGTAGCCTCAGGGCACTCCCGACCCCTCACTGGACCTGCGCCCCAGCCCTCTGCACTGCGCAACAGAGATGCTGCTGGCTGAGCGGGCCAGAGGAGCGTCAGTGAGGCAGTGAGGGGGAGACGTGCCCCAGGGAACACGCTCACAGACAGGGAGTCAAATCCTGTGGGCAAAGCTGCTTCAAAACAGGTATTTTTTGTCCTAAGCATCCTTCTCCCCTAGATTTTTTGGTTTATACAAAACTAACATACCAGTCCTGTGAGAAGGCGGACGTAAAACTGACTTTACATTATCAGTCCCAATTTCCATCTGCGACAGCCAAAGCGATCGCTTTTATACCCAAGAGAGATTAAGAGTCCCTGCTGGGACAAGCGTTAGCTTTAGTGAAACTCGCTTATAAAATAACATAAGCTCTGCCTCTGTGACTTCTGCACACTCTGCGCAGGATGTGCAGTACCGACACCCGTCCTTCACTGGGGGAAACTGCGAGGCATTGGAGGATGCTGGGTGCGCAAGCACTATCTGCTCGGTGGTGACACGCAGCAGATTAGAGGCCACCAAGTACTTCCTGCTCCTCATGGTGGAACCAGACTGAACCCCAAGGTGCGTGGCTGGGGCTGGCAGTTGGAGACCTGAGGTGAGGAGAATCACCTCGGTGAGGAGGAAAAAATGAAAGTGGTGGGAGGAGGGAAATCAGGACTGGAAAAATACCGTGGGGCTGAAAAATGGGATCAGACAGATGAAAAGGAAATAATTAAGATAGCTTCCAAATAAAGGTGCAATCAAAAGGAAAAGAGTACAAAAAAATAGAGCAAAAGCAGGGGAGAAAAGGCAAGAGAGAGGTCAGAAACAAAACAACAAGCAGAGAGCACCATCACTCAGCAGTCCAGAGTTGTTCAGTGTTACCCAAGAGGGAAAAAAGGCTTCATTTTTAGCATCTCTCAATTCTGGTTTGATGGTGACAAATCTTCCTCAGCATTTATTTGACTTTATGTTGACAGTGCCCTGGCAAATGTCTGCAAAGCTGTCCGAAGACTCAGATGATTTTTATCTCACGGAGCGGCAGGCCTAGCAGCCCCCAGCCCTGCCACACGTAACCCCTCCGCTCGGGCAGTTTCCTTCTTTTTTTTTTTTTTTTTTCTCCTGCTTCCAAAGCAGCTCCTCTCCCAAGTTTATCCCCGTGCTGCCTCCAGCGAGCGCCGCCCGAGCTGCGCCCTCGCTCCACCCGCCCAGCCCTGCCGCTCCTTCCCCGAGCACACGCCAAACGGCGCATCTCGCACCCGCGGCAGGTACCGCCTTGCTGCCCCGGGAGGATGAAATTAGTGAATCCCGAAGCAGAGGGGATCCAGCAGCCTGCCCCGGCCCCAGCTTCAGGAATGGGGTCCCCCGTTACCCCCAGCTCGCTCCCCTGCCCTGCCCCTCCGGAGCACTTCGGGCAGCAGCGCTTTTGCCGGCTCCTTGCCGGGGTGCCCGGGCTCCCCTCCTCGCGGCTGCGGACCTCTCTGCCTGCCGGGGACTTCTCCCCCCCCCACCACCACCCAACCCCCCGCACTGGGGGACCCCTCTGCTGCTCCTCCTCCCCAGGGCCCTTCTTCCTTTGCCCAAAAGGGGAGGCAGGCGGCTCACCTGAGCAAGGCGACATAGCGCGGGTCCCGGGCCAGGCTGGCGTCCAGGGTGAGGGAGAGGAAAGCCGGGCTCACCTCCCCGCGGGGGCTGCCCCGCAGCCCCAGCCACAGCACCGCCGCCCGCCGCCCCTCCGCCAGCAGCAGCAGCAGCAGCAGCGGCAGCAGCATCCTCCGCTCCCGGCCCGCCGCGCCGCCGGCAGCACCACCCCCGCGGAGGGCGGGCCTGACCCGGGGGCGGCGGTGCAGCCCTCCGCCCTCCGCCGGGAGGACACGGGTGTCGTGAGCAGCCGGCGCCGAGACCTTCCTCACCCTCCGAAAGGGGCTTCGGGCTGCAATAGCATCCTTGAAGCGCAGCGCTGCCCCTCGAGCCTCACCGCTGTGTGGTGTCTCAGATCAGCGCTAGGACACCCGGAGCCCAGGGTTACTCTCCCATTACAATACCTCAACCATTACAAAATGAACCTGGGGTTCCAGCTGGTTTCTCACCTGCTCAGACCTTTCCAGCATCACAGCATGCTGCAGCTGACCAGCCAACTTCTGCAACTTCTACCTATGCGAACCTGGGCAGCTGTGGGCAAAAACAGCGTGCTGGAAAACCACTACACCCTGAACGCTGCTACCGCTGCTGCTCAAGGGGCAAGCTGTCAGCCTGACATCCCAGCCATGGGCCTCCACTGAGGGAAACCAAGTCACAGCAGCAGGCAGCGAGCCTGTGACAAGTGCCCCTTGGCGAGCCTGTGGCTTCAGGGTGAAACCCACCTTCCCCGTGCTGCACCTCTGTTGCAACAAGGGTATTTCTTAATTACAGCCAACATGCAACTTGGAATTGCTGTTACAAAAACGACTCAAGCATGCTCTGCGTCTGCCCCCTGGGTGCTCCCTGCTGTCCAACCTAGGCCAAGACTCCTTCTTCTCTGGCAACAGCTAGCCTTGCCAGGGAGCCCTGTGGGGAAACCGCCCGCTGCAGCCACGGGGCGGGTGTTGCTTAATATGCACGCAGTGAAAACATTTGCAGAGTTTTTAAACAGTTACACTCAACATCACTGTTACATTTCCCGTCTGCGTCAGTTCATCCTGAAGCAGCCATGTTTCTCATTAAGTTTGTTCTCAGAACAGTCGCTTGCTGGAACACACTGCAATTTGTCCAATCCTTATCTGTTCCTTTGGGTCCAGCACTTCCCACGCCCACGGAAGTCGGGGCATTCACCAGTGTAGCTCAAGTGCTCGCTTGCCTGGCCCTTCCTGTTCCTGCGTGCGCTACATTTTTGTTCTGTTAAGTAACTTGCCACCAGAGTGAGAACTAGGCAAAATTAACTCTGTTTTTGATAAACACATCCATGGCTCTGCTGAAACATCAGTGACACTCCTGACTGTCTCAGTATCTTAGTCAGTGTGATGCTTCCCATTTCAGGGGTACACCACCAATTATATGCCTACGCCTGCAGGAAGGGCTGGGGTGACTATCTGCCAGAGGAATACTACATCTATCAGCAGATGACTGGAGTGCCACACAAACTGCCCAGCCTCATGAGTGAACCAAGCATTGAAGAATGCAGCTCGGCGTGTGACAGATCATTGCTGCACACCAGGTTGAGGTCATTACTACAGGTACAGAAAATGTTAATAGCCGTCATGTGAGATGCAGCCTGCACATAACTTTTTTTTCTGTTGGAATTCACTACTTCTCCCTTAATTTCCTCAACGTGCTGCTTTGGAGAGAGGTGCTTTGAGTCACTTGCCACTGTGTTGTATTTCTCATGGCAGACGCACAACGTATTTATTTCCAATGTTCAATGCTATATTTTGGATTCAGTCGCCGTGTGCAGATGTGGGTACGAAAGGTCTAGCATGTGTTATGCTTTTAGTAGCCTGCAAAACCTTGTAGCTGGAAAATAATGCCTTCCAGCATTACTACCTGGAAGAGCTACAGGTATTAAATGGGAATTGGTACCTTTTGCCTGCACATTTTTTGCATTGTATTGTATGCATTTTAAAATATTGCAAAGTAGATGAGATCAATAAAAAAAAGTGGGGCAACCTACACAGCACCGGGCCTGATGAACCCTGATGGGATTCATCTCTCTCAAAGGGGAAAGAGGATCTTTGCCCAGGAACTAGCGGGGCTCATTGACAGAGCTTTAAACTAGGCTCGAAGGGGGAGGGGGATAATATTGGGCTTGCCAGCGACATGTTGTGGGACGATGTACCCAGGTTGGAGGGACAGGGAGCTGGCAAGGGCCCTCAGCCTACTGCTCAGAGACATGCTGGACACACTACAGCACACTCGAAGCCTACAGGAGATGAGCCAGGGACCCCGGATGCAACAGGAACCAACGGGTTAATACTGGGAAGATACATCAAAAGAATTCCAGCCACCCCAGCCAGTAAGTCAGCCTCATCGGGGGCACAACTGAAATGCCTCTACCCGAACGCAAGGAGCATGGGGAATAAACAAGAGGAGCTGGAGACATGTGTGTGCCTGCAAGGCTATGACATTATTGGCATTACAGAGGCGTGGTGGGATGGCTCCTATGACTGGAGTGTTGGGATGGAAGGGTACAGGCTCTTTAGGAAGGACAGGCAGGGCAGGCAAGGAGGGGGCTTCGTCCTCTATGTAAACGACCAGCTGGAGTGCATGGAGCTCCACCTGGGGGTGGAGAAGGAGCCCACCGAGAGCCTATGGGTCAGGATTAAAGGGAGGGCTGGGGCAGGGGATATCATAGCAGGGGTCTGCTTCAGGCCACCTGACCAGGGAGACCAAGTGGATGGGGCCCTCTATAGGCAGATAGGAGCAGCCTCACGCTCACAAGCCCTGGTCTTTATGGGGGACTTCAATCACCCTGATATCTGCTGGAGGGACAACGCAGCTGAGCGCAAGCAATCCAGGAAGTTCCTGGAATGTGTCGATGACAACTTTCTCCTCCAAGTGATAGAGGAGCCCACGAGGAGAGGTGCCATGCAGGACCTTATTCTCACCAATAAGGAGGACCTGGTAGGAGATGTGAAGCTCAAGGGTTGCCTTGGCTGCAGTGACCATGAAATGGTGGAATTCAGGATCCTCAGGGCAGTGACGAGAGCACTCAGCAAGCTCACTACCCTGGGCTTCAGGAGAGCAGACTTTGGCCTCTTCAGGGATCTGCTTGGTAGAATACCATGGGACAAAGCGCTGGAAGGAAGAGGTGCCCAAGAGAGCTGGCTATTATTCAACAGTCACCTCCTCCAAGCTCAGGGGCGATGCATCCCAGCAAAGAGGAAGTCAGGCAAAAACACCAAGAGGCCCCCATGGATGAACAAGGAGCTCCTGGGCAAACTCAAATACAAAAAGGGAGCCTACAGAGGGTGGAAGCAAGGGCAGGCAGCCTGGGAAGAATACAGAGAACCTGTCTGAGCAGCCAGGGAGCAGGTTAGGAAAGCCAAAGCCCTGATTGAAATTAGTCTGGCCAGGGATGCCAAGGACAACAAGAAAAACTTCTATAGGTATGTCAGTGACAAGAGGAGGACGAGGGAAAATGTGGGTCCCCTCCGAAATGAAATGGGTGAACTGGTTACCCAGGATATGGAGAAGGCTGAGGTACTCAATGACTTCTTTGCCTCAGTCTTCACTGGCAAATCCTTGAGCCACACTGCCCAGGGCACAGAAGGCAAAGGCAGGGACTGGGAGAATGCAGAACCACCCACTGTAGGAGAAGATCAGGTTTGAGAATATCTAAGGAACCTAAAGGTGCACAAGTCCATGGGACCTGATGAGTTGCATCCGCGGGTCCTGAGGGAACTGGCGGATGAAGTGGCCAGGCCACTCTCCATCATATCTGAGAAGTCCTGGCAGTCTGGTGAAGTTCCCACTGACTGGAAAAGGGGAAGCATAACCCCCATTTTTAAGAAGGGAAAAAAGGAAGACCCAGGGAACTACAGGCCGGTCAGTGTCACCTCCGTGCCTGGAAAGATTATGGAGCAGATGCTCCTGGAAACTATGCTCAGGCACATGGAAAATAAGGAGGTGATTGGTGACAGCCAACATGACTTCACTAAGGGCAAATCGTGCCTGACAAACTTGGTGACCTTCTATGATGGGGTTACAGCATTGGTGGATAAGGGAAGGGCAACTGATGTCATCTACCTGGACTTGTGCAAGGCATTTGACACTGTCCCACATGACATCCTTGTCCCTAAATTGGAGAGACGTGGATTCGATGGATGGACCACTCTGTGGATAAGGAATTGGCTGGATGGTCGCACTCAAAGAGTTGTGGTCAGTGGCTCAATGTCCAAGTGGAGAACAGAGATGAGTGGTGTTCCTCAGGGGTCAGTACTGGGACCAGCACTGTTCAACATCTTTGTCAGCGACATGGACAGTGGGATCGAGTGCACCCTCAGCAAGTTTGCTGACAACACCGAGCTGTGTGGTGTGGTCGACACACTGGAGGGAAGGGATGCCATCCAGAGGGACCTTGACAGGCTCAAGAGGTGGGCCCATGCAAACTGCATGAAGTTCAACAAGGCCAAGTGCAAGGTCCTGCACGTGGGTCGGCGCAATCCCAAGCACGACTATAGGCTGGACAAGGAATGGATTGAAAGCAGCCCTGAGGAGAAGGACTTGGGGGTATTGATTGATGAGAAGCTCAACATGAGCCAGCAGTGTGAGCTTGCAGCCCAGAAACCCAACCATGTCCTGGGCTGCCTCAAAAGAGGTGTGACCAGCAGGTCGAGGGAGGTGATCCTGTCCCTCTACTCTGCTCTTGTGAGACCCTACCTGGAGTACTGCGTCCAGCTCTGGGGGCTCCAGTACAGGAGAGACATCGAGCTGTTGGAGAGAGTCCAGAGGAGGGCCCTGAAGATGATCAGAGGGCTGGAGCACCTCTCCTATGAGGACAGGCTGAGAGTTGGGATTGTTCAGCCTGGAGAAAACAAGGCTCCAGGGAGATCTAATTGCGGCTTACCAGTACCTGAAGGGGCCTACAGGAAAGCTGGTGAGGGACTGTTTATCAGGGAGTGTAGTGACAGGACAAGGGGTAATGGGTTTAAGCTGAAGGAGGGTCGATTTAGATTAGATGTTAGAAAGAAATTCTTTACTGTTAGAGTGGTGAGGCACTCGCACAGGTTGCCCAGAGAGGTTGTGGATGCCCCATCCCTGGAAGTGTTTAAGACCAGGTTGCATGAGGCTTTGGGCAACGTGGTCTAGTGGAAGGTGTCCTTGCCTGCAGCAGGGGGGTTGGAACTAGGTGATCTTTAAGGTCCCTTCCAGCCCAAGCCATTCTATGATTCTATACAGAGGTATTTGGACTCTCATAGAAATTAGGGCAGAATTTGAGTGATGCCCTGTGAGCTACAAGGAGAAGGCCTAAGAACTGGGACTAGGCTTAAACCCACTTGCGTGTGGGTTTGAAGCCAGCTCAGTACCAGCACCCCATCCTGCTTCCACACTCCACAGAAAGCCTAGCCCCTGCCTTGTGGTATTCAAATGCTTTGGTCAAGCAGCTCCTATCAGGTAGTTCTGCTTCTCCCATGCCAGCAATGCCATTAGCAGACACAGTGTGCCAACTAGCTTTTCACAACTAGGAAGAACTAAAGATAAAACTTTCCAGGAATTTCAACTATCCAACAGCAGCAGCACCATGCTATTGCTAACAGTGACCCTACTGCTGTTCCCGTGCAAGAACCAAGAACTGATACATCTATCTTTATCTATCTCCGTTCTTCACCTGTGCATATTAAAGGAATTCAGAAGGGAAGAATTGTCCATACAAAAGGCAAAAAATTGTTACATAGCAGTGTTTGGGTGGATGAACAGAGCTGACCCGTGTCAGAGTAACAATCTGTATTTCTATATAAGAAGCCTCAGGAAGATGAAACTAAGACTAAGCTGATGCCAAGAAAGCCTGGAAACTGTAAAAACACAGAGATGTCCACCAAGGTGTTTTTGTAAACTATCTTTACTCCCTGCCCCCAAACCCCCAGCCAGACCTTGTCCCGACACAGCACACAGCTCTCAGCACTCCCAGCTGGTGTTATTTCTGAACCCAGCTGGTTATAAGGCTCTCAGATGGCACATGCTCTATTTATTCCGAGATGGAAATAACATTTTGGATCTAGTTTTTAGCAGTTCTCTTTGAGGTACATGCAGCTTTATAGATGTTGTTAAAAGACTTTGTTTCTACTGAGTCTGCAGCTGACAAATTCAGGTACTGCAGGAGCTGCTGGGCTCCAGTACACCAAATGGAGCGCCATAAAATCACTTGGCTTCTCTTCAAATAAAACCAAAGCTTTTAAGTGATAATATTTCATTCTCATTACAATCGATACTCAGTGCTGGACCACCATGCTGAAAGAGATGAAATGAAACTTTAAAAGGAAGGACAAAGTGAGAGCTGCCTAGGCAGGACTAGCTCATGTGGAAGCAGCTTTCCAGAACACAGGAATACAATAGGTCTCATTCACACAATGAAAATTAACAGCTAAACATTAACCTAAGCCTGACCCTCTTACCAGACCTTCCAGAGAGACACTTTTCAGTAAGTTCTGTACAGGCATTCCTGAAAATACAGAATTATGGACTCAGGGGAAGGAAGGGAACCACACAAACACAAGAACTGGACTGTGTGGGCAAGTTGGAAAGTAGAGTGAATAGGCATAAAGACCAAGAAATACGCTCTGAAGTTTTTAGTCATAACATTTACTCTGCAGTATTTGCAACCTGAAAAGACTTATACACACCAAAGCTCTGATCTAATTTACTGTGGGTTATGAAGAAATTGGCAGGAACATCCAAAACCAATGTATACCCATTCTGACACCTGCACATTATACTGCATTGTACGAGCCCAGTACTGTACTGGACACTGAAGCACCTCAGCATCTTCCAGCAGCGCAAAAATACTGTGACCAGTATCTGTTGTATACTTTCTTCCCTCTCCCATGTCCATCCAGGGGGAAAAGCCCAGATAAGAAAGCTTTCTGTGAAAAGCATTTAATCATAGATTAATACACACTGTAAAAAGAAAAAGCAATGTGAAAGATACATACAGCCTTGCTTGATAAGTTTGATTTCAGAAAAAAAAGAAAAGCTACACATAGCAAAGTTTTAGTGCAAATCACTGCAGTTTCATTTGTTTCACTTCTGACGTTATCAAAGGTCACAGAGAAAGCCTTTGGGGGAGTTGCACTCAACCATCTGGCAAAGCACAGCCTGTATAAACAGAGCAGCAGAGACAACAAATGTCAACCTTGTTTGCTTTCCAGACCAGCTTCATGCAAACCTGAAACCACCCACTTGTTTCAAACCAGCTTTTGCTACCGTTTGCCAAGGGGCTCCAGCATTTCCTCCACTTGGGAAGGAATAACCCCACACACCAGTACAGGCTAGGGGTTGACCTGCTGGGAAGCAGCTCTGTGGAGAAGGACCTGGGAGTCCTGGTGGACAACAAGCTCTCCACGAGCCAGCAATGGGCCCTTGTGGCCAAGAAGGCCAATGGTGTCCTGGGGTGCATTAAGAAAGGTGTGGCCAGCAGGTCGAGGGAGGTTCTCCTCCCCCTCTACTCTGCCCTGGTGAGGCCACATCTGGAGTACTGTGTCCAGTTCTGGGGTCCTCAGTTCAAGAAAGTCAGGGAACTAGTGGAGAGAGTCCAGCAGAGGGCTATGAGGATGATGAGGGGACTGGAGCATCTCTCCTATGAGGAAAGGCTGAGAGAGCTGGGTCTGTTTAGCCTGGAGAAGACTGAGAGGGGATTTCATCAATGCTTATAAACATCTAAAGGGTGGATGTCAAGAAGATGGGGCCAGACTCTCTTCAGTGGTGCCCAGGGTCAGGACAAGAGGCAACGGGCACAAACTGGAACACAGGAAGTTCTGTCTGAACATGATAAAAATCTTCTTTACTGTGAGGGTGACCGAGCACTGGAACAGGCTGCCCAGAAAGGTTGTGGAGTCTCCTTCTCTGGAGATACTCAAAACCCAGCTGGACACAATCCTGTGCAACCTGCTCTAGGTGATCCTGCTTTAGCAGGGGGGTTGGACTAGGTGATCTCCAGAGTCCCCATCCAACCCCCATGGCTCTGTGATTCTGTGATTTGTAGGGAATACTTGACTTCCTTCCTAAACATGCATTCATCAAAACTTGATCTTACAACAGTGCTGGTTGTTACGATGATGTACAAGTGTGAGGATGGGCAGTTTGTGACTCAACAACAGACAGCTGCCAGAAATATTTTTTTCCTGCTGTTCCTCTCCATAATATGGTTAGCATACAAGTACAAATAACATGGCAAGTATTGTGACAGAGATTAATGGCCCATTAAATACTCTTGTAGTTAATGTGGCAATTAATGGGTTATTTCCACAACATCAGTTACTGCAACAACTTTGTACTCAGAGTGAATACTTTTACACTAATTCGCTCTTTTTTCTGCTCCCAAATCCATGCAAGACTGTTTCAAAGTTTGGGGGAACACCATAAAGCACCAATAAACCTTTAGATAAACTGGTTAGGCCTTACAGGCATCACTAAAATTTTCCTACATGCATGCTACATCAACTGCTTAGATATGTACTCACATTTATGCTGGAGTGAGCATCATCTGTCTCTTGAAGATAACACAAATAAACCAACAGAGAATTTAGTATTATCTATCATCTCAATTAAAAGGGCAAGGCATTAAGAGACAGACTTAGATAAGCTCAAGTCACAGCAAATACTGCTTCTGCACTCAAGGACCAATTATACCTTATTGTTAGAGCTAGCATAACACGTTCTCATGTTTACAAAACCATTGGTGCCTTAGGGACGTCCGTATCAGTAACAGGATTCCCCTGCAGGCACTGAATCTAACTGGAAATTAATCATGCTGCCTCTGAAAAGCGCTGTCTTAAATTCTTGACCTGGCTTAATACTGAATGAACTCAAATATTTCACTTATCTAAACTTTTGAAGCCACTATGAAGCATCATAATTATGGTCTTATGAGGCATGTTTCTGCTAAATGAAGATTTACAAATAATTTATTCAATTGCTACCTATAATTTCTCTAATGCAACAACAAAATGAGCAGTAAAATATTAGCCTCTTCATCAGTTTTTCACAATAAGCCCTTTCAGTCGTGTTCGACCTCTAATGATCCCACTGGATTTTAAAACATTCCTGTTTCTCCCCAGAATCCCAACACAATTAACCTAAGTTGAATAAAAAAGACAGTTTAACTAGGGTTTACTTTACTTTTCCCTTACTGAGAAGGGACACCTGATTTTACATAGAAATGCCATGTTTAACTGTGTCAGTATACTAGCTACCATGATTTAACTCAGGAATGTGTCACAGCTTTCAAGTCTTTCTTAAGGTGCAGTGCTCTAACATTGTCACGTGCTATACAGCAGCTTTGAAAAGGAGTTTACTGTATCACAACTGAAGAAGTTTCAGGCATCTTCAAAAGCCTGACTTTTTGCTGGAACAAACCTGGTTCAGATACACTAATTAGTCTGTTTTTAAAGGTGACTGAAACATGCCCAAGGAGTTTCAGAACTTGATACGGCTTCTCAAAAATCAGTTCTTCAAGCCTTCATCTTCATCAGTCTTCACAGTTAAGCAAGAAGTTTAAAAGCACAAGTAAACTTTGTTTGGAAGACTGCTACAGAAACATCCTGAAAGAATTCTCTTGTGGAATTGCCAGAGGCTAAATACAAATTTGATATTTGCATCTTAACAAGGCTTAAACTAGACATCATTTACAATTTCTTAGAAAACTCTGGGACAACTTCCTTGTCAGGAATTGCAACTTTATCTCCTTTCATTAGCTACACCTAGAGTACACAGATTCCTGCAAGTAGGAATTTTGGAGTAGCTCGCTCAAGCATGTGTGTCCTAAAGGTACTATCCAATGTAAAGGCATTATTTAAGTCAGCTATGAACCTGCGCTCTAGGCAGAAGTACACACCAGGCAGTTAGTCCAGACCTGAAAGCATTCCTAGGGCTATGTCTAAAACCAGGAATGAATTAAGATCATACCTTTTGATTCTAGCCTATTGCTCAAGAGGTTCATAATCAAAACCTTCAAATGAAGTCAACTTTCCAAGAAACATTCTGAACTCACAACTCACACAAAATACATTAAATATTTATTATAATTACAGCAGCCTTACACAGGAAAGTTAAAAATTTAAAAATATCCCAATTTTTTGATTCATGATTTTTCTTCCTGACAGTTGGTCAGTAAGTCTTTGGGATATCTGTAGGTACCTTTAAGAGTTCTTCAACTTCTTCTTGTAAAGCCTCAGCTTTTTCACTCAGCAGCATCTATAATGAAAAAAATCCAACATTAGAAAACAAATACAAGCATTAGCTATAACTGTTCGACAGGTTAAAACACCAATGTTTCTTTCCAAACTTGCATCTGGTCTGTAAAAAAACTTCTGCTGCTGCTGCTCACAGGACTGCAATACCTTTGCCTCAAAGGACTAAGATTTTCACAAGTACTACTACAAATGTTTTTTTTACTGTTTACTGTATACCCATATAAAAAACTACTAACACAAAAGTTCATACAGTACACAGCTGGTTTTCTCAGTTCTGCCATCACATAATACACAAAATGTATCAGGACATACACAGTTTTCTCTAGAACTTAACAAGAGCATTTTTAACCTTAAACATAGATTTTCCATGTTGGAATAAACATTTGTAAGTTGTGCCTGCCAAGCTGCCCATACCTAGAACCCATACCTAGAATGGTTTGGGTTGTAACTAGATGATCTTTAAAGGTCCCTTCCAACCCCCCTGCCATGGACAGGGACACCCTCCACTAAACCAGGTTGCCCAAAGCCTCATCCAACTTGGCCTTGAACACTTCCAGGGAGGGGACATCCTCAACCTCTCTGGGCAACCTGTGCCAGTGCCTCATCGCCCTCACAGTATAAGAATTTCTTCCTTATATCTAACCTAAATCTACCCTCCTTCAGTTTAAACCCATCACCCCTTGTCCTATCACTCCATTCCCTTGTAAAGAGTCCCTCTCCATCTTTCCTGTAGGCCCTTTTCAGGTACTGGAAGGCTGCTAGGTCTCCCCAGAGCCTTCTCTTCTCCAGGCTGAACAACCCCAACTCTCTCAGCCTGTCCTCATAGGAAAGGTGCTCCAGCCCTCTGATCATCTTCAGGGCCCTCCTCTGGACTCTCTCCAACAGCTCGACGTCCTTCTAGTGGAGACCCCAGAGCTGGACGCAGTACTCCAGGTGGGGTCTCACCAGAGCAGAGTAGAGGGAGAGAATCACCTTCCCTGACCTGCTGGCCACACTGGTTTTGATGTAGCCCAGGACATGATTGGCTTTCTGGGCTGTGAGCACGCATTGTCGGCTCCTGTTGAGCTTTTCATCCACCAACACCCCCAAGTCCTTCTCCTCAGGGCTGCTCTTAATCCATTCTCTGCCCAGCCTGTAGTTGTGCTTGGGATTGCGCTGACCCATGTGCAGGACCCTCCACTTCGCCTTGTTGAACTTCATGCAGTTTGCATGGGCCCACCTCTCCAGCCTGTCAAGGTCCCTCTGGATGGCATCCCTTCCCTCCAGCGTGTCAACTGCACCGTGCAGCTTGGTGCTGTTGGCAAACCTGCTGAGGGTGCACTCGATGCCGCTGTCCATGTCACTGAAATATTTCTGGCTTTATACAAAGTTTCTTACTACAACATTTTACATCAGACCTATAGACCCCCTCGGTTTTAGCAACTGTCTACTTTACTGGCCTGAACTGTTTGTTGCTGGTAGTTGGAGTGTAACAGTCCCCCGGTAACATGTGTAGCACAACACATGCAAGCACTCATTCTAACTTCCCAGTTAGAGAAAACTCCATCAGTTTAATATCTGAGCATGAGAGTAAGCCAGGTTGCTGGATTTGACACCAATGCGGATGAGGAATCCGCATCTATCCCTTTCTGCTCACAGAGCAGCAAAAAAACCCAAAAAGCAGTAAGGAGCCTACAACAACATTAAGTGGTCATGACCTTTTAAGCACATAAACACCAAAGTTAATACTTTTACCCAGTGAGAATATGCAGTCAATAACAAAGTCTTAGTTTGTACATTTTTACACCAATCATGCGTTATTCTAGGCATTTACCAAAAGCTTGCTATTTTAGCAGAATCAAACATGAAGCCAACGCCATTGCAACAGCAGATGATTCATGGAGATAGAGGAGAGAAAATACTACCACTTGATAAATAAAACACTTCCTGGATTTTTCTTTAGGCACAACCCAATGTTTGTTATAGATCCTTTCCCTTAGATTATTTATGTGTGCCTAAGGCACGAAGTGTGCCTTAGAGGCAGATATTAAGTCAAGGCCCTTCTCGTGATGTATATTCAAAATGGAAAACAATCAGACAGGAAAGAACAACAGAGCATGACAAAAGAAGCCTAAATAGGTGACGTTAACCCTATACCTTGTTGGTTTCCATTTCTACAGTCCTGAAAATCCTGTTCTTTTATCACAACTACTACTAGAATTTCTATACTGAAATAGAAGTCCTGAGGTATTGGCAGAATCAAACATTTTCAGTTATGATGACTCAGCACAGAGATCAAGGTAGTAATTTAATTCTGTATTTCATCAGACAAGCTGACAGACAGTTTTGCCCTTTGCTTCCCCCCTGAAAAAGAGCACAACTTTCCACTACCCTGTATGTAACAAGTTGTTTTAAAAAAGTTTGTTTGCCTATCATTCAGGAGCATGATGGTCAGCAATTGTTCAACTACCTTAGATAAAGGATATCGTCAAGAAAGTATTTCAATGCATTATTAGTACAGGTCAGTATTTGGATCACAAATATCCACTAATGCCTTTACTAGTAAGCTGAATCTGAATATCATTCAAACATCCACTTTGACATATTGAAGTTCTGAAGCAGGTTTTTATAACTTCGTTTCTAACTTACCTTTGCAGATGAAACAATTTGTTTGGCTTGACGTCGTGACAAGTGCTCAATCATCTTGACCAGAGTTTCTGGATTTGCATTAGCCAAGTGGGCTAAAGTTTTGTACCCTGCATTATAAAGCTGTTTTGCTCGTGCCTGCAAGTCCAAAATTGCATTAGATTATTAAAACAGGCAATCAGAATTACCAGTTAAGTGCCAATCTCTGCACCAACCTCAAATATTTAATCTTTGCATATTGATCCAATTCTCTTTATCTTTCTAAGAACATGAACACTCACTGAGAGTTTTACTCTCCAAAAAAGGCTTTACTGCTAAGATCTACCTCCCCATACAATCTTACCCAGCTCTCCGGAACCCATTTGTTGTTTTTTTCTGAGCCTAGGTGATACCAACTCTGCCATCCTCTTTTGTTACCGTGTTTTCGGCATTCACTGTAACTGACAGGAATGACTGTCTCACATTCTTTGGAGGTGTTTAAGTGAAAGGAGTGCTGATTTTATCCCAATTTATTTTTCACAGAACAGAGATTTCACAAAATTCCAGAAGAGACTATACGCTCCTGTTTCAAACTTACATATATTTTTTCCTTTAGTATCACAATATCTTTTTTTATTTCTCTAGTTTTGTGTGAAGTCATGGTTGTGAGCTCACATATACAGGAGATACACACAGCACAGGAGAGATTCTCTGGAATTTGATTATCACCAGCGTAAGGGGGTGTACATTATCTGCTTCTCTTAACTTGGTTTGATCCTGTTGCTATGTAAGGTAGCCAAGCAGTATTTGCTTAACAGAGGGTCTCTGGGCAAACATTTCTAGAACTTTACAAAGCTTAAATTAAAATGCATTTCTACACTAGTAGTAGAATAATTTAGTATACCCAAGGCTTTAGTATCCTGAGTTATGAAATACTCATTTGATGAACTGTTACACCTCCAAACATTTGGTTGATTACCTTTTGGTTTTTTCCCCTCACCTTCACAAGAACGAACAGAAAGACATTTATTTGATGGTATGTGCAGTCTCTTTAGCATCCAACAAGTAATGGCTTACAATACATTATCTGCTGCCATGGTAACTGAGGACTATGCATATTCATTGATGTAAAGTAGGTGTCATTAATTTCACCAAAAATAACCACTAATTGCCAGCAAATATTTTCTGTGCTCTATTTGGCTGTTATATGCACAGTATGGCTGATGACACAGAATCTTCCCCCACTAATCTCTTGAAAAGGTTTTAGATTGCTCTTTGAAAACTGTGCAAGTAAATGTGCAGAAAACTTTTTCTTTCACTACAGTAACCTTGAGATTATTTTATTTCTTCCACATCAACCGAGGCAAATCATGTCTGTTCAAGATGATAGTCCACCTGCTACAAATATCAGCTGTTGGTAGTTTTAACTCCAGTGCAGAAATACCTTGGTTATAGTAACTATTTTGGAGAGTCATCTTTAAAACACAACTTCAGCAGAATCATGTTGTCCAGGCTGGTTTTGCCCTTAGACATAAATGCTCCCATATGGAGTGAGACGTGAAAAAAGACTAGTTACCTTTTGCATCCAATTCAGAAAATTTGATCTATACAAAAAAATATTAGGCTCTAAGTCTTCATCATTGTTCAGCTTCTCAGAATAAAACCTTACTGCCACTAAATTCTATGGTTTGCTGACAAACTGATTCTACAATAGGCTGGACAGGCAAGTTAGATCATTTTGCAAAGAGGTCCAGCGATTACTTATAACCTTGCACTGAAGCCCAAAAAGATTTGCTACTTCAATAGGAGTCTTTGATTCAGAGATCAGTTAAGTTCCTTATTTAAAACACATGCAGCACTGCAAATGATTATAAAAACCTAAGTTCCCAATAGGACTTCACATACTTCTGAAGGATCTCCTAACTTAACTAAGTATGTAAATTCTTATTCCTCTTTAGTCTCATAAACTGAAGAATCCTTACCACAAAAGAAACCTGAACGCTCTTTTCCAACCAAGTATACAGCTAAAGTATTGTCTAAACACAGCATTTTCACTGTTGCTGTGGTAGCAGCCAGAAGAAAAACATCATTGGCTCCAGCTCACATTTCCTCAGACCGCTTTTCCCCGAACTTCCAGGACTGTTGAGGCCTATCTGCACTATGCAAAATTCTCAATAAAACACTAGCTTGGTCTTCCAGATATATTTGAAAGGCAAAGTAACATTTAGCATGCAAGTTTACCTTGAAAAACTCCCAGAGCCAGGTTTACTAACCTCTAGAACCCCTGCTACTTCCATCAGGGGGATGAGTTCTGTCTTAACACAGTATGTCAACTGCTTGGTAAGTTCTGTCAGCAAGGCTTTATAAACCCAGAATTCTTCCAATTCCTGCAGAGGCAAAGATCACTAAAAATCAGATCCCAAGTTCTGTATTTGGGTGGTATAACTGATAAGAGCTCTGCTACAGCAACAAGCATATATTTGGCTTTTACACAGGGGAAGCAGTGTTATTTCTAGTTATCCTTTAAGCTAGTTGCAGAGTTGTACTCAGCACTTCAGCTGAACATCCCAAAGTTGGGGCAGTTCTGTAGGATAAGCAATGCATTATTTCAATACAGGAAAAAACCCCAAGAGAACAAGCCGAGTCAGCTATTTTCTTGAGATGACATTCCACAACTAAATGCCCTTATTTCCAAGAGAAAGGTAAAATTGTCAATCATTTCACCAGTGCTGACACTGATCAATGCCCTGTACAGTTTGTATATTTTCACATTCTCAGTGCATAAAGCTTACTTTTAATATATAAGAAATATCGCTGTATGAGTATGCTTCTTCTGAACAGGAAAAATAATTTTCAACAGGAAAGGTAAAAACCATGGGTTTGCACAGGAAAAATTAAATCCAACACCTGTGTTTAATTGTAACATAAGTGAACAAAGCTCCAGATTTTGCAAAACCAATCCCACAGAATTTATTGGAATTCATTTAACACACTACCTCGCAGAAATGTAGAACACAGGAGGTGAATGAGGCAGCAGAATTAAGGAGATTTTGCACATATCCACGGGACATATTAAATTTCTCTGAAACATTCCATATATTGGTCTCTTTCAGTAGGGTATAAAGGACAAGCGAGAGGTAGAGCCTGTTTACCACAGCACTGTCCACATTCTAGGAATAAAGCAAGTTAAAATTCAGAACCAACATCACATTCAAGATATTCTGTTAGTGCTACAAGGAAATTCTTTTCATCTCTACTCCTTCACGTCCCTAAAACAGGTCTATATTATACCCAAAGACAATAAACAACTTTAAGAAAACCAACCAACGAGGTGAAAAGAACCTTAAATAGAACAGTAAAGAACACTAGCAGAAAAATAATCCAGAATTTGTAAATAATCAAGTGAAATTACTAAACTGTCATCTTAAGTCTGAAAAATCTCCAGCCTACCTTTCTGATGGCTTGACCAGAAGCCTTTTTTGTAATAAAGCTTTCAGGTACTCCCACAATATCCGCTACTTTTTGTTCTGCTGCACTTAGCTGGTTGAACTAAAACAAGATTTTTAAAGAATTTTCAGTTATTTAGTTCTCTTAATATTATTGACTAATAGACTTGTGTTTTCTAAGTGAAACAATGTTTCACTATACAAAATATAGTAGTCACTAGACTAGTACTATAGTCACCAGACAGTCAGATCTACAGCTTCATTGCCTACTTGTCTGAATTATTTGTAACTGTCCATTTCTGAATGCCACATTTTAAAATGAAATAGATTTTAGTACTACCCCTAGTATACAACACTTTACAGAAAAGGGAGTAGTTGGAATTACAAGTGGATCTTACAGAGTGTGCAAGACTAGGATAAAGGCTGTGCTGCAAAGCTGACCTAAGCATAGTAGTCTGTAGGAAAGTATTAGTCACAGTGTGATAGTTGCAATCACAGCTGCAGTTAAGCAGTTAAGACTCTGACATCAAACAAAGATGAAGACGTAACATTCTCTAGCAGATTTTGCTCCCTAAACTACAGATTAAATGAGTAAGCATCAGAATGTAAATATGGCTCTTGATTAATTTAATAGTGGTTTTCTTGCAAGACTACAATGATGTGGTTACATATAACTAATTTATAGGAAAGTCTTGTTTAAGATTAACCAGACTCTGGTGATGGCAACGCTAGCACCAAGGTTAGAGTCAGGATTTGGAGTACTGGCAACAAGAGATGTGGGTCAAATATAGATGCAAAAGAGAACTTGAGTTTTTATGCAATACAGGAAAGCCCTTCTGCCCTATGACTGAAAATAAAATAGCATATCTTAACTTTTCATCAAATCGTTACCCCACTATCTACATTTCCTATGTGTATAAACTTACTTAAAATTTAATAAGCAGCATTACTATATGCCCCAATGCATGTTTGCTAGTAAATTCTCACCTGTCTCAAGTATATCATCCAATCTGGGCTACAGTTAGAAGTCATATCATATGGAGTTGCCAGATATAGAAGATGAAGATTGCTCTCAAGAATCAGCCCTTCCAAACCTTTCTTCAATTCTCTGTAAAGACGACTGCAGTATGCCAAGTCTATAGATCCTATAACAAGCACACAATATATCACAATTTTAAACAGGCATACAGAATTAAGTGTAATACATTTTAACATAGAGTCAATATTTCCTTTATCTTTCACAGAAGCTTGTTATGCCACCTGAATTGAAGAGGAACAACTGTAACTTGAATAAATGCTATAACCTAACATGAGCAGTGAAACAGAACTGTGGAAAGGCAGTCACCTATTTCCATGTATGTCTGTTCTGTGCGTGGTTTTAGAGTGTTTGTGAATTGCCTTGGCTTTAATGAAATCCTGGAACTATCTTGTAGATTGAAGGAATCTTTCAGAGACTTACGTATTCCAATTATGTTCCATACCCCATATCTTTACGCTATGACAGGAAATGAGAACTTCCTAATATACTCTATTACAATTGGTCTACAGGTCATATGCTTCCTCTCCCTCTAGGTCAAGAAATCCCCCTGGTCACAATATCTGTTCATAACAATGAATTATAAAACGAGGTTGTGAGCTATTTTGATTACAATTACTAAATCAAATCTTTAAATAATTTTTGGAGGTACAGTTCTGGTTTTACTCCCATTGTGACCGATGTTATTACACTTCATTGCCATCATGTTCAGTCACGCATTACTTGTTCATTCCCATTTTCAGTCCAGCACATCATTTAAGTAATCGAAACTGTCCCCCTACAACTTACTTTTCATTGAAGTTTCAGACTGAAGATAGGAAAACCTACTGAATTGACATAAGGCTGAGATGAAAGGGTTTGCTGAAATAAAGACTAAAATAAGAATAAAAGTCTTACCTTTATATGTAGCTTTACCCAATGGTGTGACTGTTAGCGTACATTTGGAATTGTGGTCCTTCTCAGATATTGTTCCTTTTAGGAGTCCTTTTTCTATTAGATTTTCTAACCCATCTTTAATTACCTCTGAGAGGCTCTTCTCTTTAGACAGCAGCTGCCGCTGAACACCCAGCAACGTGCTGCACATAAAATTGTCGACTTCCTCATGGGTAACTGCTATCTGCATCAGTTTTGCAAGTGATTAGCATGTTTAAAGGTATCATTTCACATAACATTTCATAAGCTCTATAAAAAAATTACTGAATAGAAAAGCAGTTTGGTATCCTGTTAATGTGTTTCTATAGAAATACATGACAACAAATAGAATGATAGATAGTCTATGACAGATCTGCTCTCCATCTGTTCTATTATTCTAGCTACTGCATCATGTTAATTTGTTTCCACTGTTTCTATTTGTGTTTTGAATCATGTATCAGAAATTGCATGTTATTAATACTGTAACATATCATAAGGTAGATGTAATTGACTTTTACACATAAGGAAATTGTCATGTTATACGATTACTTGATAAGTAAGTTAAATAAAAAGGCTAATCAAAATGTTGTCCTTAACTGATTAGAAGCTATTCTGAACTTGTAAACCAATTGTTTAAAAAGGCTGGTTTTTTCTATAGAATCAACAGACAAGATTTTCTTTGCGTTCCCAAGCACTTAAGTCACTCAGAGAAGAGTTAACTGTTACCTTCAGTCCAACCAAAGACAATAACAGGCTCTGCATTCCCTTGGTCAACTCCAGCAGAAGATTGCTGTAACAATTCTCTAAAGGACTGTTCACTAAATCCCGAACCTAAAAAGAGCAAGAAATGTATTAGCTCAGGGAAAATATTTATGCATTAGTTTAACACTTTCAAAAATACTGATACACATGATTCAGCTTGTAAAGAAAATAAATGTATACATCTAAAGTTTACGGTTCACATCTGAAAACAAACCACATAAAGGTAGTTTATAGGTATTATGACATAGGTCAAACACTTGCAGCTTTAAGAAGTGAACAAAAATTAAGTTAGGCAGCTCAGCTCCTCCTGTTTAGCCCACCAGCTTAATACAACAATTTAAATTACTAACAGCTTTGTAAAAAATACCAAGTGTTTGTCTTTTTCTTGCACTATGAGAATACTTTCTCCAGCACTATCAATACCAGCTCGACCAGCTCTGCCAATCATTTGTTTATATTGGTTCTTCTTCAGGAAGTCATTAGCAACGTAAGGAGCTCTGAGAATAACCCTGTAAAGAAGTTTTTAGTAAGTTATGCTTTATATTAAAATTACTAAAGCAACAATAAAATTTTACAAATGCAATCTTTATATATACCGCTTGCTTAGTAATTAATAAAAATCAAGTGCACTTGTTTGATCAGACGTGTAAATCAACCAGAAAAACATATAACAACAAATTAAAGTTTACTGAATGATAAGCCATGTTTATTATGTTTTGCAGAACTTTTGGAACTAGTCTTGACATCTACTCAAAGGCCTGAGTTTAAGAGTGAACATCACTGAGACATAAAATAAACCCTACTAAAAACCATAAGCAACACTGACCATAGATCAGTTATGGTAGAAAGACAATGCTTGTATGATTTTTTTTCTCCCCTTAGATGCATTATTCCAACATGCATGCACACAGAACTGCATTCTTAAGAGTTAGTCTTTGGTCATACAGAGGACAGTAGCCATATCATCAGCACTTGTATAAGAAAAGATAACCCATTTTTGTGTTAAAACATATTCAAAACATATCTCCTTAGAAAATATTTATTTCACAATTTAAACACTGTTCTTAGGACAGTATCTAAAGAAACCACCATAAATTCCTTATTCTTCTGGATAACATTACTAAAATACCGAAGCATTTCCACAATTTATTAAAATTTCCTTAATCCATTTAGGTAAGTGCTCTTCAGCTATGCATTCTGAGGGATTTGCTACTGATTCACATTTCCTATGTAAAAACTTTGCAGTCTTGTATCCCAAGTTGAACAGAAATTCCTTACACTTCCAATTTGCTAATAAAACCAGAAACATACTTTAAATAGCACTGATGTTTCCAACTTAAAGCAAATTTTTCACAAAGCAAAAATCAATACAACAATGAAATATGTTTCAGTTACCAACCTTCTAGCTGGCAGGTTGACTCCAGCAGCTAAAGTAGCTGTGCAAGCAAGCAGACACAGGACACCTGTAGAATATGCTTCCTCTATACTCTTTCTTTCATCATTTGTAAGGCCACTATGGTGATAGGCAATACCAAAAGGGATTGTTTGCTTCAGAACAGGACAGACACTTCCATTTCCGATATTCTTTAGGTTCTTGATGAGATCTTGTTTCTCTTTCTCCCTGTGAGCTCTAAATTCTCTTGGAAGAAGAAAAGCATTTCTTCAGATAGATCAATCATTAACTACTTAAAAAACCTAAATCAAGAGATACCCTTACTGTCTATTTCTGTTCATTACTCATTCCTCCAACATCTAGGTTGGAGAAATAGCTATTTCCGGTAACTTTAAAATAGCAATACACAGGAGACTGATTAAGTTGCAATAGAACTCTTTTCTTGTTTGTAACCACAGGTATACAGAAGAGATCAACTTCTATACCTGGTGTGGGTATTGAGTGCACTCAAGAAACAAAATAGCGCCAGTATCAGCTCGTAGTGAAGATCATAGGTACATCAAAAATGGATTCAATTTCAATAGCAAGGAAAGGTTTTTGTTTATTTTAATGTAATTACTTCCTATATAAAATTTAGCTTTGCCAGACCATTACGAGTTGATCAAATCACATTTAAATGAAACCAAATCTAAGTTATACTTACTTTGCTTTATTAAGGAAGCCTGGTTTAGATTTTACAACTTACTTTCACAAAGTAGGTATGGAACAGAGATATTCAATCGAATATTAACATGACAATACCGGGCTATAGCGAAAATGTTTCTTTTCTAAACATGCAGAGACCAGTGCCAAAGGGACACAAGGTTAGATTAATTTAGTATGCTTTTCCTTTTTTTATTATTTGTCCTCTACGAACCATTTCTTCAACTAGTTTCTTTAAAAAATAAGAATTTTTTTTAAAACATTTGTTTAATGAGTCTCAAGCAGTTTGCTATCATTTATGCAGTTAGCAATTTTATGATTCCATATTAAACGTATTTACTTCTTATCACTAAAGAAAGTCACTTGCAAACTAGTAAAGATAAATCCTAAGTTCTGACCAATTATTCCATATATAATTAAAAATTGTGACAGAAACTTACTTCTTGAGGTACCTGCACACCATTGAAGCCACATTTTCACAGTTCTTTTTAGTGGGACAAAAGATTAGGCAGGAATATTTAGGAATAACTTCAGTAACCAGTGCAATGATGTGGTCAGGATCTGCTTTCTCCAGATTACTAGAATACTATTGTAAACACAGATTGACAAATATTTAAACTCAGAAATTAAGTCATAAACTAAGTATTCAAGACTTGTTCTCAACCTTCACTAGAATACTTCCATTTGTTTTAACATGACATAATTCCAAGAAGTTGTAGGACAAGCTTTTCTCCCAATTCTCACTCGAAAGAGTTTAACATATCTAGCTTGAACTGAGGGATACATGGATGTAAGAATCAAATGCTTTGCTTTTTTCCCTTAATACTTCAATTTCTTTTAGCAATACCATAGTTATGTTACTTACGCTAGTGGCAGTCTACCATAACACAGATTTTTCTTTTTAAAGGCTGAAATGAATCTCTATAAGGCAGTAATAATCCAACAAAAAAGATGTCATCTTTCAGTATCATCTAAGAGTGATCAACTGTTGAGAAAACCTACCCAAAGACATAAAGCATTGAGTATCTGGAATACTCAAACCCATTACTCTTCACGTGTCAAAACACTGAAGAAATCTCTACCTTAAACAGCAGTAAAGAAGTGAAAATCAGGTTAAGCGTTCAGTATGTTCCTCCCCAAAGCATACCATTTTTCTTTCTCATAGGTATTACAAATGAACTATCATGTTTAAGTAATTTCTTCGGTAAAAGGTCTGTAAACAAATCAGTGTAAAAGAATACATTTCATAACTATAGTTCAAAGAAACTATAAGCACTTTGGTTTTACCTTGAAATTAAGGAGACGTGAAAATTTAAAGCCATTTTCTGTTTTGCTGTCAACTGCGTAAATGGTGTCTCGTATCTTTACGTATTCCTTTAATTCTACCTAGGAAAATAAGCCACAAACAGAAACTTTAGTTAAATTACCAAGTTTTCGATGAAGATTAAGCTATTACTGATGTACAGGTAATGTTTCTTTCCAAGCATCACTTTTCATATACACGTGTGCACGAACACAAGCACAACTCCACCCCATCAAGTTAATTAACAAAGTGATTAATTATAACAAAGAATATGATAAATGTTGTATTCCATGAATTATTCATAAAGCGTTGTCATGACAGCATTCAAGCACCAGTAGTACAGACTCTAGTTATATCAAATGAACTGTAAGGATTTATCACAGTAGTTGTAATATAGAAATTGGTTTAAAATGACACAAATGGCTAAACACAACAACATAACGGTACTTGCATTTATGCATTTACAAGTACATAGTGATATTTATTGTATTGGTAGAGTTGCATGCAGTATCAGGCATTATATTACATTACACTGTGAAATTAAGCACAAAAGCTGTGATACGATCCTAAACAGATTTGCTATATTTTTAAAGCCAAATATTTTCTTTACTAGTTTATGGTATCGTGTATACAGACCGGTCTAAAATTATTAGTATAGTACTCTGCTCGCAGGAACCTCTGCAGGTCTCCAACATTATTTAAAGTTGCACTCATTCCAATGATTTGTGTGTTTTCTGTAAAACAGAAGTTGAAATGAATTGCCAAGTTCACAATTTTTAACACTTCTGCTCAGTATTTAATTCAGAAGCCTGCTTCTTCATCATTAGTCTTTTTAAATGCCAAAGTGGCAGATTTGAAGGGGGATATAGCTAAGAAATATTACCTGAGACGTAAACATAAAAAAGGAATCCTTCTCTATAGAAGCATTTAATTGGAATGGCTAAGGGGCTCCTACGAAGAAATGGAAGACATTTGACAATACTCAGGATTTCTCAAACAGGCATCAAAAAAGCTTCAAAAAACACCTAGCCCAGCATTACAGGGTCAACTAACACTTAAGTGAGTAAGCATCGTTACTGCATGGAGTCATGCCATGTTCTTCAAAAGCAGTCAGAACACCACAAATCCAGAAAGCAAAAGTATTACTTCTCTCCAGAGATACCATCACTACAATATTTTAATAACATAACTGCAGTCATGACTTACTACTAGTGTAAAGAATTTTTGCAAGACTAATTTCCAGTGTGGCTCCACGACTTCCCTCACCGAGCATATGCAACTGTGCACAGAAGGGGAAAAGAAAATGCAAGAATATTACTGAGTTACGAGTATTTCTACAAACAAACAAACAAAAGGTTATGTAGTCCTAAACAAGTATTACAGGAATGTCTTTATTGGACTTCCTCATGACATCCCTCCGGTAAATTTTGACTGCTAAGCTCATTCCAGAAATATAGCCTCACTGAAACAACATTTAACAATCACAGAAAAACAGACCCAAGAACAAGTGTAGATAACAAGATTTTACAAGATATTTAACTAGACCATAACTGACACAAACAGTTAACTTCTGACAGTAAACAGTCAGTGTGCAGATCTTTGTATTCATCAGCCTCAAGCAATTTTAAACAAACCATGTTTTAAGCAGCACTTACAGTGGAAGTTAATATATAAAAAAAAATTCTAGCAGCCAGCCACTTCCAGAAAAAGTAGAAGTTACTTCTTAAGCTGCCTTCTGTTTAGAAGCTACTGTGTTAAAGTAAGGTCAGCCCGAAGCATTCCATGAATTTAATATCCCTCTTAGATGTTATACATATGATTTAACCCAATCAAACCCTTAGTAGCCACATCACTAAAAAGCAGAATAAAGGGCAATTCTCAGTCAAATGCTACTTGATATTTTTTTTTTTTTTTTCATTTTTTATTTAGTCATTATTAATACCAGACACAAAGTCTCCTGATTTCACATTTAGGAGCTTAGTTCTGGGATTCATAAAATACATTCCATATGATTAAAATGATTTATGTTTTTTCTAATCCATTAGAGATGTCTAACTGACTAGCAGTTACCAAGTAATTCATTATCAACCACTAACACAGATCTCTCAATATAGAATCTATTGCCCTGATATATTAAAAAATGCTTCAGTTAAAGAAAAATAACTTTCAATATTACAGAATTATGTACCAATGCAGAAAAAACTTAGTTAAGTAATAATAATTTCATGGTAAACACTCAAAGGAAAACCAAGTAATAAAAAATGCTCTTTGCTAATAATTGCATATTATAAATATAAAACAAATTTGCAATTTATAAATCTGAGTAAATCTTGTAGCATACCTCATCTACCACAACCAGACCGAGGTCATCAATTCTTTCTGTTTCAATTAAGGAATTCACTAGAGCATGTCCTTTTTCTATAGTAGCAATATAAAGAGACTTTTTTATTCTCCTCTTGATTGGTGGAAATCTTCCTTTACTTCCTGCGTATTCTTCAACCAGGAAACCCAATTCTATCCCAAAACTTGATAAACCCCTAACCTGTAAAAAAAAAAGAAAAATCAATTGGAGAAAAAACTCATGCTGATTTAGGATTTCAGAGCTGCCTCAAGAGCTCAGCATGCACATAACCAACCCACACCACAATCAGCTGTTTGAATTAGTGAAAACATATTAGCTATGACTACCTTTTCCAACTGCAAAGCTGAAATGTTTATAAATATTATCAAGCTTGAGTTACATTTGTTCTCTAAAATTCACTTTCCCTTTATATAAAGGAAAATATTAACTTTTATTTTGAGATCATTTCTTTAGCAAGTTAAGCAGTACAGCTCTAAGACTGCAGAACTATACATAACATTGCAAAAAGCTATTATTTCAAAATTCAGCATACTTTATAACTCAGCATCTTCACCTTGTAATATATGTCTATTTTATTATGAAGTTACTGTCCCTCAGAGAGCATTTAGGAGAGAAGTCACTCACTTCCCACTACATGTTTAAGAAAATCATGGAGTTTGCTAAAATTAGTGTTAAAACCAGCCAAGTAACCAGGCATATCAGAAAAGATAAGCAGTACCAGAAACACTGTATCCAGACCTTTTCTTGGACAATGGCAACGTATGGCAGGATCATCAAAACATCCTTCTGCCTGCAGAGTAATTCTTGGAGAATTATTATTTCAGCTACAAGTGTTTTTCCACCACTGGTTGGCAATGAGTATATTAAATTCTTCCTTTGCTGTAGAGATTCTAACATTAAGCAATCATGCTGCCATTCTGCAAAATTAAAAAAGAATCATTAGCAACCCCCAGGGACATGTTAATATCAAAATGCCTATGTTTCATATAGCATACTTTAAGCCTAGTGCTTGAGAGTTTTTTCTTTAATAAACTGCTAAAAGTTTTCAGTGATTGAGCCTTCCAGAGTATTCTATAAGCCGTATCAACCTTTCCCACCAATCTAAAAAACCAAAATAACCACTTTCCAACACGGTTTACATTAAATATTACCTTAACTTAAATATTTTACAGTGTAAAGGGTAAAACGGGCAACACTTCACTAGTATTTTGTTTTCAACAAACAATTAGTTACATTACCATAAAGTGTTTCAATCCCTCGAAGTTGTCTGAATAGATCTTTAACTTTGCTAGGCAATCCATAAAAAGGGCCTATATCAACAAAAGAAGATTCAGTAGTTTTCTTAGCAACACAAATCTCTTCAGATAAAACAGCTTCTTTAAGCTGCTTGGTCTTAGAGACCTGCAGAGTCTGGGCTTTGGCATTTCCAGTCATAGCACTTTTCAGATGATCTTTAAGACTCTCAGTTTTAAGTAAATCACACTTAGAGTCTGAGGAAAAGTCATTAGGTCTGTTCCTGTCTCCAGCATCAGGACAAAAAGATGATGGACTGCTGATTTTGTCTGAGGAAGAATTCACACATTTATTCCTCCTTTCTGAGGCTAGAGATACTCTAGAACCAGAAGAAAGTTCATCGATTTTCTCAAAATATAAAAGTTGTGATGATGGCAAGTCATCTAAAATAGATTCAGTCAGTTCTTCATTGCTATCCACTGGGTCATTTTCATTCACTTGGAAAGCATCCTCTTTGTCAGCTTTAAGGACAACCATATTTTCTGAAGCAGAAAAATTATCTTGTTTTTTCTCGTGAATTCCTAACTGAAGATTCCCAAGTATGATTTCTCCAGCTGCTTTAATATCTGTATTTTTATCCTGCAGGTATTTGTTCTCTATATCATCAACTTGAGCTAGCAAAGAATCATTTCCATAAAAGCTGTCATAGTCACCAAACATATCTTCTTCACTATCATTACTACACTGCAAAAACATAACAATGAGTATTAATGCTCCAAAGTAACACCAAAGAAGGCAGCATAACTTGTACAGCACACACATCAAATTAAATTCATTTAAGTCTTCCCCAACTTAACAAGAAAGTGAAGTGTTTTTCTGATGTTTGTGGGCAAAACCTAGCTTGATTTCTAAAGGAATGTATGCTGTAACTCAGTGAAATTTAACCTACAAGTAGACATGATGCCTGCACAGCTACTTAGTAGTGATGAATTTTTTTAAAGTTAAAGCCGAAGCGCATCCTCCCTCACACAAAGCGTCACGCAGGCTCGGCCTGGGCCAAGCCGCCCTCCCAGACAGGGTGCCCCCGCCTCCACACTCAGCCCTCGGGGCCTGCCCGCACTCCGCCATCCCCGTACCGGGGTCTCCGCTGGAGGCCCCTCGCCACCGGAGCTCAGTCTCTTGCGAGCCACCGGCGAGCAGACGGCACTAGGCTGCACCGGGGCCCGGCTCCGCTTGCGGACAGACCCAGGGCGGCTCTTCCTCCGCACAGCAAGGCTGGGCTCGGCCATCACCGCCGCCCCGTGGAGCCGGGAAGGGGGGGAAATCAGCCTCCGGCCCGAGGCCGAGGCTGCGCGAAAGCGGCGCGGAGACCGTCACGGCCACGGCAGGGCACGGCGAGGGACAGCCGAAGCGCCGGAGGAAGGTAGGACCGCCATGAGGAGAGCGGAGGTCCGCAGGCAGCTTCCTCCAACACAACCACCGCTAACATCACTTCCGTCAACGAGCCTCTGAAATGGATGAACCGTAACCGGGCAGCGGCCAATCGCCTGCCTCAAGTAGGGCAGGGAGCCAGCAGCAGTTGGGAGGTGATGACGTAAGGCGGAAATGGCGTTGTTTGTGGGTGGTGTGTTGTAGGAGGCAGTATGGCGGTGAGGGCTGCGGCGGTTGGGAGGCCCTGGCGGAGGCTGATGCCCGGTGCGTTCCTTCTGCTTTCTGGGCTCTCCCTGTCGAGTGAGGTGGCTGTGCCCGAGCGGTAGCGGCCGTGGGGGTGCGTGGGGTGCTCGCGTGGCCGATCTCCCGCCGTGCTATCACTGATCCTGTCACTCTTTCTGTTGCAGCCGCGCTGTGGGAACGGCCGCGCCGCCTGCAGCACGAGTGGCAGCCCGGCCACCCCGACCAGGTGAGGCCCTGAGCGCAGCCCGGCGGAGCTCCCTTTGCTGCTGCTCTCCGGGCGCTGCCAGCCTCGCCAGGAGCGGCTCTGGACGGGCAGCGGTGTCTGAAAATGCGTTGCTTTGGTCTTTATGTAGCTCGGGCTCCTGAAAAAACTGAATTAAGTTATTTGGTGCGTTACAGGGCAGGAACTTGGTGCTGAGTGAAGTCACCAGGTGTTGAAGTGAAGGTGCCATTGATCTGTAGTCCAATACCTTAACCGTGGTCACTTCAACGGGCTGCCTCAGTGACTCGAATGTGAGGCAAAACCTTTGGCAGTGCAAACTGATTTCCTGTATACAGCTGAGAAATAGATTTGAGAGAATGCACTAGGTGTGGCTGTTTTGTCACAAAAAATGCGTTGTCCAGTACTAGCAAAAAAAATTTTAAAATCCTTTCTCTGCTCAAATTCTACCTTTGTCTGCAAAAATGAAATTTTTCCTTCCACGCGTCTCTTACAAAGATTTGGTGCTGGGGGTGTTCTGAAGCTTAAGGAGCCTTTCAGGGCTTGGGAGATATTTGGGAATCTCTCTGTTGAAGTGTGTGGGCAGACAGGAACTCCTTCAGGCCATTCTGAAATTATTCTCAAAAAGTCTCTTGTGACTTGTCAGACAGAACTACCTTACGACCAGCTTCTGCAGACGTTGCCTTCTAAGTAAAGGGTGTAAGCACTATCTTATTGATTGATTAAATTAACTTGTTACATTGTCATTATTATAAAGAAATAAAAGGCTGTGTAGCTGTGAGAAGTCTTTTAGATTGCTGGGTACCAATCAGTGTGTTACAGGGATAAGAAAGTTACTGAAAAACTTCAATCATACACTAAATACCTCTTTTGGTTTCAAGTCATGTTTTGCCCAAAAGATAAAAATAACAAACATGCCTTATTTTGTTGTGAAGTTGACAGATGTTAATAATTTTCTCATTTCAGCCCATACAAATGGAGAACCCCTATAAAGAGCCTCCTAAAAAATGTGTCTTATGTGGAATAAATGTGGACTACAAGAATGTCCAGGTGAGTTTGAAAAATCCTGTGCTTTGATGAAGGTAACTGGTTTACTAATTTTAAATTTGTATTAAGTTCACATGGATAAAAATGAAAAATTCATTCCTATGTGTAGGGGTGTAAAACTTGTAAGAATGTGTGCAGATAAGGGTCAAATAATGTAGTTGTGATAAGCTGTGCAATCTACTAGTCCTATGTGCAGGTGTTACAACTTTGTTGTTTATGAAATAAAGAATCCTCAATTCTAATTCCTCTGTCATATAGCTTAAATGTTATGACATATAAACTACTGTAACTTCAAGCTATACTTTTTTTGTCTCCAGGTAGAACTGAGTTTTGTAAAAACAGATCAAAAACTGAAAAACAGAATGCAAGTAGTAAAATAAAGCTCTCTAAAACGTGTTCTTAATCTGACTTTGGATTTCTTAACTTTAAATAGCTCCTTTCCCAGTTTGTTTCTCCGCATACTGGCTGCATTTATGGCAGGCATATAACAGGTATGTGAAGTATTAAATTACATCACTCACTGGTTAGTGTCAATGTTTTTATGAGTCCAAGTAACTGTGTATCAGCTATCTCTTCAAAAGTAACTACTATCAACTCTATACATTTTCTAATAGTATTCCTCTGACTTAGTAGCCTTCATCAAGGAATTAAAATATCCCTTAATTAATATATTTTTGTATTTAACTGTAAAAGCTCACATGCATTTTTCTAGGAAGACATAGACAAAGCTAGAGGGAATTTTCAGTAATATCCCTTTCACCCTTTACACTAATGGTTTGGCTATTCTTGATTTAAGAGACTGAAAATGATTTCTCTCTTTAGGCTTGTGCAACAAGAAGCAGAAGGAAATTTCAAAAGCCATTAAAAGAGCTCATGTATTTGGTAAGTATAATTATGCTTTTGAGTTTTGTAAGTCAAGCCTACTTTCCTATTAAAAAAACCCCTTCATCTTATGTTTTTACAGGACTTATGCCAGTTATGTTTAAGAACCCATCATTTCTCACAGACCCCAAGATATGTAATGTCAAATATCCAGAGTAATATATTATAAAGAAATAAACAATAAAACTACTTTTCAAGTTTATATACTTGTTTATTGGAAATGTGGCTAGCATAATACATCACTGAATGGAGAGTGGATGTCAGTGGCTTTTTATGAAATGTCAAGTCTCTAAAATTGTCTGAAGAAAGTATGAAAGATGAAAGCCAGTCGTAGAAATTGGCAACTGTATGTACCACTTCCTCTGGTCACAGGTCTTTGCTGAAGTTCAGGTAGCTGTTTTTCCCTTGCTGGATTGGAAGGGGGGAAAAATAAGTACTGGATAGGTAAGGATAAATTATTTAAATTGTGGCAGTTAATCTAGACAGCTAATTCTGTTAAGCATGTTACCTGTGTTCATTTGATGCTCCCTGCATCTGCTGACGGAAGGGTAGTACTGGTTCTTCACTAGCAGCTTGAAGCTGTATTATTCTGAGGCATGATTATACGACTGCTAACATCCTGCTAGCATAGCCTTTAAACCCTGAGAGAGCTAATACAGATTTAACTCTGGAAGGCAAAATGAGGGAATGTCATCTGAATTTGTCTCTATGCCAAACAGGATTAATGCAGTGGGGGAAAAAAAAAAACCCCAAACCTGTATGTCTTGCAAAAATGCACTGTTTTTCTTAACTCCTGCAGTGCTATAAATTGATATGTCACTTGAATGTGCTGGCAGTAGCTTTTGGTGCAAAGGCACCTGGACAAATTATTAACAGATCAGAAAGTAGGAGAGTGTGGGTATTCATTTGTGTCCCTCACTTTTTCCAACATGTCCTCATCTGTTTCAGTACTACTCAGTGTAAGCTTCCTTTCCTGGTCACTGTCTTCTTGGTCACGAAGTAATTTTTGATGAAGCTGCACTGATTTGGATTTCTTGAATGACTTTGATCCTGTTGTGGTCCCTCTGACTTTACGCTTGGTTAGGTGTCTTGTTTCGGCTTCAGTGAAGTCTCTCTCTTCTACCATGAGAGTCAGTTTGTCCGTGACATTAATATTATGGTCAATGTTACAGCAGTTCTTGGATATCTGTTGGCCTTTGAAGGAAACAATACATGTCTGAAGTCCAGAATTGGGGAAAAATGTTTGCAGTGCCTGACAAAGGAGAACATTCTCCTTTGGCTCTCCTGGGTAGTCTCTGTCTTCTGGAAAAAAAAAAAAAAAAGAAAAAAAAGAAGCTAAAGTTGCAGTCCTTCTTTGCATACCTCTACCACTACTGTTCTGGCTGCCTCAAGTTCAGAACTGATTTGTGCTTCTGCCAGTTGAATCAACTTTGGAAGTCATTACTAAGACTGGCGTTGCATTTACTTAACTTACCCAAACAGCTTTGTTGCTTTTTCTTCTTTATTTCTTCTTTTAATTGGCTCACTTCTGCTAAGAGTTTCTCTACAGATCGTTCACTGACTTCTACTGTAGAGCATATTTTCTGCAAGGAAAAGAGCATTTGATAGGATTAACAGTATTCACAGAAGCTGACTTTAACCTTGTTGCAAAATCCTTAAAGGTACTTGTGACTAAGAGTTGGACACAAAGTGGTAAAAAGCTTAAGTAATGAGCTTCATTTAGATTTTAAAGATGCTAACTTAGACCTTGTGTTTAATGAGGTACAAGATCCTTTACTGGTTCCCATCTAAGCAAAGGAGCTCTGACAAACTACAGATAGTGCTCCTTCAAAATAATCCTCTTGTGACACTTGAGGATTTATCAATGTACTTTTGATCAAATGAAAACTTAAGTTTTCAACTTTGAGAGCTTAGTGTACAGGTACTAATAGTAAATGGAACTCCCTGATCTTTCAATATGCCCTTCCAAGACACGGCTTTGTTTCTCATTTAGTGCAAGATGGTATACCCTTTGCTTGGCTTGCTTTTGTAGTACTGCTGAAAATAACTATTTGGCAGGTATGCCTGTCTTACCTTCAGTTCTTCCTGCAGGGTGACATACATCTTATTTATCTTATGAACCTCTTGTAAGGATCCATCTTCATAAAAGAATTCTGAGCTGTGGACCAAGAATATAATTGTATAATTGCAAGTTAATGATCCCAGTGCTTACTTAGAAGCTATAATAAAGTAGCATTTTGAGCTTCAGCACTAGTGCCTATGAAAGAGACAGCTGCTCTCATGGCAAAGTATGGGACTTAACTAATTTCCAAGTACCTTGGAAAAGTAAACTGCAGAAAACAGGTCAACAAGTGGGCAGGGTATGGCTGTAGCATTTGCAAAAGAACTTTCATAGAAAGATAATGATACTTAACTGAAAGCTACAGCTATCAGTAATATGACATATATTGTACCTGTGTTGTCTCACTGCTCTCACAAAACCAGAAGATACACAGGAACCAGACACTGTTCTGTAACCTTGCTGTTCTGCCATACCCAAGTTGGTAACCACCAAAGGAACTTTCTGGAAAAGACTTAAAAACAGAAGCATGAAAACACAATTTATTAACATCCAGAAGGCCTCTCTTCGATAGTTGAAAGTTTCTTGACTATTAAGCACCCCAGATGGAGGTTTACAGTATAGTTCTTGCTAAATGTATTACATTGCACATAGATGACTACTTACGGCTAAAGGCAAACTGCAAGAGCAACAAGACTGAGCAATGCCTCTAGCTTTTTCCCATTTCTGAGTATAAGTCAATAATGCAATACTTGGTGCCCACAGGCTAGGCTTAATAAGCATGTCTCTGAAGATAACTGAAAGTTGCTACCAATATCAATATTTCAGTGATATGCGAAGATGATCACCGTGCATCACTGAAATCCTATACACAAAACCAAATTGATCAAGAACAGCTTATGTGCATAAATGAGCTGACAGTGTCTGCCTGTTGACACTGGCACTACAGATAGTTATAAAGGCAAATCCCTGAACAGAACTCTAGGATAAGATTTGAACTGGGTTCTAGCAATATAAGGAGTAATCTTATTTAATGTGTAAGTTTCAAGGGTAAAATAAACAGTGTTAATTCAGTTGCAACAAAGAAAAACTGTTCTAAGTTAATAGCACATGCTGTGCTACTGCTTTATTAAAAGTAGAGAACAAACCAATTACCCTTCTTGTGGTCGATGTAAGGCATGTTCCAGTCTGTAAGTAGAACAACTTTCTGTCATCACACTAGAAGTTAATAAAAGGAATACGAGGCCCTGATTTGATAGGTGTGACTGTAAGTTCTTATGAAGAACTCTTTCCCGGAATGTCATAGTCTGGTCTGTGTTACGTCTGAATTTGTACCATCCTATTACACTCTGCAGGCAGAAGAGAAAATTCATTATTACTGTTGAATCATGCTGTCCCTGTGTGTCATACTGAAGCAAGTTAGAGTACAAAGTCACTAATCTGAATTGCTTGGTGATGTGTACATATTCAAGCAGTTAGTTAACTTCAAACTCTTAAAACATCTAAGCCTAATTCCAGTATGACAATTTCTCTCTGTCCTTCAAAACCATGTGTTGAACTGGCCTGTTTTCTGAGCTTGTGCTCAAGCTGAAATTCTGCAAACTTGGTTCTGTTATTTTGCTGTTTGTCTCTTTCCAGCTTCTACTTTTCCCTTGTGAAACTTTATTCTGTGGAGAAGAGTTTTGTTGGGTTTTTTTTTTTGTCAAGTGGTGCTTAACCACTTAAGTGAGCTGACCTCAATTGATCTTAAGATAGGAATCAGTAGAATTCTTTTGGTATATTTGAACTGTTCACTTGAGAAATGAATAAGAAAAAGAAGTTATGACATATATGTGGGCAAACCCTAGTAAAAAATAACCTGCTTTCAGGGGCGAAAGGTGACGCAGCTGCCTTGATCAGCAGTGTGAGGGACTAAATAAAAAATTTAAAAAGAGGGGACGAAAGAAAACTTGATACAAGAGGTATCCAGAACAGCCCCCAAAATCTGAGCGAGATCCTTGGTATGGTTTAGGTTTGAAAATAAAATACCTTCTTACAGCCTGACAGTATTTTCTTCAGGGCAAGTTCATTCAGTTCTCCTGCAGAATTATAAAAACTAGAAGAAAATTAGGATAATTAGAGGAACAAAAATGCTGCTGTAGAAAGAGTTATTCCCTAGCAGTCTGGCAATCATCTTTAATAGCTTTTTTCCCCTGGTAAGCATAAGGACACGCTGACACAGCTGCTCTGCTAGGACAGTGCAGTTAATTTCATTACACAAATAGCTATGCAGGTGGTCTTGTACAGCCCAGATGCTGTTCTGGCATCAGTGCTACTGGGAAACAAGTTAAAGGTAGCATTTATGTTTTCTCTACTACAAAATAGTAAGATGCCTTCAATATGATACAAAATGCCTTTCTAATAACATCTGGGCTTATCAATTTTCAGAAAGATTTGAGAAAGAAATTATGTTGTGATTCTCCCCTCACAGGGGTGTAAACTGTACAGCTGTGTTCCCATCTATGATGGAACTCTAAATACTAGTCCTAGAAACTACTCCTGCCTTGGGGCTAACAAGTGTTTCTTTTTCTGACCCTCTTAGAAGCTCATGGCTGATGCTATGTTTTATTTCTCTTTTGGTTTTTTTTGAGGGTGAGGTGTTGGGATGTATGCTTTTAGAAAAGCAATGCTTTTTTTTTTTTTTCAGTATGTTGACGTTATTCTGTAGTTTATATGGTATTATAGCTCACCAGAAGGTGCATTATGCCATATTTCTATTTCTATATGCATAGATAAACACCAAAAAAGGACATGAAGAACCAAAATAGGAATAACATAATGCATTTTGCATCTGTAATTCCAAGGGGTTGCTATGGCTAATGTAGTTACAGCTGGGTGATTTTCTCAGTAATGTAATATAAATTTAACTCTTAAAGAGTTCACGTTAGGGTTAATTTTAACTTTTTCATATCTGTTTACTTAAGATTCTTACCTGAACAACTGGTAACATGGAATATGCTTCTGTATATCTGGAAAGAGAAAGTAATATTACTCTGGGTTCATAAGTTCAAGATGTATATTCTTTTGTATGCTATAATCAGAATTAAACTGGTAGAACCAAGAATTATGTATAATATAATTTCTTAAAATCAAATGCACTAATACCTAATTAAGGTTAAGAAAGGAAACATTTTTAAAAAATTACTTTAATTCATTTTTCAAATGTAAACAGAACCACTTATATGAACTGTATTTTTTTTAAATACTTTTTTCTGTTTTGTCAAGTGAAAAAAATCAAATTAGCCACTTTATTTTTTCCATCGCTTCTGTCAAGTACAGGAGTAGTATGTAATATTAAAAGTTTAACTTGAGTTACTCTGCAGCACGGCATGGATGCTGTTAGTGAGAAAGATGAGGCTGGAGAATAGAAACCCATAGGGTAGATGATGAGAACTGGAACACTGACTACCAGAAAAAAACCTGGTAGGTGATCTAATGGCATTCTAATCCTTTTCTTCACCTAAATTCTCTACTACTTTCATTTTCACAAGTTAACTAAAAAAAACCCCAACCAACCAAAAAAAAAAAAACCCCACCAAACCACAAATTTTGGAGCAACTAACTCGGCCTGTGAGAATGTGATGATGAGACTCTGTGTAACTTGATCAATGCCACCACAAAAAATTCCCCAACATTTTTGGTTCAGCTGTGAGACTCACTGGAGGAAAGTGTTACATTTTAATTGTATCCTAGAGTAAAACTATAAAATGGGATGCAGTTTCTCACTACCATGTTTTCAGGAAGATTGGAAAGAAGGCACCTTGTTCTCTTTTTGTGTACCTGCATTTTAAAGGAATGGAGTTACATGCCTGTGCACGTATATGCGTTTTTGTTAAGGGCTAGTATAAAATGCATATCCACTCCAATCCCATGAAGACTATAAAGAAAAATATATCTAGCATCTGCTCAATTAAGTATGTAAATAGTTTGCAGCCTTCACAACAGTATTTTATAAGCTCCAAATTCAGTAATAGATGCTAACACGTTACACTTCACCTCACTGAAACAGGCCAAGTTTTTCCAGGGCAACTGTAGTCCAGGAGAGTTTGTGACATGGTGAAGACAAAGAAGGAGCCTAAGCCCTAAATTACCTTTAATGTGACAGTATTTAGCAAAGTGGAGCTATTCAAGGAACTAAGAAATGGTATTTCTGTTATTTTATTTTCTATAGTAAAATTGTATTTTTTAAGCAATTAAAATGTTACAAAATAACCCTTCCATGTGTTTTTTTTTCCTAATCGTCGTGGACTCCAGGATGTAGCAGCTTTGATCTTGCTGTAAGGTGTTGACTGCCCTCATTCAAAACTGTAAGCAGTCATATAGTTGCCTGAAATCAAGCGTGGTATTAGAAATGTGGACAGACTAACCGATTGTATAAACAACTTCAACATCATCCATTTGTGAGTCAGTAATGCTGTTCTTGGCTTCACCTTTCACATCTCCAAGGAGAAACCCTTCCTTTAGAGGGGGAGAGAAAAAAAAAAAAGTTCACATTAACAGTAGTTTTGAACAGGACTTCTCTCCGTCTGATATTAACAGTATAAAAACTGCCAAAATGAACTTTTTTTTAAAACAGAGTAGGTTCTCACTCATTTTGGGATACCTGCCTGTATTTAAGAAAAAAAAAAAAAAGTTGTTTTCCTTTCCTCATGTTTTCATTCACAAGTGAACAGTCTGTGGCTGTACAGGTGCTGCCTGCCTCCAAGGCTTAGGCCAGAAGGCCCGGCCAGCACTTCGGTCAGGCCTTGGCAGACAGGGCGCTGCTGCCGCCACATCGGGTGTTCGGTGGCCCGCACCTCCACGTTTTAAAAGAAAAAAACGCACATTTTCCTGGCATTAGCGCGGAAAGCAACCTCCCTTGCAGCTGGGAGGGATCAGTGCAAAACCGCGCTCCAGCACAGCATGCAGCGAGGCCTTGGACGTCCGTGGGGCCCTCCCGGGAGCGAGGCCTGGGGCGGGAGACAACACGTCCTCCAGACGGCGACGAGAAGGCCCGGCGGCGGACTCCGCCATGGCGGAGGCGGGCTGCCCGCGCGAACAACGGCCGCCCCTCCCTCCTTCGCTCCCCCCACCCGCCGGCCCGCAATGTCCCGCCCCGTCCCCTGCCGCCCCTCCCGGCGGCGGGGCCCGCGGCACCCACCGTGTCCGAGTCGGTGCTGAGGTGCTGGAAGGCGAGGGCGCCGAAGACGAAGCCTGAGAGCAGGGCCGACGTGCTCTCGCCCTCCATGCCCCCGACAATGGCGGGCCGCGCCGCAGCGGCGGGAGCCCCCAGCGGCCGCCTGCGGCAGGGCAGGGCCCGGTCGGGCACATCCCGTCCCCTGAGGCAGCAGCGGGGGAGAGAGGAGGCGGCGTGCGGGTTGCGGCCTGTCCCGAGCCGCTCCGGCGGCGGAGCGCGGCCTCTCGTCAGCTGCCTGCCCTCCCCTCGCCGCCTCCTCGCCTGCTTCAATCCTCCCTCGCTCTCCCGGCATTTTCCCACCTCCTGCCCGGCGAGGCTCACTGCAAAACCAGCCCTTTTGGTTTGCCTTAAATGGTGTAATTCTTACGTCTAAGTTTCTGGTTTGTTTTTACCCTTAAGGTGGAACAATGCTCTGATTTAGGAAGGCTGTTCAGTTCCCCCACATCTCATGAGTAGCTTCTGGACGGAAGGATTGGAGGTGCAGCAGCAGGGGCTTGTTCCCGAAGGCATGGTGAGGTGTCCTGGCCTCAGGGATGCCTGTCAGTCACCTGCCTGCAAGCTCCAGGCCCTGACATAGCTCCAGGCCGAAATTCAGGATCTGCGCTTATAGAAGTGCCTCACTGATCTATACTAAGAGCTTTAGTTAAGCATCAGAAGAGCATTTAAATGGAGCTGCCTCACCCACATCATCCAGTTGGGACTGTGGGTGGAGTGACATGTATTCATGTCTTACAGAGAACCATAGAAGGGTTTGGGTTGAAAGGGCTCTTAAAGATCATCTAGTTCCAAACCCCTGCCATGGGCAGGGACACCCTCCACTAGACCAGGTTGCCCAAAGCCGCATCCAACCTGGCCTTGATCACTTCCAGGGAGGGGGCATCCACAACTTCTTTGGGCAACCATTCCAGTGCCCCATCACCCTCACAGTATAAGAATTTCTTCCTAACGTCTAATCTAGATCTACCCTCCTTCAGTTTAAAGTCATTATCCCTTGTCCTATCACCATGTGCCCTTGTAAACAGCCCCTCTCCAGATTTCCTGTAGGCCCTTTTCAGGTACTGGAAGGCTGCTAGGTCTCCCCAGAGCCTTCTCTTCTCCAGGCTGAACAATCCCAACTCTCTCAGCCTGTCCTCATAGGAAAGGTGCTCCAGCCCTCTGATCAGCTTTGTGGCCCTCCTCTGGACTCCCTCCAACAGGTCCATGTCCTTCTCATGTGGGGACTCCAGAGCTGGATGCAGTACTCCAGGTGGGGTCTCATGAGAGCAGAGTAGAGGGGGAGAATCACCTCTCTCCACCTGCTGGTCACACTTCTTTTGATGCATCCCAGGACACAGTTGGCTTTCTGGACTGCAAGCACACATTGCCGGCTCATGTTGAGCTTCTCATCCACCAACACCTCCAAGACTTTCTCCTCAGGGCTGCTTTCAATCCATTCTCTGCCCAGCCTGTAGTTGTGCTTGGGATTGCCCTGACCCATGTGCAGGACCTTGCACTTGGCCTTGTTGAACTTCATGCAGTTTGCATGGGCCCACCTCTCTAGCCTGTCAAGGTCCCTCTGGATGGCATCCCTTCCCTCCAGCATGTCGACCACACCACACAGCTTGGTATCATCAGCAAACTTGCTGAGGGTGCACTCGATCCCACTCTCTGTGTCACTGCCAAAGATGTTAAACAGTGCTGGTCACAATACCGACCCCAGAGGAACACCATTCATCACTGGTCGCTTGGACATTGAGCTGTTGACAGCAACTCTTTGAGTGTGACCATCCAGCCAATTCCTTATCCACAGAGTGGTCCATCCATTGAATCCACGTCTCTCCAATTTAGAGACAAGGATGTTGTGTGGGACAGTGTCAAATGCTTTGCACAAATCCAGGTAGATGACATCAATTGCTCTTCCTGTATCCACCAACTCTGTAACCCCGTCATAGAAGGCCACCAAGTTTGTCAGGCACGATTTGCCCTTACTGAAGCCATGCTGGCTGTCATCAGTCACCTCCTTATTTTCCATGTGCCTGAGCACAGTCTCCAGGAGCATCTGCTCCATGATCTTTCCAGGCACGGAGGTGACACTGACCGGCCTGTAGTTCCCTGGGTCTTCCTTTTTTCCTTTTTTAAAAAGACGATTATGTTTCCCCTTTTTCAGTCAGGGGGAACTTCACCAGACTGCCATGACTTCTCAGATATGATGGAGAGTGGCGTAGCAACTTCATCTGCCAGTTCCCTCAGGACCCATGGATGCATCTCATCAGGTCCCATGGATTTGTGCACCTTCAGGTTCCTTAGATGGTCTCAAACCTGATCTTCTCCTACAGTGGGTGGTTCTGCATTCTCCCAGTCCCTGCCTTTGCCTTGTGTGATTTGCACGGTGTGGCTAGAGTACTTGTCAGTGAAGACTGAGGCAAAAAAGTCAGACTGATGCTGAGTACCTCAGCCTTCTCCATATCCCAGGTAACCAGGTCTCCCCTATCATTCTGAAGGGGGCCCACATTTTCCCTAGACTTCCTTTTATCACTGACATACCTATAGAAACTTTTCTTGTTGCTCTTCATGTCCCTGGCCAGATTTAATTCTATCAGGGCTTTAGCTTTCCTAACCTGATCCTTGTCTGCTTGGATATTTTCTCTGTATTCCTCCCAGGCTGCCTGCCCTTGCTTCCACCTTCTGTAGGCTTCCTTTAGCTAGCGATGTGCCCTAGGGGTCAGTACTGGGTCCAATCTTATTCAACATATTCATCAATGACCTGGATGAAGGGACAGAGCATACCCTCAGCAAGCTTGCTGACAGTACAAAACTGGGAGGAGTGGCCAACACACCAGAAGGCTGTGCTGCCATTCAGCGAGACCTGGACAGGCTGGAGACTTGGGTGGAGAGGAACCTAATGCAATTCAACAAGGGCAAGTGTAGGGTCCTGCACCTAGGGAGGAATAACCCCACGCACAAGTACAGGTTAGAGGTTGTCTTGCTGGGAAGCAGCTCTGTGGAGAAGGACCTGGGAGTCCTGGTGGACAACAAGCTCTCCACGAGCCAGCAGTGTGCCCTTGTGGCCAAGAAGGCCAATGGTATCCTGGGGTGCATTAAGAAAGGTGTGGCCAGCAGGTCGAGGGAGGTTCTCCTCCCCCTCTACTCTGCCCTGGTGAGGCCACATCTGGAGTACTGGAGTAACTTCTTTACTCTGAGGGTGACTGAGCACTGGGACAGGCTGCCCAGAGAGGCTGTGGAGTCTCCTTCTCTGGAGATATTCAGAACCTGCCTGGATGCGATCTTGTGCAACCTGCTCTAGGTGAACCTGCCTTAGCAGGGGGGTTGGACCAGAGGCCCCTTCCAACCCCTACCATTCTGTGATTCTGTGTTTCTGTGAAATGTTTGATTTCATCCCCCACTGGGGCTATAGGTATGCATATTCTTAGTATTAGACATTCATTTCCTGACTCTTGAAATAGGATGTATGCTCCTGTTGTCTTTCAAGGGGTGTTTCCACAATTTTGGGGTGTCTCACATGTATTTTTAGCTTGCATATAAAATTAACCTTTTTTGTGTAATTTCTTTTACCTTGAAACTTGTTGGCAAGATTTAGGAGAATGGTTAGTTCTGACATATTTACATTTAAATAAAATTCCTTAAGTATTATTTAAAATGTATGTGAACTGTGCCAATACTTAAAAGAGGAAAACTGTGATTCTTACCCTTTGTCACAGTGGAGAGAGGGACCAGCTACGACTTTTATTTCTCAACATAATCATAAATTATCTATATCTCTCAGTAAGAGAGTGATGAGCTCCAGATGTCACAGAATGATTGACAAGATTAATGGGAAAGAGCTAGTATGCATTTCTTGCAATGCAGGCCAATGGCATTAAATGAATGGGTAATAAGTACAACACAACTGAAGTGATACATTGCAACAAATGACTCCGTTATGGACCACATTGCCACGCCGGAGGCAACAAAATTAGATGGATATGACCAGCTTCCATAGCCATTTGTGGAGAAAATGATGAAAGCAAACTTGAATACTGACATCTTTCAAAAATTGCTCCAAAGGACTCAGTGCTGTGATTGCAGTCACTCCTAAGCCAGAACTGTGAGAAAATTTTATGCATTTAATCAACGCAATGAATGTTGGGCATTGACAGATTGTTCTATTGCATTCAGCATCATTGATATGCAAACCATATACAAGATTTATATTGACAATAGATGAGATATGTATTGAAAGTCATGTAATGCCTACATATCTAGTGGGTATCTATAAATTGCTGAGGCAAACAAATGTAGTCAGAACATGTAGTGGTGTCGTGGTTTTACCCCAGCTGGCAGCTGAGCACCACGCAGCCGCTCGTTCACTCCCCCCGCATTGGGATGGGGAAGAGAATTGGAAAAGTTAAAGTGAGAAAACTCGTGGGTTGAGATAAAGACAGTTTAATAAGTAAAGCAAAAGCTGCGCGCACAAGCAAAGCAAAGCAAGGAATTAAGTCACCACTTCCCATGGGCAGGCAGGTGTTCAGCCATCTCCAGGAAAGCAGGGCTCTGTCATGCGTAACGGTTACTTGGGAAGACAAACGCCATTGCTCCGAATGCCGCCGCCCCCTCCCTCTCTTCCCCCAAGCTCCTTATAAACTGAGCATGACGTCATATAGTATGGAATATCCCTTTGGTCAGTTTGGGTCACCTGTCCTATGTCTCCTCCCAACTTCTTGTGCACCCCCAGCCATCCTGCTGGCAGGGCAGTGCAAAAAAGCAGAAAAGGCCTTGGCCCTGTGTAAGCACTGCTCAACAATAGGTCCATAGAACAAAAACATCTCTATATTATCAATGCTGTCTCCAGCACAAATCCAAAACATATACCCACACTAGCTACTATGAAGAAAAATCAATCCTCTCAGCTGAAACCAGGACAAGTGGAGTTCCCGCTTTTGTGATACAAAGATGCAAGCCTATTGTAAGCTACAAGATATGATAAACAAGGTTCTATAATTGTTGCATTTATCCTGTGTGGAAACAATAATGCTTCTGTGGTCAGAGCTAAATGTGTTTCAGTCATCCTAATGAGTGATACAATACTTAAGCATACTTCTTCAATGTGTTCATAATCCAACTGTTGATGGCCAAAGATAAACCATAAATAGCACAATCTTACTGTGGTCAGACATAAACACAGATCTGTATAGCAGTGTAGATGGGATCCATGCAGACCTAAAGAGCAGCAGACATAGATCAGTTAGAGTATGGATGCAGAGGAGTGGATATTTGCACTTTAGTGTGTGAAGACAGTGTAGTTTCCATAAATAAATATTGCACCTGACATTGCTTAACATGCAACAGGTGATATTTAAGGTTATTCTGGCCTGTTGGAGGATTTTTCACAAGTGAAGCATGAACCTCAGTCTTCATAAACGTCAAAACAAAACTACCACAGATTATTTCACCCTTGAGTAGCCATCAGGTGAGGAGTTTGCTGAATGTCAGAAGATACAAGCAAAACCCAAAAGGGCCTTTTTTTTTTTGTTATAGCTGGTTAAATTTTAATCAAAAAATAGGTATTCTTAGTAGTTTTCATGTGTGATTACACACATCAGAATTACTGGAGTGCAGAACGCTCTGGTAAGTCCTGTTTGAAAGACTTTCTTATTGTGCAAAACATAATCCTGGTACCACCGGATGTTAATAGATGCTGGGAAATCAGCCCAGATTTGCTCTTTTGACTTTGTGTCATTGACTTACAGGGCTTTTCTAAGTAGATGAGTCTGCTTTGCTGTCTTTGTAGCATGGCAAAACTTGCATAGAAATACCAGGGAGCCCTACAACTGGAGTCAGAAGAACAATTTTCACAACAGTAACACCTTTATGTGCCTAATGACAATGCTAGGATGTACTTCTAGGTGTAAGCAGCTTTTGATCATGTTGCAACTCAAAACATGTAAACAATATACTCAAGATCAACTGATAGAAGATTGAATATGATTGATAGTTATGGAGCCTATTGTCATTTGCCTCAGGTAGAAATATCTCTTTGTTAACCTGTAGGGAATGTATTACTTCAACATCTGAAGCACCATCTGGCTGAAGTTGATGTGTCAGTGCTCTTTTGGAACAGTATCTGCTAGGGACATGTGATGTTCTGGTAGTCTGACAAGAAAGGTGTTAAAAGAAAGGCAGGCTGGTATTGTCTTTTGGAGTCACTGGAATAGTTAGTATTGGACAGTAAGGAAGCATACCTGGAAAGAGTGGTTCCCAAAATTTTTGTGACTGTGTGATTCTTTCTCTTTAGAGGCCACATAGAGTGTTCTTCCTAGTCCATGTCCACAGTAGGTAACATATCAGAGGGAAGGCAAAACCATAGTGTTGCTCCTTGAAAGCTGTTACGTCCTATTGCAGTGTTCACAGTGTATATGCACCTGCTCCATAGCCTTTTCCTCATCCTTTGTCACTGTTTCCCCCCATATCCAATAAAGAAATTAGTAGAATGACCTTTAGGATCGAAAGCCAAGAGTAGGCAGCTGACACTCACTCCCTCTCCTTCTCATTTCCCTAGGACCCCAGGAATATCTTCATTGTTTCAAGTTAATTTCTTATGCTTGCAGGTGTCAATTTGAGATTCGTTAAATTAAAGGGAGCCTTGCTCTTGAATTCCTCCTGTGTCACCAGCATCCCTTTCTTCTAAGTTGAATTTCATTTTTCCAAATGAATAGAGAATTTTGCACATTAAGTGTCTTGTTACTTTTCCTGACATACAGGGTAGTTCACCATACCAAAGCGCTTGTAGTTATTTGGTATAAATTCATCAGCTGTTATTTACTGGACCTTACAAATGAGTGAAACTACAGTCTGTTGCTGCATGTTTATTTGAATTATTTGCAATACCTTCACATTTCTGGATAAAGTATCTCTTTCAGCTTCAAAACGGACATGATTGCAGCAGGCTGGCTATTGGTAAGAGGGATAAACATGAGAAGGGCAGAAGAATGACATGCAGAAGCTCTGTTTAGTCAGTGGATGGCAGAGATAATTCTTAAAGAAATTATTGTGCCAAGGAATTTTGTGTAGGCCCATCGCAAACAGTAGTTATTCAGCTTATAGTGTTGGATGCATGGCTCTTCATACTGGAATTTGACAAACATGTACATTTGTATGTTTTTTTTAAATAATAAACAAAAATCAATGATTGTGATGGGGGTGTAATAAGCTGTGCGAACTTTCTGACTGGAAAATAGGAAGCTGTGGTATGAATTGCCTGGAGAAATAAAGAATTTCCTTTCTCCTTCACATTATGAGCAAGTGCATCATCATCATACAGGGCAGAGATACAGTTCAAGTCCAGATTTACTTCTATAGCAATCCTGAGTGCTTTGGAGTTAAGAAGTAGACCTGTTTTGACCACCATGTCTCAGTTATTTCCATGCTCATGATCCCAAAAGCAGAAAGATGCTTTAGAAGCTTTGCCAGCCACTTTTGGCATAAAATTAACCAAGACTGAACTCCTTGGTCACGATTGGACCAATTCCAGTACTCAAGCTCATTCTTTAGTGCTTTTTGGGACAATTTTCAATTGCATTAGATTTTTTATTCCATACCGTTAACAGGTAGACGTAGAAGCTCTGCTTGATTTCAGTGTTGTTCCCAGTTTCGGTGGGTTTGTTTTTTTGGTTCCCCCCACCCCAACCATGTGACATTAAAGGTTTTCAATAGAACACTAAGAATACTGAAATGTTTGGCATGATTTCAGGAGGTACAAAGTGGATAAAGCAAAGAATAGAGATAAGAAGAGACCTGGCCATATGGATCTTGTAGTGCCTTCGGGGCTAGATAGTTTGACCACCTCGGTGGAGAGGCTGCCAGCAACTCTTCATCTTCTTTCATTTTATGTGGGAATGCCATCCCTATGGCCTCCCCTTTCACAACCCTGCAAGGGGCTGGGGCTCCCAGGCTGGCCCATGAATTCAAGGTGATGTTGGCGCTGCAGTGGATTGTTGTGGTGCTGCGTGTCCAGGAGCAAACTGAGTGGAATGGGTGTAGGAATTGTCTTTTGCTGTGTGGCAAATGTGACACGTTGGGTGAAAAACAATAGACTGCCAAAGCTTCTCTGTTTTATTTGTTCCCCCTCCAAACCCATTCTGCTTTTTTTTGGGATATGCCTGTGATAGCTGTGTCAGCAGCACCCAGAAAACCTCAGATGTCTTGGACTGAGTGGTTTGCCAGGGAAAATTATAGCTGACAAAGGGCTGCAGTCCCATCATTCAGCATGATGGAAGGGTGAGCATGGGAGGGGTTTGCTTGCTTTTTTTTTTTTTTTTTTTTTTTTTAAGAGGTGTCAGGGAAGGGAAGAATTACAGTGTCTGTCTGTGCTCCTGGTATGGCAGGGCGTATGACTTTGTAAGGGTTAGACAGGCAGTGCAAATGACCAGGTCTCACAGCACAGAAAACAGTTCTCCCTCATCCAGGAAAAAAAACCTTTTCTTTGTACCCCTAGGGTAGGGAAATCTGTCTTTTCCTCTGTCCTTTTAAGAAATGATCCCTCTTTCGTGTGCATAGGCTTATTGCTGAGGCATCCCATTTAGTGAGTCACCTGTTACTTCCCGGTGTGCTATCAATACTTCATTTGGCCCACCTTTCCTCCATCAAATTAGGTCCCAGAAACTACCTCCACCCTCCCACCCACGAAGTTTTTATCACCCAGATGCCTTACATGCTCATCCCCTGTGCTGAGGTTGAAGGTAGCTATTCAGAGATGTGCCGTGTTGCGCTAGAGGATGAGCGCTGGCTCATCCCGATCCCTACTGTATGCCACCCTAGGGAATGTGTGTTAGCAGGGCAAATGACTCAAGGAAGAGACCAGAAATGAGAAGGTAAGGAATGGTAGCTAAGCAGAAATGGGTGAGGAAAGCTGTTTTACAAACAGTGAAACATCATTCCTAGAGCAGCCTAGAACTAGAGCCTTTTGGTGAGGCAGGTGAGAAATAGCAGGTAATGGTGTGCCTGGCTGCAGCAGTGTAATGAGACAGTGAGGGGCTTGCAGTTGCTATTGGGAGAAAGAGCAATGGGAAGGTAGAAATAATTAAAAAACAAACCAGTGAGGTTTTGTAGAAGATACAGAAGGCTCAGAAAGAGGTTGGCAAGGAGAGAGAAGGTAAAGCAGGTAAATAATGAAAAGAAGAGGCAAAAGAAAAGTTAGATTGCTGAAGAAGATGCACTGTAGTTACAAAGACCTGAGGGATGACATTCAGCAGCAAATCTGAAGATACAGAAGCTACTTGACTCATGTGGCAGAAGCAGCATGTCATGGTATCACGTGAGCTTTGTAACATGTCAAGAGCCTGCTTGTTGGTGTCTGGGTGCATGGTATAAACTGGAGGACTCGGTGGTGCAGCTCACTCTGATATCTGTGCTTCTGTTACTATGTGGAGGGTATTGGGTGTACTTTCTACAGAGGCTCTTTGTGTCTGCTTTCATTTATAAGGAATCCAATTTGCGTGTACTGAGGCTGTTCTGTAACGTAAACCAAACAGCGGTACATGGGGATGGGGATATTTTGAAAGGACAGCTCCAGCTTTAGACAAATGCACTACTGTAAGCATGTGCAAAGGAAAGATCTTTTGTGGACCAGCATATCACTATCTTGGAAGTTATGCCTGAACTGCTTGTTCCACCAAGGTTAAATTTATTCTGTGATAAGGTTGTAAATGAGCAGCTGGTGGGCTCCTCTTAGGTTCTAGAGATGAAGTTTATTTCTTCTGTGATGCATACAGGAGAGGAGTCTGTAAGGGGTTCAACTGGGTCTTTCCTAACAATACTGAATTAAATTATTGGCATTTGACAGGATAAAAGGAGAAACCTGCTTATCTATTGTATTTAAATTCTGTAGTGAAATAAATGCAGAGGTAGATGACTTGTTACTTCACAGTACATTTTGTAACCCTGCAGTACAGTTTGGCTCATTTCTTACAGAGCAGTGGAGGGAGTGGGTTTTATTGTATTGCTGATTCCTGCCTGCTGAAATTTGCATCTCCATTTCCCAGGTGTTGTTATAAAATAAAATAAAAAAGCCTGTCTTGTACTTCAAGCTTCAGTTTAGCTCATTTGGTTAAATACCAAAATGAGGCAGTCATTTCACCATGAAGTAGAATGTCTGACCAAATAAGTCACTAATTTGAGCAAATGTCAGTTGGAGATGTGCTTCATGTGTATTAAATGAGTTTTAGAAGACTATATTTTAGGCAGTCTGAAAATGACACCTACTTGGTTCTGTATTGTAATTTATTGGTGAGATGCCTTGTGAAAACTTGTTGAGAAATTGACAAGTTTCCTTATTAACAGCATCTTATTACCTAACTTATATCATTACTGATCATGTTTTTAATTCCTTCTCCCCTGTATTATACATGGTGAGTAAATCCTTATCAATTAAAAGGAAGTAGGTGGAGTTAGGGTGGGACAAGGGGTAGAAATTACATCATCATTGAGAGCCTATGTGGTGGCAGGCTTCAGAAGGCAGCAGTGTTCTGTTGGGGGTAGCTTCGGCTCTTAGAATGTGTACTTTTTATTTGGCTTTGTCTCTTGAAGCTTGCTGGATTCTCCATTACAGATGACTCTGTATTCTCAGAAAGGCAGCAGGTTGGCATTTTGAAGGAGCAAGCATGGAAGAAAATGGAGAGGGCCACGGCCTTGCAGAGGGCAAGATTTTATCTATCTGGATGATTTTGTTTGTGGTGCTAGTTTTGTTGCCTTCAATGTTTAGAGTGTCATTGGGGATTTCTCATTTCTATGTGAAAATTGTAATAAAAATGTTAGAGGTAAGTTGAGAATTGAGTTAAAAAGGTATGTGTTTACTACAGGATATGTTTAAAAAAAATTAAAATCAGTACTTTTGATATAGATACCATAAAAGTCAGTAGAAAGAATACCATTAACTTGGATGTGTTTGCAGCTTTAACTTACATGATAGTTGTTTTGAATGGTGTCTTTAATGATATCTAGTTATGCTGGGTTATAATTTGGTACCAGTTTGAGGTTTTCTTGGGTTGAAGCAGAGATTTCATGATATATAGCTTCTAGTTCAAGCTGGTTAGACTCCTTCATGCTATGCTCATGGCAAGACAAATATAAATAAAAAGATGTATTAGTTTATTGGAGTTGGTAAGAACAAGAACATGCATTTTTAGATGTACATAATTTTCAGTGGTTTTATTTGGATTATTTTATTTATATAGTATTAATGAATACTGTTCTAGGTAAGAATACTGACTCTGTTTGCTTCTTCCAGTTATAAATCCGGGGGATCCAGCAGTCACAAGTTCTGCTCTATGAGACTTGAGGAATCCATGCAACCTTCTCAATGTGTAATTTTCTAAAGATGAACAGATCATGGCTAAGATCCTGATTCTGCTGATATCACTAAAAGTTTTCTGGGGTTTTTAATAAGCCAGAATTGCATTTAATTTTTCAAGTATAACTTAGCATATCCATCAGCGGCCAAAAGTAGGTGCTGTGAGTTCATCATACTGAACAGTGAAGCATTTCCATTTTCCAGTAGATTAACTTAGTCTTCCTGGTATAAACTTGCTTTTCAGGAAAATACTTTCTACTTGTGGCAGAAAACTTATTACTAGTATTATTACTATTATTAAGCTGTTAGCCATCTATTTGTGTAGTAGAATGTGTCTGTAACAATGTAATGCAGTTAATATCATGATCATCTTACCTTGCCAAGCCTGTCTTATTTCTGTTTTATTATAATTCTTCTGTCTTTTTATTTTTAAATACTGATTAAGAGCTCTTGGGCAGGGATTGTCTTCAGCTGTGCAAATGTCATTTAGCATAGTGGACATGACTGCAAACTTTAGAGGTTACTTGTTTTTTTAGATACTGATATGAATGGGAAATGACTGCCTGCTGTGGCTATAGGTAATATTGGCTTTTATATGTAATTAAAAAAAAAAAGTATCAGTCAGTGGTATGCTAATTAAATTCTTATTGGTACTCTGAGTAAGAAGCTCGTGGCACTTGTATTCAATTGTGGAATTGATTTCATCAGGTGCTCTCATATCAAAAGCAATCCTGAGGAGGTCTTTGGACAACTTTGCTTCTGCAGTTGGTAGACATTAAAATAATTTGTTTTTTTCCCCCTGTGCATTTCCCAATTTTGAAGGACACTTTATCCTCTCAGTGAGTTCTTAATATAGGGATGTACTTCTCTTTGGAAAACCATGTTGAATATTTTTCTTTCCACAGTTTTCATAACAGCTTATGAGCATGATAATTTTGTGTTCACAAAGTGGAGGATTAATTTATCCAAAAAGAAGTAATTAACTGTTATGCAATCAGATACAGCCTTTTATGTCTAGTTCCCCAGTGCCACCGCAGCTAATAACAGGAAGACCACAGCTCCATGTACTGCAGTTCAGGCTGGCTTGTTTTGTTCTTTAGTTGAAAGTTGTTCCTTAACTCTTCTGTAGGCAAAAAAAGGAGTTTCCTCTGTTTTCATCCTGTGATTAATTTCAGCTGTTTTCTTTGAAGCATTGTTCAAATGCTTCTCACTGTGTTGAAAGAGTAACTAAAAGCTATCTTGGTGGGAAATGTGAGGGAGAGAGGTTGGAGGGAACGTTAGGTCCCCTTTGCTTACACTGTGGCCCACTTTGCTTTTTGGGAGTAAGGGTAGGGCTGGGAAATGCTGGGTTAAAGCTTGCGCGTGCAATTCCTGGGTTGCTTCTGGAGTCCTGGGGCTTATTCACCAGAATATGGCTGAAATTGTTGCTTGGGATACAGTTAGCTTTAAAGCAGGCTTATATGTGCCCTTTGTTCAAGAAATTAACAACTTGACATTTGCAGCCTAATGGAGTATTGACGTATTTCTAGCTCTGACATTATCTGCCTGAGATCTTGGTAATGGGGTAATGCTCACAGACCATCCTTGGTTCCTGTTGCTAGCCTGAATAGTGAAATAGGATGCCTTACCAGGTGGCTATGCTGAAAATGCTAAGAGCAGATGCTTAGTTGTGTATTAGAACACTACTGACTATATCGCAGGAATATCAGCACTCTAAGAATTACCAAAAAACTAGTTGATGTTTCAACAAAAATCCAACCTTGAGCACTATGACTGGATTCTTCACTGTGGTGCATTCAATTTAGTCTGTTATGTAGACCAGCAAAATGAATAGAAAACTTCTCATGTGAGAACACTTCATATTTGCTTCTTTCAGCTTTAAATGACTACACAAATTGGGAGGCAGAGGGAAAATGTTTTCTTTTCCTCTATATTTTCTCTATTTGAGAAAAATATGAGTAGAGACTGAAATCAAGGACTTTAAGGTCAAAAGATTATTTTCAAAATTGTATTTTCAAAAAAGCATATCTGTAGCCCTTACTGAATTTGCTGGGAGTTCTAGGTGTTTTAGGATAAAGCCCAAGTTTGCAGCTCTATTACTAAGCAATGAGTAATGGCAGTATATGATAAGTAATTTTGATTTCCTCGCTTCATGGATATGTTTTAACAGTGTGAACAGTGACTGGAACAACTGGGCAAGATGTAATTTATTTATGGAAAGAATTTGTACCCTCTGCTGCTTCTCCAAGGAATCTAGATATTTGCTTTTCAGAAACAAACCAAACCTTTTTACAAAAGCAACATTCGGGGTTTGAAAATTTGGGGGATGATTGTTTCTGTTTGTGGGATTTTTGGTTTTGTGGGGGTTTTCAATGGTTTTCTTTTTTGAGGATGTATGAATAATTTAATAGTAAAAGATCTCGAAGACAATAACTTCTCAATTGCATAACTGTTAGCCCATAATTGCTATTAGCACCATTCATTTGTCCTTAAAATATTTCTCAAAATGATAAAAATTAATTTGGTTTGGTTTCCAATAAGGTTATTCTTTCCTATATGCTTATAAGCTTTTATTTATGAAATAACGTGTTTTCTCTAAGCTTTGTATTTGCTTGTGTGTAATGGGGTTTGGTGGAAATGACGATATCAGCAAAGCTGTGCTAAGGACATTATTACAGCTCTTTAGTGTTGCAGCTGCAAAAGAAAATGCATTTTAGAAGGAAATCTACAAAATGCTCTTGCATTTGATTCTGTGGAGAGTCAAATAAACATGTTAAACAGCTGTAGCTCCACTTGCCAAGAATCTTCTGGAATTCTATGAGATCTGAGCTTCTGTATGAAATTGGAGCGTTGTTTCTTGAGAAATACTCACATGTAGGAAAGACATCGGCCAGCTAGTAATTCAATATTCTTGGAATTGACAGCTCACTTGTACATTGATGTAGCTAACATGCTAGAAACTCCTAGATGTTGCAGGCACTTAAGCTAGTGGAAGCAGCTCACTGCTGTGCTTTCAAACACACGGTTATCCTGAGCTAGCCACTGCATCAAAAAACAAATAAATGATACTTGTTCTTCGATCCCTAAAAAATGTTTGGGATCCTTCTCAAGCTATTTCATCTGCCCCCGCTAGAGCAGCCAGGAGATTTGTGAGTGCTTTTCACCATCTGATTGTGGACAGTCACTGCTTGCACATCCTCTCAGACCTGCTATATAATACGCAGATCATTTGATCTGAGTTCTTGTTTGGGATGTGAAAGGGGAAATGAGGCCAGACAGAAAGGATTGTTGGATGAAAAGGTCGTAAGTGCTTGATCTTACATGCGGACTTTAGCTTGCACTAAAAACCTACTGATCTTCTCTTTGTAATTATATGGGAAGTTTTTACGCAGGGTAATTGCCCCAAGGCCTTTGTCATGCATGAGAAAAAAGCCAAGACAAGTATTGAAAAAAGCCAGTGTAATGAGTGATTAGAAAAAGCTTTTTATGACAACATGAGAACAGGTAGTAAAACATGGGAATGTAGAGGAAGAGGCAAAAATGAATTATTACACAGTACAGAAAAATGGAGTACTGAACAAATACTGAGCTGTATTTAAACGGAAGAAGGGAGAGAACAGAGTGAGATTTTAAAAAATGAACACTCCATATTGTATAGGTTTTTTGTATCATGTACTATGAAGAGAGTAATTAATATAATGACGTATTAGGCCCCCTTATTTAGTTCAGAATGTAATTATAGAAAGCCTCAAACAAATGACCTGTTAGAGTTAAGGTGTCAAGTCTTCCGTATTCCAGCAGGAATCACCTACTGGATGTTTGGACTCCTTGTGTCCTCATCACTTCAGAAATTTGAGGGAGGGAAGCACAGCACCTTGCTTCTCATTTGGTCAGTGAACTTAGGAATGAAGTTGCTCTATTTAACAAATTCTGGGTTAGTTGCAACATCTGTGTTTTTGAAAGGTATTTAAAACATCCTTTCATTACTGTTTTGCAACAAAGACCAGTGTGACAGCTTTGTCTCAATACTTTGTCGCAAAACAAAGGTGATCACAAAGCCTTATTTCATATTATAAAAACAAATTAAACATACAGATGTCACTTAATGCAGAAGAACATATAAACTACTCTGCTGGGTCAGTCCAGAGTTTGACCCAGACAGATAGCCTAGCTTTGACAGGCATCAACTTAATTGCTTGATGAAAAGCCTAAGAGCTGGTTGATTGTACAGCTGTATTGCCAGGAATACCTCCCCCCCCACCCCCAGCTGCTTGTTGCTTCAGCCTCGCATGCTGATTCACGAGTTAGGAGAGTTTTGTGTCCCTTGATGATTTTCATCCATGTTTTTATGTAACTGCTGCCATTTCAGTTGATCTCTGGCAATATGTCCTGGACAATGAACTCCACAATTTAACTGTGTTTTGTGGAAATATGTTTTACTTGCTCATATGTCCTGCCCAACACTTTCATATGATGCTTCCCAGTACTTGTATTAGAAGGGAAAATGGATAATTCCTCGTGCTCTGTGCCAGTCCAGAGTTTGTAGACCTCTGTCATATACTGTCTCATTTGACTCTTTGCCAAGCTAACAAGCCCTGTGTAACCATTCACCTGTTGAAAGCTCTTACTCATCTGCCTTGTCCTCTGTATTTGTAGCCTTAGCTGACTAGTTACAAGCTGCCACTTTTGTCCCACTGTTTCTCTGTGTGATGAGGCACTAGGTAATAGTCTGGCAAGACTTTATACTTTACTAGCCAACTTTATAAATTTTTGTTGGGTTTTTTACTTGCCTTGCTCATTTAAATTAGTTAACATATTTTTGTGAGTCAGCTTGGTCAGTGATGATCACCTTTTTTCTACCTGGGATTCAAAAGCCAGCCTCCTTGAGGTATTCCAAATCCTTCAAGACAGTATGAGCAAGCTCATTTCTGGCAGTGCTTGCCAACAGACAGGTGCCTGTTCATGTGGGAGGACTGTGATAGGCAAGATAAGGGTAGTAGACAGGAAAGCAGAGAGTAAAGGCTTTATTTGCTAAGCTAGGTGATCTTTATTTTTTTCCTCCCTCACATCATAGAACTATCCTAAAGAATATTGGGAAAGGGGTGACAAGCAGTATGTTATAAAGAGGTTAAGTTTGCCACATGTCTGCCTTTGCTCTCTTTTGCAATGTTCTTGTTCCTGTGCTGTATACTCTTTCATTTCTCCGTGTGTGGGCTGCTGTTTTCGTGACATCTCTTGTCTCCCCACTTCTGAATGATTCTCCATGTATTGCAAAAGATTGAGACAGATGATGTACCAATGTATGTTCCTTAGGGAATAACTGGAAAGTATAGACAAGGTGAAGATTGGTATTTTTTTATGGTGTTATAACAGATGGTTTGCATGGAGTTTAAAATATCACATCACTGCCTATTCTATTTTCCTCCTTCCCCTCTAAGGATAACTATATTATCCTCGTTATGCTGTGACAAATTGTCCCTTTTTGTTATAGACTTACACTTCCAATAGCTACAGAAGGAGCTGGTAGAGAACACACAAAACTTAAGTATGGCAAAAACCTAGTTGACGTTGTTGGCACATGTAACACATTGTAATGTGGTGACGACTATTTGAGATCAAGCTTTGTGGTGACTTAAGTGGCTGCACGTGTCAGTGAGAGGGAAATAAACTGTTTAGGAAGAGTTTATTGTGAAGCAGAAGGATGTATCATCATCTGTTGTAGGTGGGAAGCCTTAATAGCTGGTGAGGACATGAGTTAAGTGGGTCATCGATTCCTTAATAATGAGCAGAGCCTACACACAAGCATCCTGTGTCCCTTGTTAGGGCAGATACCTTGATGTAAATATGGGAAGATCTAGTCCTCACAAGAGTTACTATTTATATGTGTATGATGAAAACATTAAAAACCATGAAAATGTCAAACATTAGGCATATTGGTATATTTGATTTTGCTAATAAAGGAGTTTTATGCTGCTCTGCACAGGGAGGAGAAACTTGGTTTAGCTCAAAAAGGTAGACAGGTAAGGGTGAAAGCTCATTACCAAAACTACTATTTCCAAAAATATTATGGATATGAAATGGTCCCTCCTCTGTCATCTTTTAACAAAAACTGCATGCCCTAAAGCTGAGGTAATCTCTATTATTCTTCAAAATCCATTTTTAGATCTACTTTTTACAGCACGTCTCTAATGTTAGTGATAATATTTTGTATCGTTCTGTTGCCTGAAGCTGAGGAAGAGAGAGTTTTGGACCTATGGACCTCATAGAGTCTCTTGGGTAGCTCAGTAATTTGTGGGGGCTTTAGGTTTTTTTTGTTTGTTGGAAAAATACCAAAACCAAAGCAACAAAAAGCCCCAGGTAAAACACAACTGCCTGTGTCCTGAAAAGAAGTTTGAGCCAAACCATTTTTCCTGACAATGGCAAAAGGTAGTCTATGTAACAAATTAAACAGGAGGCATGCAGGGCAGCCTTCAGGCTGAACTTGAAAATGAAAATCTAAGACCTGGCTTCAATAAAAGAGGCTCATATAGTTCACCTAAGATGATAACAGAATGCCTGGAAATGACCAAATGAAAACCATCAACATCTACTTTTCTTGTTTTGGGAACAGTGGGCCACCCTGCAGATTGAAGAGGGAGTAAAAAAGCACAAGGCGGTGACACTTGAAAATTTAATCTCCACTGGTAAGTTCTCTGAATGAAGGTGACACAGCACTATTTGTCTTGTAAAAAGGCAACTATTTTAGTATCTCATCTAGAAAAGAGTAAACAGAAACATAAATTGCATCTGATGTTAAGTAAGAAAATTGGAATGACAAAAATGGATTTTGGGCAAATAACTGCTGAAGTTACAAACCTACAAAAGAGACCTTAAGTATGGTATAAGTAAGATAATCTGTGAATGATTGAGTCTTCTGAATAAAAGGTGTTAGAGACTAGTGTGAGTAGACAGACATTGTTGATAAGCATTTGGGAAGCTGTCCCCATTTTCATGAGTATTTTGTACTTTCTGACTCCATCAGCTCTCTCTTCACAAGATTAGGAGGAATTGTATTCTTTGCCCTTGACATTGCTCTGTATGGATCCTCTCTTGCTTCTTGTAACTCCTAGCACACGGAAAGTCAGGGTGTCTCAAGTAAAGCAGCTACACCATCCCACAATTTGCACTCTTCTCCAGGCATGGGGATAAAATGTGAGAGAGTAATTTTTTTTCCTCTCCCCAACTATTTTTTTCTTTTTTCTTTGACTGAAGGGGACTGGGTTAAGTTCTCTTAATAATTATTTTACTTGTAGTGCTATTTTTAGTCATTAGTCATGTAGACTGGTTTGTCAGCTAATGAATTTCAGGTCTGATGATTTCCTGGACGTTGAAGGTTTTAGTGAAGTGCAGCTGGAGAAAAGTTTTGTGATTCAGATCAGGGGGTTGTGTTTTGATTAAGATAAATTAGTTTGAATAATGCATATTTAATGTCATCCAATACCTGCTCCCCCTCCCCAAAAGCCAAGCAAAAAAGCAAGTCTTAACTAGTATGAATCAATACAACTTTAGTCACTGCAACCAGCCAGATAAGAATCTAGTCTGAGTGACCTCAGCAAACATCACTGAGACTGGCTGTGTGGCCGTCCTATGAGGTGTAATTTTACAGATATGGAGCATGAATATGTTATCATTGTTCCTGCACAATGCTTCTGTGTTACACTGTGTATATCTCAGGGGAAAAATGTAGACACTTTGAAGTTTCTTGGTAGTGAAGTGACTCTTAAAGTAGAAGGGATGGGGGAAGAGAGAAGGCTCTGAGGAAAAAATACCAGAGGAAAGTGATATACCTATACAAACACTGCCGGAATTTGAGTGAAGGCACCAGAAGGTTTGCAAACTTGGCAGTGCACTGTTGACATTTCTAGGTGTGTGTACATATGTTGTTTGGTGGATGGCAATGAAGTAAGTTGTTGTGCTCAAGGCTTTATTTGCAGCTTGTTCTGAATGATTTTCTCCTTTCTTCAATTTAGTGGTTTTATATGGTATAGGATTAGAGAAGTAACTTACGGAACTAAATGCCAGTACGTAAATGAGACATAATACAAGTATGGTGCTCTGAGTAGGAGAGCTATTTCGAAAAAATATGTGTATTTTACTCTCTTTGGAATCCATATTGTCCATTCCACTGTGTGGAAGGAATCATTTCCTCATGCAGGGATAATCCAGAGAGAGGAAACTTCCATGGAAGAGGAGATTGCTGACCAGCACCAAGGATGCTTCAGCCTTGCTGATGTTATGTACTTCTCCAAGAAGGGGTGTGAGGCAGTTGCAGAAGATGAAGTCACACAACGGTTCTCCTCTGAGGAGCTGGTGTCCTGGAACCTCCTCAGCAGAACCAATGCCAGCTTGCACCATGTCAGCTGGCAGCTGAGCGTTGTGTGGGTCATGGGGATCCTAATTCGCTATTGTCTCCTGATGCCTTTTCGGTGAGCCAGATGTAACTTGCTGGGATTGGTTTTTCATATTACTTTTTACAAAAGATGTGAAATAACATTTTATTGGCTAGTGCAGAAAGGAGAACCTGGCATGACTTTGTCTTCCAAGATGCCATTGAAACTCAGTTATCCCCAAATGAAAAAAAGTTGCTGAAAATGTATGTTTCTCATGTTTCATATGTTTTATTAGTAATTAGTTTGTTTTTAAAATGCAGCAAAACTTTACAGAAAAGATCTGGAGATCTTTGTTATGTAAAGTAACAACTGTTTCAACAGAAAGGATCAGGCTCTACCTGTCAGAATAAGAGACAAGGACACTGTACACTGAACACGTGGGATTTGAAGCAGAGCCAATGTTCTTGGAAGCACAGGGCTGGATGGGAGAGTGATATCCACTTGGAATGTATTAAATTTTCAGACTTTTAAGCTTTTCTTTTAAGCAAAACCAGCCTTTTATCATATTGACCAAACAGTTACAAATATTCATGTGTTCTTGTAAAGAGCGGGAGCTTTTAAAATTTCTTATTCCTTTGATGGAGGACAGTATATTCAAAACATAGTTGTAGTGCATAGAGAGATTTCATACCAGTCAATGACATAGCAGAGCACATATGCCTGTGTGTAAACTTACATATGCAGCTTAAAAAGACAACATTTTTTTAGAAATGGCTTCAATATTGGTTAGCCATTAGTAACCAATGACTTTTAATTTTCATTATTATATAGTAGCTTACTACTTGGGGTAGAAATACAAACTGAAACTTCTGGACAGGCTTTTAAAAAATGAAATGATGGGTCCCTTTTGGCACTGAGGAATCTCACCTGCATTAAAGAACACTAGCCACTACTCACCGTCCTCTTTGAACATGATGACTTCTTTACCACGTGATAGCTTCAGATCTGGGGACGGTCCTTTTTTGGAAGATAGGCTCCAAGCAGCACAAGACTTTGTACTTGGTGCAGGGCTGAGTTGAAAACGTGTTCATATTGTCCTGTTGGCCTTAGCTGGTTTGTATTGCTAGTTAGGTGCTGTTAATGGTGGACGGAAGCATTGTGAAATGGATCAAAGGGTTAAAGAAAAGATTTTTTTCTTGGTTGCTCTTCCAGTTCTGCTTCTTAGTATTTAAATAAGACTTTTTTTACTTTGTAGCATCTGCTTGGCTGTTTTCAGTATCCTCTTGCTGGTCTTGGCCACTACAGTAGTAGGACAGTTTCCAAATGGCAGGTTGGTGTTTGCTGACAGCTCTTTTTATTTCTTTAAGTATTTGAATTAGTGTGTTGGAATATTAATCTGCCTGAGTCTGGAGGATTAATGTGGACTATCATGAGGTGATTTTTCTTCTCTATTGTAAACTTATAGAGCACTATGAAAGAGAGAGTATGGCAATGACATCTGAAAGTGGGCATGCGACGTAAGCCAGATAGATACTGATGGAAGCATGTTTTAGAGTGGAAAATAAAGAGTATGCTCTACTTGAGTCGGAATAGGGCAAGTAAATCATCTACCCTGAGCAATTCCATATTAATACTGTGAGATATTTACATCCTGTCAGTGCAAAAAAACCTCAAATGTGATTCACCAGCTAAATATCTTTATATTTAATGTTAATGAATGAGTCAATAGCAGTTGCTTCCAGAGAAAATGTATAAAACCCCTGACTGTTATCTTCTCTGCTTTGAATCTGGTAGGTTTAGAATAAATTACAGTAGAAGAATGGACCAAGAATATCTTTGATATCCACTAAGCTGCTCCCGGGTGGCATTGTTAGTGCAACTGAATCTTCTTAGTATGGTCTCTGTAATAACAGAAGTTGGGAATAATTTGGAGAACTTATATAATATTGTTTTATGAGTGACTGCATAGAACTGAAAATGTATGTATGGCTTCATTTCTTTTAGAGTTAAATGCTGGCTGAGCAACCAGGTTCAGATGATATGTGCCACATTAGGTGTCCGATGTCTGGGTGGTCTCATTCATTTCCACAACAGGTGAGTGGTGCCGCTCTGCTCTCAGTGGTTTGGGATCGATTTATTATGGTATTCAATGCCTCAAGTTTCAGAGTGGGATTCTTATTCCATTACTGCATGGATACTGTGATGGTGCAATTTGATCCAAGAAGCCGTTTAGATGATCTAGACTCTGTCAAGATGTTTACATGCCCTTCTGTGTTTTCTGTTGTGTATTGGCAGGGTATGCAAGGGTGGAGTAGTACTGTGATCTCAATTAAACATATTTTTCTCAATCTTTGCCATGAATGTGTTATCACATGCAAGAACATTACCATAAAATGTTTGACTGTTCTATTAACTGATTTATATGGTAACTAATTCTTCGCAATCTCTCCTAAAGTTATGGATGGTATTTCAGTAAGTTTTTGTAATATCTTGCTTGCTTAGTGGTAGAGATTTATGTAGAGGCTTCTGAGATTTTTTTTTTGTTTGTGCTTTAGAAAACAAGCAAAGTCATGCTCTAGTGTCTTTGCTTTTAGAGTTTTAGCGTCCAAGTAGTCTTTTACATCTGCCTTATGAATGGAGCAGCTAAAATGCCTACTTGAAGTATTGTATTCTCAGCTAAAAGGAAACTGGTTTTGGTGAAGTGTCAAAACTACTGAAAAGTGAAGGGGCTCTTGAAAGTATGAGGAAAGATGACTTATCTGCTGTAATGTACTGTCAGATGTTTTAATAAGCAGTAATATGGATATTAAAATGTTTCGTGTTCTATTTTCTGTGGCTCTGCAAATGAGCTGTATGCCAGAAATGCTTTTGTCACTGAGAGTCTCAATTGTGGATGTATGCTCACTGGATGGGTCACCTGATGGGGCCTATAGTCTGGAGAATAAACATTAAGTAATTACTTTTACAATTGTCACTGCAGGGAAAACAGACCGCAGGAAGGAGGCATCTGTGTAGCCAACCACACGTCTCCATTAGATGTTCTCATCCTGGCCAGTGATGGATGCTATTCCTTGGTATGAACAAGAGAGTCAATAAAATATTGGTAATGTTGAGATGCCCATAGATGTAGCATTGGGTAAGAGGATAAACTTTCTGGGAGAAAGAGAGGGATTTGATAGCATTCAGGACAGCAAAATAGTAGACTCAGCCAGGTGTGTGCACACTTTTGACCAAGATTGACATAATTTGTGAATGAGCTTAGAAACTGATGCATCAGTGTTCACAATTTTATCATTTAAGTTGTGTGTGTGTTTGCATAGTAACCAGTTTCTTTTGGGCTTGCAGGTTGGCCAGGCACATGGAGGGCTTCTGGGACTTATTCAAAAAACTTGCATGCAAACCACTCAGCATGTTTTGTTTGAACGCTCAGAAATGAAAGACCGTCATCTGGTGAGGAAAAAGTAAGGTAGTGATGTGTTTGCTTAATTGTCCCATCAGGTCTAGTAATTGTGAGGTCTAAGTGCGAGTTGAGACTGTTCTCGCCCTGCATCTTTCTTTGGTGGGCAGCGGTAAGTTGTCATCACTGTAACATTTAGAACTGCTCCACCAATGAAGGTGCAGGGTGTAGCAATTGTCTACTGAACTTTTGGTCATTTGCCCTGTCACCTCTAGGAATTTCCACAGTCACAATCACCCTGCCTGCCACAGGCAGGAGCCTGTTCATTCAGTTTCAGGGATGATGATTCAGTATGACAGAACCCCCATCAGAAATTGGGGTTCTGTCAGCACATCTGCTTCCCAGATCAGGCCTTGCCTGGTACATTTTTCATCAGCTCTGAGCATTGAAGCTGGTTATATCTGCTGTGAGTACAGGATAAAAGAGAGCTGATCATAGGAAAAAAACCAACAAACACAACCCAAAACCAAACCAAAGAAACCCCCAAAACCACCAAGGTATCACATAGCTGCTGGAAGAGCGTCCTGGAGAAGTGTCATAGTATCGCAGAATCACAGAATGGTAGGGGTTGGAAGGGACCTCTGGAGATCATCTAGTCCAACCCCCCTGCTAAAGCAGGATCACCTAGAGCAGGTTGCACAGGATTGTGTCCAGCTGGGTTTTGAATATCTCCAGAGAAGGAGACTCCACAACCTTTCTGGGCAGCCTGTCCCAGTGATCGGTCCTCCTCACAGTAAAGACGACTTTTATCATGTTCAGATGGAACTTCCTGTGTTCCAGTTTGTGCCTGTTGCCCCTTGTCCTGACCCTGGGCACCACTGAAGAGAGTCTAGTCCCATCTTCTTGACATCCACCCTTTAGATGTTTATAAGCATTGATGAAATCCCCTCTCAGTCTTCTCCAGGCTAAACAGACCCAGCTCTCTCAGCCTTTCCTCATAGGAGAGATGCTCCAGTCCCCTCATCATCCTCATAGCCCTCTGCTGGACTCTCTCCACTAGTTCCCTGACTTTCTTGAACTGAGGACCCCAGAACTGGACACAGTACTCCAGATGTGGCCTCACCAGGGCAGAGTAGAGGGGGAGGAGAACCTCCCTCGACCTGCTGGCCACACCTTTCTTAATGCACCCCAGGATACCATTGGCCTTTTTGGCCACAAGGGCACACTGCTGGCTCGTGGAGAGCTTGTTGTCCACCAGGACTCCCAGGTCCTTCTCCACAGAGCTGCTTCCCAGCAGGTCAACCTCTAACCTGTACAAGATCTAGCAGCATACCTCTCCTCGTGGGCTCCTCCACAACCTGCGCCAAAAAGTTATCAATGCTCTGCAGGAACCTCCTGGACTGTGCATGCCTAGCTGTGTTGCCTTTCCAGTAAATATCAGGGTGATTGAAGTCCCCCATGAGAACCAGGGCCTGTGATTGTGAAGCTACTTCCAGCTGTCTGTAGAAGGCCTCATCAACTTCCTCATCCTGATCAGGTGGCCTGTAGTAAACACCCACAACAGTGTCACCCATATTAGCCTGACCCTTAACTCTAACCCATAAGCTCTCAACTCATTTTTCATCCACTCTTAGGCAGAGCTCGATACATTCCAGTTGCTCTCTCACGTAAAGAGCAACTCCACCACCTCGCCTTTCTGGTCTGTCTTTCCTAAAAAGTACATAGCCATCCATGACAACATTCCAGTCATACAGGCTATCCCACTGTGTCTCTATAACTGCACTGAGATGCTGGCCCTCTGACCACACGCAGATGTCTAGTTCTTCCTATTTATTCCCCATGCTGTGTGTGTTGGTGTAAAGGCATTTCAGAGACGTAATTGAGCATTCCCTGGAGGGGGTGCAAGAGGGTCCACCATAGCCATACACACCCTTGAGATGGTTAGCCTTCTGGCTCTCCTCTTGGGAGGCAGCTAAGAAATGTATGTTTGCTTAATGCCTATATTGCTTTCCAGAAGCCTGCAAGTATTGATTCCAGGCAGAGACAGCACATTGAACTTTAAGGACACGAACAGGATTGACTCAGTATGGCAGTTCTTACATTCTCAGATGTTTACAGAGACTGTTCTTAGTCATCCTAAGTTTCATGAAATAGAGTGTAACACAGATAGCATTAAGTAAGTGTCTATGACCATTCGTCCTTAGAAAAACGGAGAAGATTCCCCTGTGCTGGATCATTCTTTCCTTTTTTTGATATCTGATGGTTTTTGTACTCTAATGCAGACTGGAGAGGAACTGCATGCTCTTGAGTCATAGGAAAGACAGGTATCTCAGAAAACAACAGATTTTGTGTGTCAGTAATCTGCTTAGTGGTAATACATTTGTTTCCAAGTGATGCAGCAAATGCCATAATTTCTAATGCAGGGAATCATTAGATAATATAAAACTGATGTTATGAACCTAGAAGGCATGAAAACTTGAAATATAGAATATACTTAAGTCAAAAAAAAAGTTTGGCTGTGTTCATAGCTGGAACCTGTCAATAATAAATGGGAAGTGATTTTTACATGCTTCAAGTACCACCATTCTCTGGCTTCATGTTAATTAGGTTAAAATGATGAAATAAAATTGCATACAGTTTTGTAGAAAACCTTCTTTTGCAATTAGCAAGAGAGAACCTCTGAGATAAAGGCCTAAAACTAGCACACATACTGGCGGAGGCTACTGACCGGCAACAGGCAATTGGGCAAGGGCTTTTCCTATGTGAGAGGCAACAGATGTTTAGATTCTAGGCCAAATACAAATGTGAGTCTTCTGTGAAAATGAAATATATTTTATTTTCTCTCCACAGAATTAGAGAACACATTGCAGATAAGACCAAATTACCCATTTTAATTTTCCCGGAAGGTAGGAAACAACTGTATTGATTTTATTGCTCTTCTCGCTTCTTGCCACTAAGCGCAGTTTATTATACCCAGTCTTTACATGTGAGGTGTTTGTTTAGTCTGTAGAATTAATTAGCTTTTGAGAGATACTAAAAGTCAGATTCTAATATTTTATAACAGTTTTAAGACAATCTGTTTGCTTTAGTGTGTAGCATAATGGAAGAGATAACAGGCGCTGGGATTATGCTTCAGAACTAAAGCTTACTTTCTCCTTTAGCAACTTAAGTCTCCTTAAGACAGTTTAGGATTCATTTGCTGATACTTTTCTTAGAGTGGATTAAACTCTTCATCTGTTTTAATTCTGGCCAGGTACCTGCATAAACAATACATCAGTAATGATGTTTAAGAAGGGAAGCTTTGAGGTAGGAGGGACCATCCATCCAGTAGCAATCAAGGTAATGTATCTGCAGTTTTCCAAACACGGAAGGATTATTTGCAGAAGCTTCTCATATCAGAGAAGCTGTTAATGTGTAAACCTTAAAAGGGGGTTTGGGTGAATGCAGTGTTGAATAAGCCCTGAGAAAATGGAATCTTTTCATGGTATGCAATATCTTGCAGTTCAGTGCAGCATGGGAAATCTTCCACTGAGTGTCTTTACAGCTGGTTAGGAGCAACCTGCAAAGCACAGTTGCAATTGCTATGCTGCGTGTTTAGTTCTGCCTGCTCTTTCTGTTCTATGGTTCCTGGTTCTTATGTGCTCTGGGGATAAAGGCATTTTCTTGGCACTTTCAAGGCTCTCTGAGTAGTTTTAGCCAAGTCACCCTAGCTCTAGATATTTTAGTTACTTTTTTCTGGAACTATAATGTTGCCTAATCTTATGGAAATTGTTAAAACTGGTGTGACCGTTTTCAAGGAAACGTTTGTAGTCAGTGTATCTGTAGATGACAAGGTCTCTACATTTTGAGTAGATCTATCTGGTTATAGTTGAGATGTATTTCAATGGATCTGTCACAGTTTGAGGTCCTGCATTGCTTCTAGAGTTTAACTGTTATAAACTTAAATGTTGAAATGTGGAGCTTTACTCTGAATTTACTGCTGCCTTTTAGAGGTGTGATTAGATTTGCCGCTGATTTAACAAGTTGAACTGTGACTTCATGGCCAAAAATAGCAGCTTATGTGATTTAAACTAAGGTAGAAGATCATGCCCTTTCACTTACTCTTCTTGTCTTCCAGTATGACCCCCGCTTTGGAGATGCGTTCTGGAACAGCACAAAGTATTCCATGATGACCTATGTTTTTAATATAATGACTAGCTGGGCTATTGTCTGTAATGTGTGGTACCTGCCACCAATGGTCAAAGAGGTACTTATGCTTTTGTATGTTTTGAAAATGCTCATAAAATTTTGTCTGGGAGAAAGTCTGCACTATTACCCACGATCTATTGGCATTATGTTTGCGAATCTTTATTGACCATTTAATGGACAAAGGCCAGAAAGCAACACTGTTGTCTTAAAAGTGAACATAGATTTATGTGGGTTATCTCCAAGCAAAAATTACTCTTGCAGAGATTCAGACATTTCTGCATCATGCTCCCTATTGCTCACAAACAGCTTCTTTACTTGGGTGCTGCTGCCTTGCTTTCCTCTGCTCCCAGAGACTAGAAAAGATGTTAAAATGTGGTTTTATGCTGCTCCTTGGCACAGACCTCCCTTTTTTAGTCCAGAAGTGATATATAGATTCAAGCCTTCTCTTCATTCCATACTGGGGTGCTTCTGCCTTTTGTGTCCCCCCTCTACCTTCACCTGCACAGCTTCTTCCCACTTCCTTGTTTCTCAGCCCTGCAGAATACCCAGCTAATCCTTTGCCCATTGGCTTTACCCCACAACTTGGCACAGCTGCTCAGCCCGCTGCCCCTGGATACCAACCTGATGCGATGAAGTGGCCAAGGCCTTTGCTCCAGCCATGCCCCTGTTTGGTACGGCCTACACCAGTCTCTGCTCAGCCCTAGTCTTGGCAGGGAAGCTGCTGTGGTGCATGTATCTTCAGTCCTCTGCCGTTTGGGCAAACAGACTCCTGTGAACTCAGTAATTCACTGACCCTGGATGCACCAGACCCCAACCCTATTCAAGGCACCCTGTCTCCTCCAAGGTGATCCCATCAGTGTGTTCCCACCTTCATACTGATACTGAAGTACTGGGAGCAGGTGCATCCGCTACTCTGGCCAAACCTGTGACCTCATGCTGTGTGTTGTTTGAGATTACCCCAGAAACCACAGAGCCTCCCACTTTGTTCTTTTCGGCATGGAATGGTGGCAAACCAGGAGGCGTTTCCCCAGGACCAACTGGAACTGCCCTGCAGGTCACATCTGGCTTGGCATAAACCCAAGTGCCTGCTGCCTGACAAAAAGTATCTCTTTAAGTAAGACATGGAAGAAAATGTTTAAGTTGCAAAGTAAATAATTAATTTTATTTTTATTTTTTCTAGGAAGAAGAAGATGCTGTTCACTTTGCCAGCAGAGTCAAGGCTGTCATTGCTGCTCAAGGAGGAATGTCTGTGCTGCCTTGGTAAGAAGTAACACCTTCGAGGTTGGGTTTAAAGCATATTTAGGTATTCTGTATTCTGAAATGTTAGCCTGGAATCTTTTAAAACTTCTTCCAGACTTGCTTTGCTTGGACTGTAGTACATCACCCTTGCTGACTCTGAGTCAGAAAATGTTACTTTATTCCTACAACAGTTCCACTAGAATAAATAAGCTGCTATAGTATAAAAAGAGAAATGGAGCTGACAGGTGGATCTAGCCGGCAGGTAGTATTTGGTGAAAATAAATTATTTGTCTGTTAACTGCTGGATTAAAGGAAAGGCATTGTTTGTGTTGTGTGGTATGTCTTGACAGTACAGATCATTTAGTGTTGTATTGCAAAAGCCAACATTTAGGGTCAAAACTGCTTTGACTCTGTGGTCTAAATATTGTAATGTTTTTCTGCCTTAACCCTGAAGTGAGCTCAAGGCTGTTTCTTTTCTGTATCTTTCAGGGATGGGGGATTGAAAAGGAAAAAGGTCAAAGAGTCTTTCAAGGAAGAGCAACAGAAAAAATATTGCCAAATAGTAATAGAAAGTGGATCTGTGGGAAACAGAAATGTTTGTTAAATGATATTTATTTTATCTCAATTTCCCATGACTTCTCTCCACCAGAAAATGGGCTATTTTTTATACTACATTTGACATACTTCTGTTCCTGTAAGATATTTTGTATATGACACAGCAGGGGAAACCATAAAGAGATAGTATTTTGTATTAAATAAGGATATAATTCTATAAATAGGAAGATTTACAATATACTAATAAAATTCACTTTGAGTGATAAGAATTGGCAATAAAATTACTTAGGTTCATTAAAACACCATTTAAAAAAAATAAAAATCTTTGACTTACCCTGAAAACTTAAATGGCAACTTCTTAACTCATAAAATACCTCTGTTGTTCTAGCCTCTATCAATGACTTGGACTAGCAGTTTTCATGTGAGGCACAGTCACTGTGTTGTTGTGGAGATATATCTCCTGACGTTAGAAGACATTAAGCAGTTCACCAAAATATATTTTCTGAATTGCAAGTTGGAGAGGAAGTGTTGGATGCTGGAGAGAGAGGCAGTCGCTGACTTTCCCCTCCACGTCACAAGACCAGGGATGGCAATGTAGAAAGTTTTCCAGGGTCCCACAGATGAACAGCAGAACAACATCCAGGGCAGCGCATCCCTGATGCCTGGGTGTGTGATGCTGGGATAAATTAGTCACAGACAAGTACAATGTTGTAGAAGAATATATCATATTTTAAAATTATATTGTGTCTTCTGATTTTGCTATATCCCTTTCCATGTCTGTTTGTGTGCTTTACACAAATTAAAGAAATACTATGATGTGACCTTTGTTGTAATTATTTCTGGATAGCCACCTACTTGTCCTACTGCTACTGATTTGCTTTCTGACAAGCCCACCCTCCAGAAATAAATAGATCAAGTGCACTTAAGCAATTTGAGATGGAAATATTTCCATCACCTATAGTATTTCTTTGTATAAAATATTTGCTCTCCTGTTAAGTAGCTCCCACATGGAAGAATCTGGCAGAGATGGAGGACCCATTGTGGTGAGCACAAATACACCCTGCAGAAAGACACGTGCACAGGCACAGCACTACCCAGCCCTGGAGAGCCTAGAAAACAAATATTCAGCGGAGGGGCTAACAGGGGGGGTGATAACTGCCCTGAGGCTGCATGGCACAGAAGTAGCACAGAACTGAGCTCTCCAGTGGCCTGGCATATCATCCCTGGGTTTAGTTGCTACAGGTATGTGAGTTCTCTTGGTGGATCAGTCAGTCCAAATTTTGGTGTCATAGATAAGCAATCAGAGAAACTGCACTTTTAAAAAGCCATTGACCACCCAGGTATGGAGAGTGCTGGCAGTATGTATACAGAGGAAAGCTGCTTCAGGCTGTCCTGTTGGGAAAGACGTCTGCTTGCTCTCCACTGTAGTAAACTGTGCTTCCATGTCTGAAGCTGTTGATTCACTTTCTCAGTATAAAAAATCTGAAGAAAGCGACAGACTATCCTGATACCTGTTAAAGCTCTTTAGTGTGCCAGAGTTTAAAACTGGGACTTTTTCCTTCTGTGTGACTGATGTCTGAGAGTCACTAACAGACACTGCAGTTGTATGTGATGGGTTAAGACAAGTGTTGGGAGCATTCTTCCCATGCTACTGTGTGCCTTCTTCCTGCTCAGAGGCAAAAGGGGGGACAGAACAGGCAAAAGGAGGCCAGAGACAGGAAAAGATGGGGAGATAAAGAAGAACTGTTGGAATAGCAATTTTCTCCTTTGGGGTCTGCTTCTGTAAGAGATGATGTGCCTTTTTTTCCTGTCCTGCAATGCTTCCTCAGCTCACCAAGAGGAGAAGAGCCCTTGGATGTGTGATCCTCGCTATGGCTAGCACTCCTAGTCTTTGAGAATTACATGTCATCTGTTGAGCTGTGGCAGGAGTGGTGGGGTTGTCTGTATTTGCTGTTTTTTGGCTGTCTTGACAAAAGAAGCTAAAAACTCTAAAGTAGGTACTTACATATAGAATATGGAACTTTAAAGCAAATGATGAACCCAAGAACTTGTCAATGACAAGTGATGTGTGCTTTGTTAGCTGCCAGTAAAAATGCCAACGAGGCTTGAAGTAGAGACTACTTTGTTTTGCCCTGCTTTGAAGAAATGTTCCTGATTTTTGGTGGTGCTTTCTTTACCTACCTTCCATCTCCCCCTTTCCTTTCTTTTGATATTCTGTATTTCATTTGGATTTATCAGCAGTGGCCTTGGCAATGGGTTTTAATCACAATTGTACGTTGCCCTTAGAGTGCTGAGGTTGTGGAGGAATAAATTGTTTTCACAAAGGACACCACAGATAAGTGTGTTCTCCTCCCCCAGCGGGAGGGCATGGTAACAGTGAAAAGAACACATTCTCATGATAACACGTGAGTGGGAAGCTTGTAAGCTGCAACTTAAAAGAACTGACATTTGTGTTACTGTTCCTCTTTGCTTATCTTCTACTGGCCTTGCAGGAACCAGGCTTCTAAACTGTTTGAGCTCCTTTTTAACTCTGTACCTTTGCAGGATCAAATGTAGCACAGTCTTAGCTTATTGGTTGGCACAAATAAGCATTAGATGGAAGAGAAATGTGTATTTCGGTGACTCAGGCACTCAAAAAACCCCCCTAAATCACCCATCCCACCCCCCCAAAAGCCCAAACCACCCCTCAAAACCACAACCCACAAACAAAACAACAACAAAAAAAAACCCCAAACAAACCAAAAAAACACCACAAAACCTACCAAGCAAAAAACTACCTCTAAACCTTAAAAAAAAAGCTGTTGGTATAGAAAATGTTTTTTCTTTTTCTGTAGTTGTGCAAGCTCCATAGACAAGATATATCATTGTCTTGCAGAAGCCTGTGGCTCTTCCTAAAGAGCACAACTGTCCTCTATTGTTTACCATTTAAGGTATTTGCCCTTCAACTCCTTACCTAATGAGCCTTGCACTTTTAATTGACTGGGTGGCTGCTTCTCTGAAAAAAAATGAGGGCCTTCTGATATAGCTAATCAGTGTAGGGAAGACTTACTTTGTAAAACATAGCCTTGCCTGTAATTTGGTGCTGCTGGCTAATACCTATGTATGAAGCATCCAAGTGACGCTAACTGTTGCTGTGGCCACAGTTGATGTTGTTAACGAAACTGAAACAAACCAAAGCAGTCCTAGGTGCATTCAACCTGAACTTCTGAGGTGCCTAAGACAGTGGGCCATGAGTTGAAAATAAATGTTTGTTGAAATGAGTGAATAACATTAATCTCTGGACTAAGAGGAGGTTATTCGGACATTACAACTATTCATGTTTAAAATATATTGTGCTGCTCTCCTAAAAGGGTAATGTGAAACAGGTTGTAACTATGCAGTGTTAAAAAAGTGTAAGGGGAGTTTCTGTGTAAATGACAATCATTGCTGTAATGTACTTGAGCCAGGTTTTTAGACAGGTTCTCTAAATGTCCTAGGCCTCAAGAACTTATGTGACTCAAATACAAGATGGGACCACAAGGTTGGAGGTCTCTCTTTATAAATATATGTATTATTTTCTGTGCATATATATCATAGAACCATAGAATGGTTTGGGTTGTAAGGGACCTTAAAAGATCATCTAGTTCCAACCCCCCTGCCATGGACAGGGACATCCTCCACTAAACCAGGTTGCCCAAAGCCTCATCCAACCTGGCCCTGAACACTTCCAGGGAGGGGGCATCCACAACCTCTCTGGGCAACCTGTTCCAGTGTCTCACCACCCTCACAGTAAACAATTGCTTTCTAACATCTGATCTAAATCCACTCTCAGTTTAAACCCACTACCCCTTGTCCTATCACTCCATGCCCTTGTAAACAGTCCCTCTCTAGCTTTTTTGTAGGCCCCCTTTATGTACTGAAAGGCTGCTATAAGGTGTCCCCCAAGCCTTCTCTTCTCCAGTGCTTGGGATTGTCCTGACCCCTGTGCAGGACCTTGCACCTGACCTTGTTGAACTTCATGCTGTTCATCCGGGCCCACCCCTCAAGCTTGTCAAGGTCCCTCTGGATGGCATCCCTTCCCTCCAGCATGTCGACCGCACCACCCAGCTTGGTGTCATCAGCAAACTTGCTGAGGGTGCACTTGATCCCACTCTCCGTGTCACTGCCACAGATACTACACAGTGCTGGTCACAATACCGACCCCAGAGGAACACCATTCATCACTGGTCTCTACTTGGACATTGAGCTGTTGACAGCAACTCTTTGAGTGCGACCACCCCACCAATTCCTTATCCACTGAGTGGTCCATCTGTCAAATCCATGTCTCTCCAATTTAGACGCAAGGATGTCGTGCAGGACAGCCTTTGCACAAGTCCAGGTAGATGATGTCAGTTGCACTTCCCTTATCCACCAATGCTGTAACCCCATCTTAGAAGGCCACCAAGTCTATCAGGCACGATTTATACTTAGCAAAACCACTTTCTAGGTATATAAAGGGATGCCTGAGCACCTACTATTAGGAGCATTGTGTGGATGTGACAAATGTGAGTTATAACAATAGAAATGTTATGGATTATTAGAGGAAATAGTGGTAAGAAGATGTAGTGATAAGTTCTCACATAAGTGAGAACTGAATCGGAGTTTGCTAAAACATCTAATAATCTCTCACTGTAATGCACCTATATGTTAGGATTGACTGCTATAGCTAAAATTCTTCATTTTCTTGACTCCAAATGTCTTTTTCTACAGCTGTGTCTTATCTTCGGGAACATCTGAAACACTCTCCTCTCTCTGACTTCCGCTGACCATTATTCTGCTCGCCATTTTTGGGAGACGCCAGCCTTTGTACGGCCATATATTACAAGAAATGTGCAACGGTTGCCATCTAGTGGCGTCTAGTTAGTGGTTGCAAACTCCCTTGCATAGTTTCTACGTTTCCCTTAATGCAGAGTTGCCCTAAATTCCGATGAATGAGCCTGTTACCTCTCCTACATTTCGAGTAAACCATGAAAACGTAGAAATAACTCTGCATACCCCAAATAACAGATCTTTGATTATCGGTCATGGTGTTCTAAGTTTCAGCAGCGCGTGTCGTGTGGAGTTTCCCTAGGCTGTCTCTTCCTTGTGATAAACCCCAGATATGGGTCTTAACCGCTGAGTTTTTATTTGTATTTTAAAATTCAGTAGAGGTTACAAGCCTGGGATGTTACTGAAGGCAGTACGACACTTGCGTTTGCTGTGATGAGTTTCTTCAATACCTTGATACTGTTTGCTCCTGATCTGGGACTGGGGACATTTTCAGAATAATAAGAGAGATGTTCTTAATTTGTTTTCTACCAGCACGTGCTTCTTTGTGCTGTAGTGAGAACAGTGACCAGTTAGCGCTGAATTTGATGACCCAGCATTTTACTGAAACTCCTCCTTGTGCAGCCTGCCCTGAATGAAAGCGTGGAAAGCAGCCTGGGCAGCTCTTCACCTGGTGTTTGTTTTTAGCCTCAAGACACTCTAAGGAACATATTTTGGCTATCTGTGCAGTCGGAGGCCTGATTTCAAGTGGGCCAGTGGAGATAGGTCACATATGCATTATGGATGGGAGCTCTGGGTCTTCTAGCCTCTCTGCAGGATTTGCTTTTGGAAACGTTTGTGCTGAGGTGAAATACCCATTGCTCAGGCTCTTTTGAGCATGTTTCCCAGCTGTGGCACAGATTGTGGAGATGACCTGTGAGGGGTTCACAGGTTCATTTGGTTTTGGAAAAATAGGCTTAGAAGTTAGTGAACGTACAGTAAAGACAGAGGCCTTCCTGGCTCTTTTCTTTTCTATTGTTGTTGTACGGACAGGAAGGACCTTAGCTTTGTAGCCGTTTCTCCTCTCCCCTCCTTCTCCTTCTCTATTTATTATTCTGTTTAACGATGGCTCCTCAATTAGTGTACCACACTCCTTTGTGAGCAGGGTTCATCGTGATCAATTGTCATCAAGGCTAGCGTTTAGTACATCCAATCAATTATGTTCTATATAATGGCCGTGGTATTGACTGATTTCTAATTTTACAGTATGTTGAGCCCTGTTGAACTCTTTTAATATGATAATTGCTTTACTAATCAGTAGTCATGATTTGTGTGCAACTGCGGATTATTGACATCAGTTGATATCCCTTGGTATTTGTATCTGACTATACAAAAGATGTATGTGGTGAAACTTTTAATATCCACACGTTTGGGGAAAATATTACATCCTGCATATCAGGCTTTTTAGAAACAAGTTATTAGATAATTTAGAAAGGTATATTTCTTCTTTTTCTGAAGACGACTGATTTTTCTGACTGATTTCTAATTTTACAGTATGTTGAGCCCTGCTGAACTCTTTTAATATAATTGCTTTACTAATCAGTAGTCATGATTTGTGTGCAATTGTGGATTATTGACATCCGTTGATATCCTTTTGGTATTTGTATTTGACTATACAAAAGATGTATGTGGTGAAACACATTTAATATCTACACGGTTGGGGAAAATACTATATCCTGGCATGTTAGACTTTTTAGAAAAAGGTTATTAGATAATTTAGAAAGGTATATTTCTTTTTATATGGGATAGCTATTAAATACTACCTTTTAAGTTTATAAAGATATCTATTAAACAGCTTATTTTATAACTACATCATAAGCATTCATTTGTTCATACATTAAATACTGTGTTTATCAATTATATAATAAAAAAAATGGTCATCCTACATTGCTACAGGAACGCCTCCTTTACTCATATAGTTTATAACTTTACATAACATGTAAGTGTGTACGCACATTCAATAAAATAAACTGTATGTTATACTTCAAACAACTGCTTCATTTGTCTTGTGTTTTATTAATATAATTTGACAAAATACACCTACAAGGGATTGTACGGAGATATATCTATATTAAAAATACATTTATGTTAGATTTGAGCTGAGGTTGATTTCCTATCCAGATGCTGTCATACATATTTGGGCTTTAAAGTTATTCTTTGCATGCTGCACCCTCACCCTCTGCCTTGTAGGTGCGACACTGGAATCTGGTGGGTGCATCAAGTGCATACGTTACACTGCACAGCCTGCGTAGTGTGTCAAACGGAGACGGGTGGCTCTCACTGTGGAACCAGGAGGTGGCAGCGCTGTATGTGTGTCTGACACTGCCATGCGGACTAGAACGTTATTAATGCTCTTTTGGGAAGTACAAGCCTTGATATCACTTAAGAAAAAATAAAATGAAAAGGTAAGTTAATTTACTGGATATTGGCGTGTTTTGTCTTTCCTTAAAATACTGGCATGAACAGAAAAGTACAGTATCATTTTAAGTGGTAATTTTGTTATATTGGAAGCTCAATTCATTAAAGAGATCATGAAGTTCCGGAGTAATACACATATATATTTTTCTTTCATTGTTTGTTCTCTCCAAATGCAGCAGAAAGGCAGGCTGCCAGGCCTCAGGTCATGGTGGACAGTAAAAGAAGGTGCCATCCTTGTGGCATGCTCATTGTGTTGATGCCGCAGATTATCGCGTGTCTGCTGGGTTGTCTGTAGCACTTTTGCTCTGAAGATAGTGTCTACATCTCCTCCTGTGCTTGATGCATAGAACTGCTCAGATACTCACAAAACCCCTTCCACATTAACACAGTGGTGAAGGTTTCTAGGTGGTTTGATCAGTTGAGCGCAGATGCTTTTAAGGTCATGAAAGGAAGACTGTTGCTGAATTGCCTTCTGATGCTCCTTTACTGCTACTGAACCAAGCTTTAAGTATGCACTTAAATATTTTGTTGTATAAAGGCTTGCATATTTAGCAACTTGCAGGAAAAAGCACTGAGGCGTCTCACTGAAAAATGTGCAAGCGTATTGCTTGCTAGAAAGGTCTCAAGGTCCTGTTTCCAAGACTAACAAGGAGTCTCAGCTGTTATGCTCCAAGTGATAAAATCCTGCTGTAGATGGGAGGCCAAATGACCACAAAGCCTGTGCTTAGGGTATCCAAATGAAAAGCAGTGGATGCTGAACATTTGCTCCTGGGATTTATTAATATGACCATTGCATTACAGAAGATCCCTCTCCTCCCTCTTCTCCTTCCAGCATTAAAGACTCAGTTTCTCACCGAGTCACCTCAGCATAGGCACTTCTAAGACACTCAAGGTTGTGTGGGACATGTGTACAGTTTCTGCAGCCTGCAGTTGTCTCCACCACAGTGTGTTTCCTGTTAGCCGTTCTAGCCAGAATCCCCTCCATTTCTGCTCCCCTCTGTTAATGTCCTTCTCAGGTGTTCACACGTTCCCCTCGTAAGGAGAAAGTAAGCTCAGAGCTTTTAACTGAGTTTTAATTGTAGCTGGGTTGCCGAACTCCTAGAAACCTAAATTTCTAAATTATGGAAGTTACATTTTTTGAGGTGGGGCATGCCTGGGAGCTGTGTTTATGAAGCATATAACGCTTATGAGCCCTCATCCTTGCTGGAGACAACACACAAGGCTGCAGCTCCATCAATACACACTGCTAGGCTTAAACGGTACATAGAAGCCAGGCTACTTTTATTTTCAGTGTAATAAGAATTGGAGGTCCCTGACAGCAGAAGGTAAAATTCCACTTAGGTCCCCAGACACAAAGTGAAGCTGAAAACATCTGACTCCTGGTACAAAGGGTATCACTTTTTACAGTGAGTTATAGCAAATACAGTGGTAGAGACAAAGCATGACCTGCCTGCAGGCAGAAGACAGAGTGCGTGCAGAATTCCCCCGAGTGGTTTGCTGGCTACCTGCCATTCTTCAACAGCAGAAGACAAAAGGGAGTACTAGCATAACTACCCTGACCCTATTTATTTCCAATAAAAATACAGATATTTACATGAGATAAAACTGTTTGATATTCTGAAGCTGCCTGGCTCCAGTGACAGGAGACAAATGGAAAGCTACTTTTTATTAGATCTGACCTACCAGAAGCCAATAATGCATGCAATAATTTAGCAAAGGGAGAATGTGAGGGCCATATGAGGTGACAACGTCCAGGCTCTCTTCCCAAGCTGGTTCAACAAAATTTCCCTCATCCTGGAAAGCAAGTCTGCAACCGTGTTCCACACTGCCAAAACTCGATACGCTCTGATAATGAAGCGGAATAAAACAAGTGTAGCCAAAGGAACATAAAAATAAATTGTTCAGAAAAGCAGTGTAGTAAGACTGATGAGAATTTTACACATGCTTTTTCTCAGTCTTTGATTCAATCCAACCCCCTGTTAAAATCATGCATTACATTACATAGCTGTGCATATTAATGCAATAAATGTAAACGTATTCTTACTACAGACAGAAAAATACATTAGTAGTGTTTATAGAACAGAAATTATGAATCTTGATAACTTCTCACAAAGTTATGAATCAAACCAAAACATTTGGGATCCATTTGGAGCACCTGGTTTAGATAAACTTGAAGCATATTATTTCAACTGAAGCTTTTTTGGTATGCACTGTACTTTGTGAAATAAACCGAAAAATAAGGATATATGAAAATGTTTTATTTCAAGTTTATCAACTCTGATATATTGTCATGGGATGTTTCTTTCTCATGGTTTGCACTTTTTACTGGAAAATACTCCACTAGAAAGCATGACTACATGTAGCCTTTGTACATAAAATAGGCCTTCAAAAAAATGAAAGCATGGAAAATTGTTAAAACTAGCACTCTTTCTGTTCGACAGTGGAATCACGCTGTCTTACCTGTGCTGAAAGTATGGTCCCAGTGCTGGAAAGAAAAAAGTCCTCCTCTCTTAGAAAAACAGGCTCACTGGTAAAAGTGAGGCAGAGAAGTTCTATGTTCTCACAGGCTATAGAGCAAACAAATAAAATGTAATGATGGAATTAATTTGAAACTACTTTATCAGTAGATAGGTGATCAGTGGTTAACAGCTACACCTTTTTAAAAGACAAAGGCCATTTGGCAAAGAGACCAATCTTTTTTTTTTTTTTTTTTAAATAAGTCAACAGTTTTTGCAGTTAACAGCCAGCTGTTATTTGATAGGAGTGCAAGATATGTGCAAAGGATGAACTTCAGCATGTTCATGATAGGACTTTGCCAGCAGCTCTATCATTAGGAGGAGGCTGTCAGGTTAGCAGGCATGTTTCCTCCCTGCTGTCCCAGCCACAGAAGGTGGTTCTTTAAGCAACTCAAGAACAGAATTGATTTTTTTCCCAGTTAACATTAACGGCTTTGTGAATTATTCATGTAAGCGTGGAGGGGAAACCTGCATGCAATAAGAGTTTCTGTGAGTCCTGCCTCTGTCCTGCTTCTCTTCAGCTGATACAGAATGGCTGTGCCTAAAAGTGACTCCCATCAAAACACCTTTTTGCCAGCATTTTTTCCCCACTGGTGTGTAATGACAGCAGGGATCAAACCAGTCGCCTTTCCCTGCTCTAGAACACAAAAGTTGTAAGAAACTGCTCATTTCCTACTATTTGTTTATGGAGCCTGCGGACAGCAGCAGTAGGTCCAATTGCCAGGCTATTGTGGCAGAAAAGCAATGCCTTCATTCCATGTGATGAATGGTATGAGTAGAGGTCTCCAGAATTTTCTTTTGATGCTTCAGGGACACTGATGGATTTCAGCCCTCTGAGACTCAGGAATTTGTCATATGCCGCCAAGTTTGACATACACTATGCTGAGTCAAGACTTTTTTGCATTTTACTAAAACAAAGGTTAACAATCACGTGGACTAAGTCAAACAAATTCTTTATTTTCTGTTTTCAAGTTTTTGTCAAAAAACACAAAAAGTTTTGCCTTGCACAAGATTATCTGTATGGCAATTCTTGCTTCAGATGGCAATTTTAGATGTTACTATCTAAATGAAGATACTGAAATGTAATGGAGATGAAATCTGTACAACACGTTACTCCGAACACTGTACTGTTTTCCTCAGGAGCTAGACAGCATCCACTGTTGCTACCTGTGCTACATCTGTCCTTTGGATGGGGACTTATGCTCCTCAATGCCAGGTGAAAACAAACAAACCAACCAAGCCTTTGGCCTCTGCCATTTGCACCCCAGATGAAAATTCATGAGCAAGTACTAAATGTCCCATATCACTTTCTGCTTTTGAAGCAACAAACCAAATACAAATTTAAAATAAGCTACCCATGGGTGTATGTGTTGTGAATATCACCTAGTTTGGAAAGTAATGTTCTTTTGATTTATTTCTGTTCCAGACTTCAGGCACTCTTAATTGACTTGGATCCACACACCCCTGTAACGTTTGAAAATCACTTGCAGTACAGCTCTTTGGAGTAGAGACTCTTGCATTAATGTGTGTACAGCACTGACAATCTACTGCCTTCAGTCCTAACTGGGCCTGTCAGGCATGATCACAAACAAACACTTAGAGGGATGAAAACACTGAAGTGCTGGTTGGCAATCTCAGATCTAGCTGGACGATTGTTTCTGTGGTTGTTGTGCCCAGAAGCTTCATCAGGGATCATTCTGTCTCTGCCTCAGAGAAATTACCTCACTAGATAAGGCAAAGAGTGGGAGGAGAGGTGAGATGCCGAGAGCAGAGGCTTGTCCAAGATGACGCAGTGATGGATCCAAAAATAGGAGCCAGAATCCAACGCCCTTGTCCACATGACTCTCCTGGAAATAGCTCTTAAGGCCTTGGAGTCTAATTCAGGGTTTTCCTGGGAACCCAAGCACTCGGCTCTTACATACATTTCTCACTTCTCGAATATGGAGAGGGAAATGAAATGTTCCTTTTCTAGGAAACGCCTATGAAAGATGCATGTGGACATTAGATTGAAGGCCTTTTTCCTGGAGGAAAATGTTCTTCCCTTCCCCAGGATGCTTCGGCAAGGCTGCCATCCCTCTTCTACTTCAGCCTCTTTCTGCTAACACCACTTTCTTGGTATAGATTGTGTCATGCCAAGTGCTATGTGACTGCTGTGCACGGGCCCGGGCAGATAAATCTTTTTCTAGCTGTTTTCCACAAAGTTTTGTTTCTTTTGGCGTGTGCCTAGTGCCTGGCTGGGTGCTCTTGGGGCCGGTCCCTCAGTGAATTCCTCTTCCCAGCTCAAGGCACGACACACAACACAGACGGACCAGGCACACTGCTGGCTGAAGCACAGACCTTGTCTCTTAATTTTTTAGCTGCCCTTATCTACTTTACTGTGCGTAGACCCAGGAACTTTCCCTTTTCTCTGTTACTTCCTGAGCTGCTATTTTTGGGCTTCCTATGGCTTTCCTGCCCACACACTGCCACGAAGCACAAGGTGGGCCGTGGCAGTGCTGCTGCCCTCCCGTCTGGCTCCACAAGAGCCGTTTTTCCAACACGAGTTTTCAGTGTGGATGTGGCCTGTTTTTTGCTGCTTATCGTCCCTCACGCATCACCTCCCAAAGCGAAGCCCCAACTCCCTAGCCCTGCACTTCCAGACGGATGTGTTCGGTAAGGAGCACCCTCTGTTCCCCTTTACAGGAAGATACGCGCTGTAGGAACATCCACTTAAAGAAAATGCCTATAGTTCCCTTCAGCTTCATGCAGGGGCGGGGCGGCGTTGCCACCCCCGCCGCTGCCCTTGCCCGGCCCCAGGCGGGCGGGGCAGGGCGGGTCGGGGGCGGCCGCGGGGCTTTAGGGCGGCGGGTGGCAGCGCCCGCCTTCTCAGTGGCGGCGGCGTCGGTCGCGGCGTCGGGCGCTGCCCGCGATGGAGGACCTGGGGTTGGCGGTGGCGCGGGTGGGCGCGGTGTGGCTGGCGCTGGTGTTCGCCTTCATTGTGCTGCCCTCGGCGCTGGGCGTCTCGCTGGGCATCTCTGAGGCCTACATGCGGGTCCTGGTGAAGACGCTGGAGGTAGGCGGGGGCCGCCGTCCCCTCAGTCCGGCGACCTACCTCACACACCGGGTCGCGCCGTGGGGGGAGTGGGGGCGGCCCGCGGGGCTTGTGCCGCCGCCCCCGGGGACTCCGAAATGGCACCCTTGGTGAGGTGTCGCTCGGGATCGGCGTGGGGCGAGGGGCAACCTGGGGAAGGGGGGGGGGGGGGCTGGGCCTGTCTCCCCTTCCCCCCGGCCCGGACTGCTTCTCTCCGGCGGCGCCTCTCCGCCTAGTGGCGCCGGCGCATTTGTGCCTCGTCGTGAGGAGACCTGGCGGGCCCCGCCGGCCGGGCACGGCTCCCTCCGGCCGTAGGACACGTAACTACTTCGCTGCCGCTGCCTCTAGCCGTGCCCTGGGCGGTGGCGTCCCCCGGCGCAGGCAGGAAGGCCCCGCGGGCAGGTGTGAGGGGATGGGGACGGCCTTTCCCGCCCGTGAGGCCCTGCCCAGGTCTGGGGAGTCCAGAGAAGCGTCTGTCCCCTCGATCCGCCTTGGGGAGTGAGGGCTGAGGAGGAGAGGGGGTAGGTTACGCCCTGTCTGGCATCACCTGTGTCTGTTTGGAGTTCAAGCCCTTAGGCAGGAACCTAAATCCGTATGCATGTAGTGGTTGTGCAGACTCTGGTGTGTGCTCCTTGAACCTGCAGGAGCATGAAATAAACCTTGTCACCTAAGGCTGTACCATGTCCTGGGCGCGGTTGTCTCTGTGTGGTGTCAGCTGTTCCCCACCTGAGAGAAACAGTGCTGGGTCATGCTCTTGGAGGGTATGGCAGCATGCCCAGTGCCTGCAGCAGCAAGTGCTAAGCGTGCTGATGCTCAGAGACACAGACTCCCATCCAAGTCGAGTGTGTCCAGCACCTCTGTTGCTATCTTCCCACAGAGTCGCTGGCACAGTGAGTTTCTTGCAAAGGAACTGTGTTCTGGATGGGCATAGTTCATATGTGTGTGAAAAGGCTTCCTCTGAAGCTCATAGTGGTGAGGAAGAGTGTTTTAAAATGGCTGGTGGAAATGATCCGGTTTAAATCTTTATTGTGCTTTTGCCAAGGAGGAGGGGAACCCAAACCAACAAAACATAAGGAGGAAGAGTCAAATGATGCAAGGCACAGTCTGTGGCAATGCGATATACATCATTATGTGACTATGGAAAGTAGATTTTGTCTAATTTCATCTTTCTTTGAGGTTTTCAGTCAAACCTTGCTCATGTACTTCATTGCCTTCAAGATACTTGGTGTTCATCTAGAAAAAAAAACACACCAGCCACCTAATAAAAATTGCATCTGTTAAATGCATCTTAAGTTAAAATGTTTTAATACTTTTGGTGAGAATGAACCTACTTGAAGTACTTTCTGGGGCCCCGAATGGCGTGGGAATAACTGTTAAGGGTAGAAGACACAGTTGTTAACTGAAAAAAAAATTTTGGATAGCAGAAGCTGAGGAGGCAAAGGTCACACTGGCCTGAGGGAGCAATCCAGATGGCCTAGTAAGATAGTTGTGTTTAGATGAATTGCCTTCACCTGTGATTAACCACAATTTATGTTCTTTATTCTTAGATCATTAATCATTATTTTTTAGTGTCATCAAATGTTGCGACAAGAGGTGACCCAAAATATCTTGGGTAGAAGTATGAAGAAGCAGCTGATTGTATATATTGATGATGGTGACTTGTAAGAGCTCTTCTGATGCCTAAGGGTGGAAATAATGACTCATCTTTGGCATGAAATACTTTCTGGAATTACATGCCATTCATTATGTTAAAAATATATGATATTAATACATAATTATATTGTACATAAATATTGTATAGAAAAATATTGTATGTATATATATAAAAGAAAAGCCAGTGACAATTTGGGAAGTGTTCTGAGGAGAAGAGTCTGGTAAGTTGGACTTGCTGCAGGAGATTGAAGAAGCTCAATCCACCTAGGTAATCCACTTATCTCAGTTTGGCTTTGCTTTGCCTGTGAATTATTTATGCCCTCAGAATACCTCCATGGGGAGAATCCCTGAAAGAAAGTGTTTTGTTGTGAAGTGTCTCCTGTTCCTTGGCTCACAAGTCTGTCTTGGTTAGCAGCCTGACAGAGGCAGGCTGATAGTCTGCCAGCCGGTTCCAAGCAGTGCCTGCAGGAGCCCCTGAAGATACATCTTGCCACACCTGACTTTTCCCTGCCAAAAATCATGGTAACAATAGAAAGTGCTAAATACATAGCTGCTGGCCTTGTGCAGTTGCCCAGCGGTCTGAAACTTCTGGTCTGTTGAACTGAGTATGCAGGCTTTCTTCTGAGAAGCAGTATGTTTTGTGACTGTGTTGAGTCAGAGGATGCTGCAGTCTCGATGGCTGAGACCTTTTCCAGCACAGTGATTAACTTCATAGCTTCTTAAGCTTCCTCTTTGGTTTCCAGCCCTGGATCTCACAGGCAGTCTTCCCTGTCTCTTTCCAGGAGGGTGGGCTCTTGGGCTTGCAGAGCACTTAGGATGGTGCTGCTGCCTTCATTGCCTCTTTGATGAGCTAGATCGCAGGAACTGTCTGCAAAGTGGTGGCTGTTTGTGCACCCCAGGTGAATACCAAGTTGCTTTCCAGCTTTGCCTGTGTATAGCCCACATATTGGCATAGTGGGAGGACACAGTGACTGTGCAGTTTGTTTCCTACACAGCATATATTGTCGGGTAACAACATGTACTTTATTAAAGCTAATCTGTTGTGAGGGTCCAAGTCTGTCAACTTGGGCATCATAGTCCAGGGAGAGTCTACAGTTTGCTGTGGTATGTCTGCTGGTCCACTGTCATGTCAGATGGAACAAGGCATGTGAAAATGAGTCTGTGGCGTTCCGTTGTCATCTAGGCTGTGGTATGGAGCAAGTTGAGAATGATACTGGACTTATGCTTGAATTTTTTCCTGCCAATAAAAATAAATCTGTTCCTGCATGTTTCAGGAAGGCAGAAGCTTGTTCTCAGTGCTGCAAGCATGGTCCAGGAAAAGGGAGGGAAAAGCTCCTTTTAAGAACAAAGTGTTCTTGTACTTTGACTATTGGACGTTACTGACAAGGGAGATCTGTTGGTGCACAATAGCTTTTTCTCTATGTTGGGCTGCCTCAGCAAGGAACAAGTTCCTAAGCAAAATGCAGCATGTACAGACAGCAGTGTTGAGGATGTGCTTCTGTTGGGTTGCATTTGACCCTTAAGTACTGCACTAGGGATAACCAGCTTTATATGGAGTATGTAAGTATATTTTTTTCCCTATGTGATAAGGGGAAAAAGAGCAGAAAAGCATGACCAGCTATGCTAATACGAGAGGAATGCAGTATGGCAGACAGGCTACTTTCTATTAGAAAACCTGCTTCCCCCCATCACATAGTTATTCCTTAAAGTACATTAACTTGCTTCTGAATTGCCTCACCAAACTAAGCAAACTTTTAGGAAATTGCTCACTTCTGCCTCTGGCTTACCTTTCAGTGGTCATAAACGGATCTCTGGCACCATGTTAGCATGTTTTCTTAAAATGTTGAGTTACTGCTACAAAAGCATCTCCAGCAGCTGTTTGATCCTATGAGGAGCTAGTCTGGGCGAGTCACCTGCCATGCTGATGCTTGTGAAATCACTTGCCACAGAAATCTTTACTATTGCTGCAATGCTGGGGACTGCCTCTTGTGATCATCACAGCATGCTGCGTTTCTCTTTGATTTTAAACCTCATCAGATAGTGCCTCTTTACCTCTGGTCTCATTTTTCCTCTTAGTCTGTTGACTCTTTTATAAGCTCTACTATGAGTTGGGGCTGATAAGGCCCCTGCAAGCATGCCATTTGAGCTCTCTTGCCAAGCAGTGGAGAAATCTAGCCTTTCAGAAAGTAATTTGTCTTTCATTAAGACCCATAGAGCAGCCACTACCACAGACCAATCTGTTTCTCAGTTTGTAGAAAATCGGCAGGACAAGTTTAGACTGCGTGCCTGTATATTTGGCAGTAGTGATGAGCCTCCTAAGTGATGATCTCTGATAGATTGCAGCTCACCTTGGTAAGAACTAATTCCAATACACTTTTTTCTAGTCTGCTGGTTTTTTGGGAGTGTGCCTAGCTTCCTGAGACAGTAGGGCTAACTTGTCAGCAGCACTTGTACAGACTGCCCTGCTTGCTCTTTCTAATGGGAAAACATTTCTTGTATTTTTAAACTGTGTGGTGCGTGTTACTTGTGAAATATTAAGAAACAAGCTAGCCTGAGGGAAGTGAAGTTATTGGGTCACACTTTTCTTAAGAAATAGCCTGGCTGTAAACTAACATCACCTTATTGTGTACTTTTGGAGCTAATGGTTTGTTGATGGCTGCAAGTGCTTTGAATGCCCCTTGCCCTAGATCTCTCCAGGCTCTTTGGGTGGTTGGTTTTGCTGGTTGTGCTGTAATGCACAACAGATGCTTGAAGTCATTGGTGTTTTTCATGTCCTGTAACTGATCCATCTGGGTTTAATAACAGCCCCTTGTAACAGAAGCAATTTCTAATAGCTTATTATGCTGCCTTGCAGGGAATGTGCTTTTGCTGGACAAGAGTGTAACGTTATTTGGTATCTAGGAGGTAAAGTCAAAGGTACTTGTGTTGGAGGTAACCCTGGCAATGTGAATGAACCTAAACTTGAGAATAATATACTGGGGGGGGCAGGGAAGACCTTTTGGTGCCTGCAATCAAACTGTAGGTTCTGGCTGTGGAGGGTCAGTGGGATGGACTATTACGTCCTGTCCCGAATATGCCAGGCTGCAGCTTCTTCCCATGATCCACCATCGGAATTGCATGTGGTGCTGGGTATAAGGGTGGGGAAGGGAGAAGAAGAATGTGTAAGCTAATGAATAGGTGAATCATTGTGGGGTTTTGACTGCTTCCTCTAACTCACTGGCCTCTGAAGTAAGCTTTGCTGACTAATGTCATTGCGCAGTGTCAATGAAGGCCTCTATCTGTGTAATTGGTATCCTTCAAGGACTGCCAGGCAGAGGAGAAATGGAGAGCTCTGAAGTGAGAGAGTAACTCTGAAGGCTGCCAGCTCAGATGTTAACAAGAAACACGTCTTGGATATGTGCTTGATATGAATGATGCACCCTTGTTTACAGGGCTTGGACTGGCTTTCGGATAGTATTTTAGCAAATCTGCAGCATAATACTGAAGTAAATTCCTGGGCTGTATTGACCTAGACCCCAGTCCTATGAAGGCCATTATGTATGTTTTCCACAGATTTAATAATAAAGGCTCCTTGCACATAAGTAAGGTTGGTGGAGCTGGAGGTTAGCCTCTGTTAGGGTTGCATCACTAATTAACCCAGCATCTTTCTGGTCAACAACCCTGACCCAAAACTGCTCTCAATTTCACAGTATGCGATCACTGGTATTTCTGATACTGTTGATAAGCAAATGGTGTTCAAAAATAACAGCAGCATTCACTGCTTGCCTTAAATAACAGTTCGTGAAGCTGGTGAAAAGAAGCTGCTTGGCATTTCTGTTGCTGATGCCCTCGGTGTTTTTCTGTAAAGCTGGACTCTGGATACCTTCCACCAGGAAGGACTTGCTATATGACTCGTGTGCAGAAGAATTTGGAAAGCTTCTTGGAGGCAGTGACAAGGATGTCCCATCAGAATGAGGAAAAGATGGCATGGGAGACCACGGAGGATCTTTTGCCCTCCCTTGGAAATGGCTGTTCCTCTTGGTGGTTGTGTTTTCCTCTCCTCCTCATACAAACCAACCCAATAATTGGCATGGAGATTTTGCTGTGTTAAACAAGTAGCATTGTATGGGAGGTGCTGTGAAATCTTTCTGTTGTTATTGAGGTTTGGAGAGCCTCCAAGGAGCAGCACTCACCTAAACTAGTATATAAGCTTTTGCTCTGAACGTGACCTAGCAGTGCCTTTCAGCAGGGGAACACCAGTGATCTAACTCCGTATGACTGCACACTTCAGTCATTGTTAGTAGTTCTTTCCTCTTCTGAATAATTGTCAAGCATTGCTATTAAGCCGGGGTGATGTAAAGGTGATAAATGGGGTGAAAGGCAAAGCTCCATCTGTTAGGGAAACAGGCAAAGTCCCTGAAGTGTTCCTAGTAACTTAGCTTGTGATTGATATTAACAAAGTATCTGTAGGTGTGCTTTCATGAAACACGTCAAGCTTGGCTTCGGAGATAGTTGCCCATCTGGCAACTACCTTATCTGGAGATAAGATGCTTTTGTGATGTCTTTTGTAAATAATATGTGATTTTTGCCTCTGATGTCTAACTGGATCTTTGTCAAGTACTGTATAGGCCCTATATATGTGGGAATTGCTTAATGATGCATAAGTGAAATTGACCTTTTGGCCATTTTGTATAGGCCGTTGACTTGCTGTGTGTTTGGTTTTTTAAGGTGCTGATAAATTAGAAGCCTTTCCTGTGAGAACAAGGAGAGAAACCTTCTCAGGGAAAGGCTGATATGTTTTCCTTGCTTAATCAAGTATGGTATCTTCAGACCGTGCAGTGTGCAAGTAAAGCATCCGAGGTATTTTGTCCTGAGCAGTTGGAATACCAAAATTTCAAATTTAGACCTGTGGTGGTGTTTGTGTAGTTTCTGTGATCATGCTGCTTTCTAACTTTGTGTTAGTTCAATGGGTAGTCTCAGCTGCAGAACTACTTTTAATCTGTTCAGGAGCCTGGTGTTTTATACTCATTCCCCAAACCTGCTTCAGGAATCCCTGCTAAAGACTTAAGTCTGCACCAAGGTACTCGAGACTGCCTGCTCAGCACCAGCCCACAAACTGGGAGAAGCCACTTAAATTTGTGTCAGTGTTACTGATAAGTCATAAATCCAAAAGACCGACCAGTCTGCTTTTGCTCATCTCCTGATTACAACAGAGGGCTATGGCTTATCGGTTTTTTTCATGCTTTTTGATCTCTAATGTACAAACACATTATTTTCCCCTCTGTGGGATGGATCAGGTTACATTGTGATAGCTCTTTGTAGCTTAAAGCTGTGCTTTAGCATAGGAGCCAGCTGAAATGGTGATGGATGGTGCAAATCTCTAGCTAGCAGGAAAGAAGGGAAATTACTCACATCGCTGCATGTGAGTAATCTCTCTTGTTTAACAAACTGGATATAAACAAACTTTTCACTTGATCTAAGTTCAAATTTTGGCTTTGACGATAGTGCCTTTATTTCAGGTGCCTGAGAGTAAGTCAAAAGATTAGCTTAGTGAAGCAAAGTCTTGCTGCTTGGTTGCTAGAAAATGCATTGGTTTTGGAAATATGATGGTTTGAGGGCAAAGGAGTGCAGGGAAGGCTGGACATTCTTCAAGAAGGCAATCTTAAAGGCACAGGAGCAGGCTGTCCCCATGCGTCAAAAGACGGGCTGGTGTGGAAGACAACTGGCCTGGCTGATCAGAGAGCTTTGGCTGGAATTCAGGGAATAAAGGAGAGTTTATGGCCTTTGGAAGAAGGGACAGGCAACTCGGGAAGACTACAAAAGTGTTGTGAGGTTACACAGGAAAGCAATTAGGAGATCCAAAGCCCATAAAGAACTTAATCTGGCTACTGCCATAAAAGACAATAATGTTTCTATAAATACATTAACAACAAAAGGAGAGCTAAGGAGAATCTCCATCCTTTATTGGATGTGAGGGGAAGCACAGCGACAAAGGATGAGGAAAAGGCTGAGGTATGTAATTGTCGTCTTTGCCTCAGTCTTTAGGAGTAAGACCAGTTGTTCTCTAGGTACCCAGCCCCCTGAGCTGAAAGACAGGGCCGTGGTGCAGAGTGAAGGCCCCATAATCCAAGGAGAAATGGTTAGCGACCTGCTACACCACTTAGACACGCACAAGTGTATGGGGCTGGATGGGATCCACCCAAGGGTGCTGAGGGAGCTGGCAGAAGTGCTCACCAAGCCCCTTCCCATCATTTATCAGCAGCCCTGGCTAACCAGGGAGGTCCCAGTTGACCTGGAGGTTAGCCAGTGTGACACCCATCCACAAGAAGGGCCAGAAGGAGGATCCAGGGAACTCCTGGCCTGTCAGACTGACCTTGGTGCCAGGGAAGGTTATGGAGCAGATCATCTTGAGTGCCATCATGTGGCACATACAGGACAACCAGGTGATCAGGCCCAGCCAGCATGGGTTCATGAAAGGTAGGTCCTGCTTGACTAACCTGATCTCCTTCTATGACAAGGTGACCCGCTTAGTGGGCAAGGGAAAGGCTGTGGATGTTGTCTACCTGGACATTTAGTAAAGCCTTTGACACTGTTTCCCACAGCATTCTCCTGCAGAAGCTGGCTGCTCATGGCTTGGAGGGGCATACTCTTCACTGGGTAAAAAAACTGGCTGGATGGCCTAGCCCAAAGAGTTGTGGTGAGTGCAGTTACACCCAGTTGGTGGCTGGTCACAAGGTGTGCTCCCCAGGGCTCAGTATTGGGGCCAGTTCTGTTTAATATCTTTATCAATGATCTGGACGAGGGGATCAAGTGCACCCTCAGTCAGTTTGCAGACGACACCAAGTTGTGCAGGAGTGTCGATCTGCTTGAGGGTAGGAAGGCTCTACAGAGGGATCTGGACAGGCTGGATCCATGGGCTAAGGCCAACTGTATGAGGTTCAACCAGGCTCAGTGCCGGGTCCTGCACTTGGGTCACAATAACCCCAGGCAACACTACAGGCTTGGGGAAGAGTGGCTGGAAAGCTGCCTGGTGGAAAAGGACCTGGGGGTGCTGGTTGAGAACTGGCAGTGTGCCCAGGTGGCCCAGAAGGCCACCAGCATTCTGGCTTGTCTCAGAAACAGTGTGGCCAGCAGGACTAGGGAAGTGATTGTCCCCCTGTACTCAGCACTGGTGAGGCTGCACCTCAAGTACTGTGTTCAGTTTTGGGGGCCTCACTACAAGACAGACATTGAGGTGCTGGAGTGTGTCCAAAGGAGGGCAACGAAGCTAGTGAAGGGTCTAGAGAGCAAGTCCTGTGAGGAGTGGCTGAGGTAACTGGAGTAGTTTAGCCTGGAGAAAAGGAGGCTTAGGGGGACCCTATTCCTCTCTACAACTTCCTGAAAGGAGGGTGTAGCAAGATGGGTGTTGGTGTCTTTTCCAAAGCAACAGGACAAGAAGAAATGGCCTCAAGTTGCACCAGGGGAGGTTTATGTTGGATATGAAGAAAAATTTCTTCACTGAAAGGGTTGTCAATCGTTGGAACAGGCTGCCCAGGGAAGTGGTTGAGTCACCATCCCTGGAGGGATTTAAAAGACATGTAGATGTGGCGCTTGGGGACATGGTTTAGTGGTTGGTCTTGGGCAGCGTTAGCTTAATGGTTGGACTTGATGATCTTAAAGGTCCTTTCCAACCAAACCAATTCTATGATTCTGTAAGAAGAAAGCTGACATAGCGGAATTAAAACTGGTTTGCTGTAGCATCTGGTAGACGTGGGCCCTTATGGATGCCCAAAGGCTCCTGGCCAAGAGGGGAATGAGAGGGGAAGCTGATCTCATCCTTGCTGGTTTTATGAAGCCTGCTTAAATCTCCTGGGAGATCTGGCACCAACAGTAAAACTACCTCAGCTTGAATGACAAGACAGCTATCCCCTGGAATGCTCTGTGCAACCTTTGTACAAGATGCCACACTGGTGTCAAGCTCGTGACTGTGCTCCCATTTCCTGGGAAGGCATGGGTAGAGGGTGAAGGGAACTCTCCAATCTTTGCCCCTGTACCTCCATCTCCCAGGTGGGGTACTGCAGCTTTCTGAAGTTAGGTGAACCTGTGGACCAGAACTCAGACTATTTTGGAAACAGGAATGTGTGCTTCTGAATAGGGAGATAAATGCATCTAAGCAGTAGAAAGTTGCTTGAGTTACATGACCCTGCAGTTTCTATCTGCTTTGGGAATAGTCCACTGCCTCCTTTGCATAGCAAAGCGTCAAAATATACTTACAGTACAGTAGGATGTTGCAAGTTTTTGAGCGTTACAAAGGTATGTCTCAGTAGCTTGTGTCCTCATGGCTTGTGCTGAGGCTCAAACTTTTTGATGCTGTCTAGTGTGAACTCGTAACTGCAGGATTTCTGTAGCAAGAGCATTGTGAAGGAAGTGTTGCATGCTTGTTCCGAGCATCAAACAGAAACTGTTCTTACAGGTTTTGCAAAGCAAAAGGTGGTACTGCTAGATTTTTGATGACCTCTTTAAGAGGAAGATGAAAACTCATTTTCTCAGTTAGTGTATATGGCTGAGACCATTAGCCAAGTATGTTGTTATTCTTCTATGTAATAAGTGACATATCTGCTTACAGAGACTTTAATTTGTGGAATACAGTGGTTCAAGTCTGGTCAGAGAATGGTTGTGTCAATGTATTTGCTGGTCTGCCTGTACCCCCAAATCCATTTAGAAGAGATGTAGAAATGGAGGTATTGTGAATAGTTTCTTCATTGAACAATGTTTCATTTTGCTATTTCCCAGAACTTTTGTGGCCATAACGTTGCCGAGGATGATATGTAGCCAGAAAGTGGAGTTACTCCTACAGGTAAAATTAGTTCCTGGAACAGCTATTGCCTTAGCAGCAGCAGAACTGAGAAAAGCAGTGAATGTATTGGCAGGTAGGTTGTGATTCAGCAAGACTAGTAAGCAGTCCTGGCTGTTCCTGGGAAGTTATGTAGTGGAGATAATGCCGTGAGTCAGGATGCCGTAGTTTAGCATTGGTCTGGGTCCTTTCTGTGCAGACCAGTGAGGATCATACTGAGGACCAGTGAGGATCATTTGCTGTTAAAGCAAAGTATGCCAGGCAGGCTTTGGGGCGGCAAAGGAGTCATAATCATTAACCCAGTAAAAATGAAGCCTGATTGTAGGAGGTAGAAGGGCTATTTAAAAGCACTGTGTGGAACTGAGTCAGCTGAAGGTCAGGAAAGCCTTTTGGCTTGAGATAAAACTGGCTGTAGCCCCATCGGGGCTGGAAATGAGAGGAGGTCTTCTGACATGTGGCTCAGGGGTCTGCAGGGAGCAGAGCTGGTGGGAAGCTTTGACAGTCATTGGAGAGCAGAGCTTACTTTATCACCTATTTCAATCTCATTTTCCCAGCCCACCCACTAGAAAAGAGCAGGTTAACCCCTGTGAACTAGCAGCCCTTCCCAAGGGCAGAGGAAGGGACTGTGCAGCTACACATAGAGTTGGTGATTTGGCCTGTTTCTCTACTACTCAGAACTCTAAAATGCCAATAAATGAGCAGTTATACAGTCAAGGGAAATTACAGTTTTGTTCAGCTTGGAAAGGAGCAGTCCTCTTTGGACTGAGACTGAGCTTAAATGAGACTTCTTATGACTGCAAATGCTGTTTTAGTTTTTAGCCGAGTTAGCTGTGTTCAGGCCTCAGTTTGATTTAACCCAGTTAGGACTTTTTTTTGCTTCAGTATGGTGAAACTACTCTGCAAGAAGACAAGCTGAGTTGTGATGTGTCTGTTAGCTCCGAACAAGAGCTGTGTGCTCAGGGGCTGTTGTCTAGCTCAGCTCCCAGAACTTCCCGTGCAGCCATGACTTGGTGGCTGGTGTGCAAGTAGAAGGCTGACAGAGGCCTATCAGGCTCTTGGTGGCTGTGTATCTGAACTGGAACTGAAACATCTGTGAAGCACCAAGTTGGCTTTCTGAAGACTGACAAGCAGAGTTGGAAGTACTGACTAGCACTGAATGTTTGGGAGTTTTTTTTGATTATTAAATACAGTGTTTTTTCAAAGGAGCTGTGTATAGATTTGTGGACATGTCTGAGGAAGATGGGTGACGATTACCTGGTTAGGATATCCTTTAAAAATCAGAACCTGTCTTTGATTAACTGTTATTTTTTTAGGTGACTTTTATTAAGTGATATTTTATGAAATTTTTGTTTGTGAAATTCATGTTTTCTTTCTCTTCGACAGTGGGCCACTATACGGATAGAAAAAGGTGTCAAAAAGCCACAGCCACAGATGCTAAAGACTCCTGCTGCTAATGGTGAGAGCTCGGGGCAAAGTCAGAGTGACAAGACTAATGTTCTAAAGTAGAACTGAGTCCTTTTCAAATGGAGAAGTTGGATGTGTGTATGAGAGAAGTGCAGAAGAGGTGGGGTCGTTACAAGCTAACTGTTACATCTAATTGTTTTGCAATGCTACTGGCACAAGAACTGTTCCTGCAGAATGAAATGCTTCTTTTACTGCTTTGTACTGAATGGTTGAAAAATCAGGGGATGAGGAAATGAAGGGTATGAAATACCATTAAGTTTAACAAAACAAGGTAGAGCTTAAGATGGAGACTGTCCTCAATTGAGGGAAATTTTTGAGTTACAATGTGAACTTGATTTTTTGTCTTGAAATCTGTCTTTAGGTCACTGCTTACAGGGCTGTTGGTTGGCTGTCTCAGTCCTAACGGCATCAGAGTACACTTAATCTCTGAGGAGATCTGAATGTTTAGTGGACAGCACTTTTCTTTCCCAAGCTCAGTGCTTTTTCTGTTGTAGGACTGCTGGATGGAAGTGTGTGGTGGTACACTTGTTCCCTTTTTTCAGTCTGCTATTATTCACCTTATGCCCCCTGGAGTTACCTCAGTGTTTGCCAGACAAACGTCTTGCACTCGTTATCTGTAGAAAGACAGCTGAAGAGTTGCTTCATATTTCTTCCTTTAGCCTAATTTTGAAATGAGTGATTTTACTGTGTCTTAACCCATACTGTGTGTGTGTTATGTTAGGCTGTACTAGGTCAGAGTTGGCTGTAAGTGCAGGGAGAGCAGTCCGACTTTGCCCAGGAAATAGAAGGCTGAACAATGATTGCAGCCAGCGCTTGGTTTTTTCCTAGTTCCTGACTGCCTTGGTATTGCTATTGATTTGCTCATTTTTGACAGCAACGTCAGCATTTTCTGTGCACTCCCTCATGGCAGCACAGCTGGAAACACGACCAGCTTGCCAGTTAGTAGACAAATTGTTACCTGATTCTATGAATTAGCTCATGTGAACATGATACAGTAATGGGGACTGAACTGTTTGTCTGCGTTTCATCTCCAAAGGAGTATCCTTATCAATATTGTAAACACTGGTATTATACTGTCTGCAGGCCAGGCATGAAACAGGCTCTGATGGTAGCAGATCCAGCTGTCAGTTAGCACCTGTAGTAATAAACTGGAGGTACTGCGCAGCAGCTCTTAAAACAGGTTAAAATTTGTCTTATTTAATTGCTGACTTTAAAGTGGCTGAGAAAAAGTATGTCCCATATCACTCACCAGTGTCCTGAAAGTTGGGAGGTGTTGGGGGAAGGCAAGGTGAGTGATCCTTCCAAATAATGTCAGTGCTCTGCTATCTCTGTTTCACAGGTGGTCAGTGATGCAGCAAGATATCCTTTTTCTTCCTGTAAGGGTGATAGTGTCCCATCATGTCATGGATCAGTGAGAGGGCAAGAGATCCAACTGTGCTGCTTTAGCTGCACAGTAGGAGCTCTTGTCTTCCAAGACATCTGATTGTTCTGGTACATTGTTTTTTCTTCTCTAGAAAAGAAAGGTAAAGGGAGAGAGGACCTAGCTAGTAGATTATGCTCTATGAGCTATGTTTCCTTAAAACTACAAGTACCTATTCCCCCTGTATTTGTGACTGAGGGATGTATAGTGCTAACATTTGCTGTAGTTCAGAACCTGGGCTCATGAGTGCACTCCACTGTCTGGAGCATTAGTGGTAGTAAAAATGGCCTGAGGTAATTAATATGGATGATCGCATGCAGGCTTTGTTCAAGTGGTCTTATGGGGATACACAATTGCAATGGTGGTCTGAAGCACACTTTTTATTGTCCTTCTTATATTTGAAATTAAAATTAAAACCTTTCTACCCTGTAGGTAGCTCTTACTGCAGTAAGATGGAGTCTATTCCTTATTTGAGGAGGGAGCAGAGGAGATGTGGAGTCTGCAGCGCCAAGCTGTGCTCTGTATATTGCTCTTGGGAACTTTTTAAGCATAGGACTAACTGCATTGTAATTAGGAGTCTGTGTTCCTGTATGTGCGTGGAAGTACTTGAGAGCCAGGGCAGGCCTAACAGTGCAGTATATAAGCTGGCATCCCCTGAGGTGACAGAATATGAGCAGGTGGAGAGGCCTAATTGCATTACACAATATTTACTGAGGGAGGAGAAATTCCTGGTGATAATGAATTATGGAGTAGTTGATTAAAACAGGGTAAAGGTAAGTGTGTATGTGTACGCATATGCACATTAAGTGCTGTAGGGGGATGCGTAGCACCTCTTCTATCTTTCCTGACCATCCAGTCCTTACTAGGAGGTGGGTCAGGATAGGAGGGAGCATTGCAGATGCATGCGCCAGGGCAAGTTTTCCTGTTCCTAGGCAGAGCAAAAATGATCCTCCCCAAAGATCTTAAAATCCAGTGTCCCTCAATATGAAAGACAAGAGAGATGATGACTGAGGAGACACCACCTTTCTCTGTAGTAACATATCCAATGTATTTCACATCTGTGTGCAGAAATGGCAGACAGTGCCCCTGTGTTGGTGTGATAAGGAATGGTCCCAAGAAAAATGTTGGCTGGTATAGTTGCTGTGTGGGGAATTACCTGGTGCTGTTACCTCAACATCCCACTGTGTTAGAAGGCAGCATGTTTATGTGCTGTTTATGGTAGCTCTTGACTGAGCAGATACTTGGAGGCTAGATGTCTGTCTCATTGCAGCTGAATAACCAGCTCTCAGCTGTCAGTGTGGGTGTGTCAAAAGGCAGTCCTCTTCAAGTTGGTGGGTTTAAAAAACACAAAAATGCTGTTAAGTCAGAGTTTTAAAAGTGACATCCACTAAAAGAAAAGCTTATGCAAATAACGTGACTATAACTAGACAGTGTCAAATTTGAGCCTGCTATAATTAGCTGACTAGAGTATGGGGCTTGTGCTATGGCACTGAGTGAAGCAGTGAAGCTACAGCTTTTTTGGTTGAGAGTGATGTTTGCTGTACTCCTGCATAATGCTGCCTTTTAGCTGTCTTTGGCAAACTCAGCTCTGCCCATGGTCAAGGGATTAAAGGCCATTAAATGTTCCTTCTGATTACAAGAAGACTAAGTACATCACCTGAGCAGCATGTGTTTAATTCTTATCATAATACCTTATGGCGCTGCTGAGATCTTGGCTCAGAGTAGCTTGTCCCAAGGCTGCAAACCAGCTTGTGCATGGGGGTGTCATGTAACAATAACAGCGCAGGCTGGTGAGGCAAGACGTTACAGCTGTGCTATCTTGGCTGTGCCAGCAGTGTGTTAACCTTGAACCCTGGGCTGGTTTCAGCCAGGAAGTAGGAGCCAGGGAAACCAACTGCTTGACTGATGATGAACCGGGGGCTGGATAAGGAGGAAGAGTTCCCAGTTCTCCTGGGAACTGGAGAGAAGAGTGGTGCTTGTGTGATAGGTGCTGCAGAGTTCCCCTGGCCTGTTTCTTAGCTATGACCTGCCTCCCACCCCAGCAGCAGCATGGAGCAGACAGGTTGGGCTAGCTCGCCTACAGTCCTGGATGTTTCGCAGCTTAGAGGTTTAAGGGACTGAGAGAAAAATTGAACCACAAACTAGAGCTCTAGTTTGGATTTAAAATAGGACACAAGTGTAGTCCATCTGCTAAATGGTTGATGGGATGCATGTTTGTATAATTTAGATCCCAAAGGGCATGTGAGTGTTTGGGTGTGCCATATTAATGATTTATATTTATAAGCTAGTGATAGGACAATGCACTGAGATGGTCTGCTGGTGGAATTGCAAGTTTTGGCTGCCAAGTTCATAGCTGAAGGTGCTAATAGATTTTGTTGCAGTGTGCCATCTCCCTTGCATGTTGTTCTTTAGTGTTTACCTCAGTGATTTGTGGGACTTGTGTCTTGGAGCTTCTTTTGTTAACCCGTATGTGTGCTACAGTGCAATACAAAGATTTTCTGTGTCACTTGTAATTTAAATGTTGTGTGTAATTTGCACAGCAAATATATTCAGAGTTTTGCTGCTGGCAAGACTTGGGATGCAGATTTCTCCATTGTGGAATGTGTATTTATGGGAAAGTGTGTAGTAGCTTGAAGCAGTTGGGTGCTTCCTCCTTTCCCATTTTTTATCTTGACATGGAAGCAGAGAGATTATGCAATTTGTCAGAGGGTGTCTGACAGTGGCAACCTGAACTTGGACCTCTAATCCTAGTTGAGTGTCTCAGGGGATGGTTGTTCTGGTTAAATGTTATTCTAGATTTCTTCAGTCATCAATTTCTGGAGCCAGACTTGCTTACCAGAAAGCAGCTACTTGATCTTTATATTTAGCTTATGCTATTTGTCCTTGCCTTTGAAACCTCTAGTGAGAAATTGGTACTTACCAGACCATAAGTATAAAAAACAAAAAGTGGGGAGGAGAGCAAATACTTGCTATTTGTACTGCAATTCTGAACTCTTCAGGTTTCTCTTCTATTGCCAGGCATTATGTAGGCAGAGTTAAACTGAAGCATGACTGTTAGTGCCGAACTAAATTTTATCAAGGCACCTCTAGACACAACTTTCAGTGTTTTAGAAGGTTTTTCTTTGTTGAGTTAAACTAAAATAAAAAATAGTGTGGTCCTGTCTGCTTATAGAAGAGTTGTGCTATGAGGGGAGGGAGGTGCATTTGGCTCAAAGCTGGTCCATACACAGGTGTCAGGTAGCTGTTGTGGTAGCTGTGGCAGGTAGCAGTAGAACATGTCTCAGCTGAATGTGGCTGTGGGATGCCAGAATGTCTGACAAGAGATAGGAACAGGGAAGCCCTTAAATACAAAGAGCACCAGGAGAAGGGAATGGAAAGGCCAACGTCTCACTTGGTTTCTTCTGGAAGCATAAAATGGTCTTGGGTAAAGTTACTGAGATGAAGACTTCTCAGATGATAGGGAAGGGTTTGCTTTCTTGCTTCATCTTCAATAGGCAAAAGAACTTGATACATTTGCTGCTCAAGATGTTTGTGTGAGGAAGGAGAGCTAGAAGTGCACCCTCAGCAAGTTTGCTGATGACATCAAGCTGTGTGGTGTGGTTGCTACTCTAGAGGGAAGGGATGCCATCCAGAGGGACCTTGACAGGCTGGAGAGGTGGGCCCGTGTGAACCACATGTAGTTCAGCAAGTCCAAGTGCAAGGTCCTGCACAGGGGTCAGGGCAATCCCAAGCACAACTACAGGCTGGGCAGAGAATGGCTTGAGAGCAGCCCCGAGGAGAAGGACTTGGGGGTGTTGGTGGATGAAAAGCTCAACATGAGCTGGCAATGCTTGCTTGCAGCCCAGAAAAGCCAACTGTGTCCTGGGATGCATCAAAAGAAATGTAACCAGCAGGTCAGAGCAGGTGATTCCGTCCCTCTACTCCATTCTTGACATCTCACCTGGAGTACTGTGTTCGGTTCTGGGGCCCCCAACATAAGAAGGACATGGAGCTGTTGGGAGTACAGAGGAGGGCCACAAAGCTGATCAGAGGGCTGGAGCACCTCTCCTGTGAGGACAGGCTGAGAGAGTTGGGGTTGTTCAGCCTGGAGAAGAGAAGGCTCCAGGGAGACCTTCTAGCAGCCTTCCAGTGCCTGAAGGGGCCTACAAGAAAGCTGGAGAGGGACTGTGTTTACAAGGGTGTGTAGTGATAGGACAAGGGGTAGTGGATTTAAACTGAAGATTTATATTAGATACAAGGAAGAAATTGTTTACTGTGAGGGTGGTGAGGCACTGGAACAAGTTGCCCAGAGAAGTTGTGGATGCCCCCCTCCCTGTTCAGGGCCAGGTTGGATGGGGCTTTGGGCAACCTGGTCTAGTGGAGGATGTCCCTACCCATGGCAGGGGGGGTGGAATTAGATGATCTTTAAGGTTCATTCCAACCCAAACCATTCTGTGATTCTAAGTGGCCTATTGAAGAGTACACTGTGTTCAACTACCCATCTGATCTTGCTATCATAGAAGGGGATCTGACAGTAAATTTGTCTCATCGAGTAATGCAGAGCAGTGAGTGACTTGGAGGATTACTGTTAGTGTATAGAATTATTTCCTCATATGGTTACCATTTCCTTCCGAAGGTATCATTGAAAGAGATGAAACGCCTATGGAGAAAGAAATCGCGCGTCTGCATCGAGTGGACTTTGAATTCTCTGACATATTCTACTTCTGCAGAAAAGGGTTTGAGACCATTGTGGAAGATGAAGTCACCCAAAGGTTTTCCTCTGAAGAGCTGGTCTCCTGGAATCTCCTCACAAGGACTAACGTTAACTTCCACTACATCAGCCTGAGGCTGACTGTTGTGTGGGTCATTGGGGTTATAGTGCGTTACTGTTTGCTGCTGCCCCTACGGTAAGCTCATGGGTCCTGAGGGATTTTCTCAGTCTGGGAACATGTAAATGTGTGTTTTCTTGGGAAACTTCATCTCAGCTTTTTTAACCCCAAAGCAGCATTAGTAGATACAGAAGTTGAACAGCTTAAACTCTTTTGAATGGTTAAGAAGCCATTCAGAACATTTTTTTTTTTCTTGCCATTTACTGTGGATAATAGGTTAGGGCTAGTGGTCATCTTTTCTGTGAATGCTTCCCATAAGTCATTTATATCAGCAACATAAGTGTAAGCTGGGCAAGCTCTTAACTCCCTGACACTATATGCATTGGGGTGTCTGAATCTGCTGCCTTTGCTAGGCCATGACTTTGAGCAATGTGTCAGGGAACTGTTGATTTAAAGAACTGGGTATGTCAAGTATCTGAGGAATAACTGAATTTCTGCAACCTCTTTCCATTTTAAAGGGGAAAATTATATTAAAATGAGCTTTACCACTTGTTTTGATTTAATGTCTATTTTGTCTGTAGCTTTACCCTTGCTGCCATTGGGATCACCTCAATGATTGTGGGGACAACAATAGTAGGACAGCTGCCAAACAGCAGGTAGGTACTGTGTGTGGTGTGAGAGGGACAAACTTGCCAAGTTGCATTGTGCAAACAGCCCAGGATTAGAACTGGACAGATTTTACAAGTGATAGACTACTGGCAGTCCACCCATAAACTTGTGGCCTTGCTTTTAGTGGCATTTGGAACTTGGGCTGAGGCTGGCTTCTTGCCAGGCTTGGCACTGAGGTTGGTTTCTGGGCTCCTCTTGCTGTCATGAGAGACTAAAAGGGAGTGTTGTAGGGCAGATAATGGTGCTGGGATAAAAAGTACTCACTGAGGAGATGACAGTCTTGTCTACGTAAGTGAGACCAAAGGTATTGCCTAAGCTGCTGTAGCAAGTGAGTGAGAGAGCTGGGAGTATCCCTCTGTGCTCCAGAGTACCAGGAAAATTTCAGCCCTGAGTTGTGTTGAGAAGGCTGGAGAATATTGTGTATGTTTAGCTGCTTTTCAGGATGCTCCAGATGCCTGTGATTTCTTTCAGTGTGAAAAACTATCTGAGTGAAGTGGTCCACCTCACGTGCTCCCGCATCCTTGTCAGAGCTCTGTCCGGTACTATCCATTACCATAACAAGTGAGTGAGCTGATGTTATGATAGCAAAAGTGTGTGTGTATATTTCTACATGTTTGAGTATCCCATTTGAAATGGGACAGCTCTTTTCCTGACTTGCAGGTTAATGTCCCACTAGATACTGACTCACCTGACAGCTTTATGCAATGGTTGTGAGTGTGATGTGCTTAGTGCACTAGTCTAACAAAAAAATTATGTAATTGCAGGGAAAACAAGCCTCAGAAAGGAGGAATTTGTGTTGCCAACCATACATCACCGATAGATGCGATCATTTTGACAAATGATGGATGCTATGCAATGGTATGAGATCAATGATGACCACAGCAGAGGGAGAGAGACCAGGAAAGGGAAAGATTGTGGGATATTGGTTGTAGAGTTCAAACTTAACTTTCACAGTAGAGATGTTAACTTGAGCACTAATCAGCAGGGAAAAGTATAAATTGTGTTGGATTTGGCCTACAAGTTACATGCTGGTGAAGTTGTTCTGGCAGTGTCAATGCTAGGCTCTTCGTCTGATGAAATGCTTGAGATATGCTTCCATGTGTGCATTTAGATCCTTTCAAGTGAATGCATTTTAATGGTTTTTGTGGGCACTGCCCAATCCTGGTTTGCAGTCTCCAGTGTCTGGGTTTTTTTAAGGAGGATGCAGAAGAGGAAGTTCTGCTTCTCAGGCGTCTCATATGCTGATGTGCTTTGGGTTTGCAGGTTGGCCAGGTTCACGGTGGGCTAATGGGAGTTATTCAGAGAGCCACAGTCAAGGCCTGCCCTCACGTCTGGTTTGAACGCTCAGAAATGAAAGACCGCCATCTAGTGACAAAAAGGTGAGATGTAGGTTGGAGCAGCGGATTGCTGTGTGGTGCCTGAGAGAGGCCATGCCCAGGTATGTAATCCCCGAGGAGTCTTTACCAGTCAAAGACCCAGATGAGGAATTAAAGCTCTGGAAAGACGGAAGCCCAAGAAACTGAGGTTGCAAAGGGAAACAGGGAACTTGGAACCCTGGGATCTCGAGAGGGCAAAAGGCTGACTTGCAAAAGCATCTTCTTTTAGCAGGAGCCATATCTAGCTGTCTTATAACCAGCAGTCATCATTTGGAATAAATGCTAATCACAGAGATACAAGGTATCTGTAATTCCACATTACTATAGGCTAGAATGATGCGGAGTATTGCAAATTGGTAGAGGTAGGTAGGAGTGGAAGCAATCAGTGGCTCAACAGCAGTCCTTGGAGTGAGTTATAAGGGTGGTATGCAGCAAACCAGATCATTCAGAATGACCTGAATATGCTTGCTTGTGTGGGCTTTGGTACAGTAGACCAGTCAAAATGTCAGGTTCCCAGGTCACTGAGGAAGGCTTGGAAAGCTTATATAGGGTGAAAAATGGTTCAAACCAAAGATTCTGGTAAGGTCTGCATTGCAGCAGACTGTCACAAAACATTTCATTTGGGTAGCCGTCAGCATAATTAATATCTGATGAATTCAGATACACATTTTGAAAGGATGTGAAGATACTTCACATTCTGGGACTTTTTGTTGAACAGAGATATTGATTGGAAAAAAATGAGCTTTCTGTGACAAACTCTCAACTTCATTTGAAATTGAGCCACTAAAAATAACAAGCTTTGCTTGTTTGGCTAAGGGGCAAAAATGTGTCTAGTTATAAAAATGAGCTGCTTAAAAGGCAGTTTTCTGCAGAATGTCACCAAAAGCATACCTGTGAACACTGTAGTACAGTGATAGAAATTCTTCCTAATTTCTAAAGAACTTTTAGGTTAATTTTGACAGATTAACTACTTCACCACCTCATTGGTCTCTGCACAGCAGGACAGCTTTGCCAAGTCATCCAAGTGTTATTCAAGTAGTGTGAGCTGTAGGCATTTAGGAGTCATCTTTTTAAGAAATCTTCTGTTAAATAAGCAGAGTCTGGATGAACCATTGCACAAACTTTTTTCTCATGTAGGCAATTTTGTGCAGGTTGAGTTGAATGAGTTAATTGGACTGACTTAATGGCGTATACTTGTTGGTTTCCCTAATAATCATTAATAAAATAATATGGAGGAAAGAAAACAGGATGTTGCCTCAGTGTAATGCACCAGAGGCCTAGGGGATGGATTGCACAAAGCTTCAGGTTTGTCAGAAACAGAAGAGCGAGTACAAATTAGTGTGCAGTAAAAGGCTTTGGTTTCAAATAAATGTGTTATACGTAAAGATATTTTTAATGCACCCGACTGGGGAAAGAGCAGAAAGGAGCTGTTTTTAATCTTTCCTTCTGCTTCCACAGACTCAGGGAACATGTGGCAGATAAAAGCAAGCTCCCGATCTTAATTTTTCCAGAAGGTAAGAAGCTCCTTATCACCATTCAGTGTAGAAGTCACCCCTGTTCTCTTTTCATGGCTTCTGGTGCTCAAATGTATCTTCACCTCTGACTTAGATTTTATTAGGGCATTCGTATTTTTCATGTTTAATATGAGATTTCACAAAGACAACAGAATACTGTCCCTGGCTGTTGGTTCTCCTGGCAGAAGCCGTAGGCAGAAGAATGGGAAGATTGTTTCTTTTGCCTGTGAATATCAATTCACTGTCCTACAGATCTAACCTCAGCCTTGTGCGTTTTGTCTCGCATATGTTCTGGCTTCATACAGGGAGTCAGTCACAAGACAAAGAATGAAAGCAAGCATGGGAGAGATGCTTAAGTTACTCATACAGGGCCTGCATTTGCTCCTCAGTGAGTGTTAGACCTGTATGTTGATGTAGTGTTGCTACTGAAATGTGGTAGGCTGTGTGAAATAATGACTTTAGTTTCTCTTCTGGACAGGCACCTGCATAAACAATACATCTGTGATGATGTTCAAGAAGGGGAGCTTTGAAATAGGAGGGACAATCTATCCTGTTGCAATCAAAGTAAGTGGAAATAGCTGGCTGCTGAATTTCAAAGTTTGGGATCTGTTTTTGTCAGGGTGGTAGGAAGCTGTCTTGCTACAGCTGCTAATGAAAGCACAGTAGCTCTGGCTGTGGATGACTCCTACAGTACAAGTGACTGAAATGAAAGTGAAGTCTTTCAGCCTATGGAGCCTGGCTGGTAGGGCCTGGTGGGGTCAGCTTCTTCCTCCAGAAAGATGGAAGGAAAGGAGATCCAGCTAGTCCTTCCCAGTGCTGAAGGGAAGAGAAGCGTGCAGCTCTCAGCAGACTTAACTCTTTTGACTGTTCGGGCAAATGAGTGACGTCTGCTGCTAGTTCTGTCTTGTAATCACAAGCAGACCTAGTAAGCACAGGCTAATTTTTCTAAAGCTTCATTCTATGCAAACATATCAGTTGTGAATTTTCTCTTACTCTGGCGTGTGGCTGAAAGCATCTGCTTTAGATCTGAGACAGGCTGTGATGGTCTGTGGGGAAATGGTTTTATTTTTTTTTTTTTTGTGATCCCTTACAGTATGATCCTCAGTTTGGAGACGCATTCTGGAACAGCAGCAAATATAACATCGTGAGCTATCTGCTGCGAATAATGACCAGCTGGGCCATTGTTTGCAATGTGTGGTATATGCCACCGATGGTTAGAAAGGTAATCTAGCATGTGGTTGACTGATCACTATTTAAGAACCTGACTGTCTGCAAGTGCATCTTTTTACTCTTTCCCCAAAACCCCGTGTCTCCAAATCAGAGTTTTATACTAGATTTCTGTTAGTGTTGACTTTGATGTATGATTGGACTTAGCTTTTCCTGATGCAGCTTGATACCATCAGCAGAACATCAAATATGCAAAAGACAGCAGTAAATATAGTGCTATTCACAGTAGCAATGCTGCTAACGTTCCATCCTGTTGGAGCAAAATTCCCCCAATTTCAACAGTTCAGGGGAAAAATAAGATAAATTATTGTCCCATTGGAACATCAGATTGTGTTGGCATGATAAGGGATGGATTGTTTGGCAGCGAGGTAATTTGAGGTGACAGATAAGAAGTGCTTATAGAAATCTGTTTCAATTCACTTCTCTCTGCTTTGACTATGGTGAATTTATGACTCTTGAAGGAAGGTGAAGATGCTGTTCAGTTTGCGAACAGAGTGAAGTCAGCCATTGCTCGCCAAGGAGGACTGACTGAACTTCCCTGGTGAGTGATGCCATCCTTGTTAGACTTCATGGACTATCTGTTAGTTTGATTGAGAACTGCTTCCTCCCTTAGCTTTGTGACAGATAATGTTCAACATAACTTTATTCCACTCAGGAGAAAAACAAGGGAGTAACTTCACATGCATGTATGTGAAAGTAAAAATAAAAAAGATGCATAAAGTCTTTGGAGTGTATACCTCTCATGCAATGAGTTTCGCCTGAAGGCTTGATGCTTTTGAAGGGGGCCCCTTCATGGTTGTTTCTCATGTTAAGACTCATGCTGAGATTAAGGAGCAGAAGTGAAGCTACTTGGCAAAACTGACAAACTAAAAAAAGTAGAACATGGGGCTTGAGGCTTTCTGCTCTTACTTTCTCATGTCCTACCTCACTAAGTAGCAGCCTAATGCCTAGACTTCATAGGACTGTATGAAACAAATTTGAGGGCAAGATTCAGAAGAAGAGAATGGGCAAATGGATTCAACTGAGGCCCAGCTGGCCCTTTGAATGATGTAAGGCAAGAGACAATTATGGTGTTACACAAGATTGACTTGCCTCTACAGTCTGGGCAAATAGCATCCCAGATTGGCAGATATCTATGGTAGATGCAACCCATTACTGACATGAGTAGGTTGTTTTAATGGGCTAGACTAAGTTTGGACTGCATAAGCATTATGGCTTATGTAAATGTGTTAATAAACATGCTTAAACTTGGATGTTCTAGAAGTTCTGAAGAAAAGCCATCTTAATCTTTTAGGTTAAGACTCCAGAGTTGACTAAGATTGTTATCAAACTATGTATTATATTAACTATAGTGGTAACAACCGTGATGGGTTACTTTTCTCTCTTGCTGTGTTCCAGGGATGGAGGTCTGAAACGTGCAAAAGTCAAAGATACTTTCAAAGAAGAACAGCAGAAAAACTACAGCAAGATGCTAGTGAGAAATGGATCAATAGGAAGTCAGCCTGCAGGAACAGAGTCAGACTGAATGGTGGTTCTTGAAAACTAATTTTGCACAACCAGCCTTAGCAGGAATAATGTTTTTTTTTTTTAATTTTAAAAAAAGAAACAAAAAAACCCCCTACACCATAAACTGGAGCAACAAAATCCCTCATCATGTGTATGCATATTCTCTGTATGGCTGGTGCAGAGCCTGCTAAAAGCAGTGTCTCTATCTCTCTGCCTCCCTTTTTACTCTTCTCACTCCCCTGTCCCTCCCCATCTTCATGTGATGATGCACTGCAGCTCCTGGTATTCTGGAGCTGAATGTGTGGAGAGTTAAGAGACAAAAGGAAAAGAGCACCACAGTTTTTTGGAGTTTGTAAGGATGAAGTGAAGTACACCGAACAGATGCTGTCAGGACACTGGTTGTGAAGATACCTCTTGTTCATGGTACTTTGAAGCTTTAAACATAACAATCTTGTCTTTTTTTCCTGTTGCTCACAGACTTTTAGTTGTAGTTGACTTAAATAACTTGTTTTAGGATGTTGTCAGAACTGTAAGATTGACTCTCTTGCTTAGCTTGCACCTGGATGTGCAAGGGGGGGAAGGGTCTTTAGCCCTGAAAGGATGGGAAGGGAGCTGCCTTGCCAAAAGCACAGTTCACAGACCATGAGGGATTTGGTGGCCTTATAACCTGGTATTACCTTTATTGAGAACTGCTACCTGAGGGAAGATAAGGAGCAAATCCTCAATCTCCCTGTCCACTGCTACTGTCAAAATTGCTTTCCTGAGATCTGGAGCTGTAAAGGTAAGATACAATAAGCAACTGGATAACATAGGCTGTGACAGATGAATTTCTATGAAGTGGGTTTTCAAGACTACCCTTCTGCAAAAATTTCTGCTAATGGCTTAAAGATCTCAAGAGCCACTCCAGAAACACATTTTGTGTTGATCTGGGCTAGCAATAGATATCACAACTGTACACATAGGATCCATAAGTCACCTATGATACAAGATGTGGCATGTTCAAATCTGCAACATATTGCTGTCTGAATGTAAAGAGAAATAAATTCTATATTTCTAATGGGTCTTGTGTGGCATTTGTACTCTTCTCTAAATGTGTGTAAAGAAGTTATATTTGCTGAAAACTTAGTTAGGGTCATGGAAACTTCAAACTTTGACATAAAGGACCAATTGTAGTTGAGCTCTTACCTGATTTCTAACCTGACTTTCTTCCTTTTTTTTTTTTTCCCCCTCAGACTCTAAGGAACATATATGGCTTAGTGTTTATCCTTTCTAGAGTAGGAGTGACTCATCATGCAGACTGAACTGGAAATGACAACATGAAGTCACATCAGGGAGAATCAACTAATGAATCTATAATTAACTGGAAAACAACTGTGAGCTTCTAGATTTGTAACAGAGTTCATTTGTAAGTAGTCTATTCCTGTAGCAAAGAGATTTTCAACTTAATGCTGGAAAAAAATTACTGTTCCACAGCTGATACTCAAGTTTAAAAATCTGTTAGAACATAGTCTCTCAAAAACGGTTCCAGATCTGTTTTCCATTATCCCTCAGCCTGTGGACTTAAACAAGGACAAATATAATTATTCATTGAATATTATATAGGCATGCTGCATATCATCCTTTATCTTGGAAATGTGGTTGTGAAGCATGTTAGAGGTATGTGACCTTGGAAGAAAATGTTGGGAAGAGGCTCTTGGAGAAATGCTTTCAGGTTTAGCATGGCAGGCCTTTAAGAACAAAATTGTTTATTGAAAGGGTTAGAATGATAAGATGAGATGCAGCAAAGGTTTTTTTGCTTAATGTGAACCTAGTTCAACTTTGAACTGAGTTCTGTTATTACTGTTAAGGTGAACTAGTGATGCAAGCTTTGGGCTAATGAATGTTTGTCATAATTTATAGATATTAGCTGTAAGCCTGAGCTTTCCTGGATTGCACTCATGGTAGGAAGCTTTGTAGGGACAACTTAACCTTTTAAAAAACACCTGCATGCGTGCACATGCATGCACACAAAATACAACTTAGGTAACACATTTAAAAATTATATATAAATATTGATGTGTAATACATAGAATATTTCTTCTAAGGTACAGATTGTGATGTATTTCTCTGTAGATGGAATAAAAATTGTTTTGGTGAAGGCTTAAATATATGACTTCTAAGAGAATTGTCACAGTCAGTTTATGGGCTGATGTCCCTCTGGTTTCCTTGTGCTTTTGGAGTTGATGATCAGTAGTTAAACTGCAGTGTTTTTTTCTTAACTGTGTTCACTGGGATGCCCTGTTAGGTGCACATGTTTACAGCAACAGGATGGTGAGCTTTGGGAAAAGTGCCAAAGACCTGCAGTTTGCTTCTTTCTTAGGGCAAAACTGGCTTATGAATGGCACTAAGGACTGCATGAGTATATCTGTATGGCCATGAGAAGAGGCATCACTCAGTTCTTAATTGCTGCGTAAGTGGAGAAGATGTAGGTGAATGAATAAGCTGATGAGGTTTCTTGAACCTTGTATGAGTTGCTTGCACATCTTTACTAAGCAAAGTGTTGTCTTGTTCTTTGACTTCACCAGACTTGATAGGTTTTTGTCATTGTATCCCTATATTTCTCTTCTCTGAAAATGTTCCTAACTGGCTTTGGGGGGAAAAAAAACCCCATCTAGTTGGTTTTAAAGATGGTGATGGAATCCAATTCAAATGTCATCAATTCTTTTCCTATTGCTGAAATCTACATGCTATTTCTGCCTTGAGCACAGTGGGTATAGCCAAGGGCTCTGTTTGTATCCTGTTAAGTTGCTCTGTCTCTAATATTAAACATATGCAGGTGATCATTATAGGAAACTCCTGCTTGACATGGAGACTAACGAAGAGTCTTTGGAAACTTTTTATGAAAAACTCAAGATTGGCTCTGGAATCTCCTGGGCCAAAATCTAAGTTATGTTTTGTCCTGAGATTTAAAGTACTTCAAAATGTCCTTGTCCTCTACTGAACAGATTCATAGAGGTTTCTCTAAGATTTAAGTTAGTTCCACCTCCCCCCCTCCCATTATCTGCTGAAACTTGTAGAAGACTTCAAGCACCATGCTGACAAATTTATGTATTCCTGCTCTTTGTTTTGACTAGTACTTTTGAAGAATTGGACATTCCAGATATCCAGTCTGCAAATTCTTGCTTGAGGAATGGAAAGGATTTTAGGCAGTATTGAGGTCTTTAAGGAAAGAGCCAAAGAATACCCTAAAGCCACATAACTAAGATGAAAGCAGACTTCAGCTATGAAATCTTGTCCGGGGTACTCCTAGAAGGTGGTTCCTAGTTACTGATTTTTTGTGGATGTTGGACACACACACAGCTGTTGGATAAACAGAATTGATCAGTACTAGCACTAAGTAAGCTGGATTTTATATGCATTTGTGCCTCAACTTAAACAGCAAGCTCTAATTGAAGTTGTGGTATAATATGGTGTTTCCAACTATGGCTTGGTTTGGAAGGGACCTCTAAAGGTCGTCTAGTCCAACACTCCTGCAATGAGCAGGGACATCTTCAACTAGATTGGGTTGCTCAGACCCCTGTCCAACCTGCCTTGAAAGTTTTCAGGGATGGAAACCTGTTCCAGTGTTTCACCACTCTCACTGTAAAAAAACAAACAAAACCAAAAAACCCTCAAAAAAACTAGAACTGAAACAAAATATCTTCCTTATCTAGTCTGAATCTACTGTCTTTTAGTTTAAAGCCATTACCCCTTGTCCTAAAAGTCTGTCCCCATCTTGCAAGCCCCTTTTAAGTAGTGAAGCCATGATAAGGTCTCCCTAGTGCCTTCTCTTCAGGCTGAACACCACCAACTTTCACAGTTTGTTCTCAGAGGGATGGAACACCTCTCCTATGAGTATTTTTATGGCCTTCCTCTGGACCTGCTTCAACAGGTCCATGTCTGTCTTATGCTGAACACAGTGGGGTCTCACCAGAGCAGAGAGGCAGAATTGCCTCCCTTGATCTGCTGGCTGTGCTTTTGTTGCAGGTTGGCTTTCTGAGCTGCAAGTGCACACTGCTGGCTCATGTCCAGCTTTTTATCCACCAATACCTCCAAGTGCCCATCCAAAGGGCTGCTCTCAATGCCTTCATCCCCCAGCCTGTATTGATATAGGTTGCCCTGACCCAGGTGGAGCTTGCACTTGGCCTTGTTGAACGTGATGAAGTTCACATGGGCCTACTTCTTGAGCTTGTCCAGGTCTGTCCAAGTGGCAGCACTCAGGTTGATGTCACTGCAAATTTTCTGAGTGTGCACTTGATCCTACTATGTCATTGATTAATGGATTGAGAGCAGCCCTGAGGAGAAGGACTTGGGGGTGTTGGTGGATGAAAAGCTCAAAATGAGCCAGCAATGTGTGCTTGTAGCCCAGAAAAGCCAACCATATCCTGGGCTGCATCAAAAGCAGTGTGACCAGCAGGACAAGGGAGGTGATTTTGCCCCTCTACTCTGCTCCAGTAAGACACCCCCCCCCCCCCCCCCCCCCTTGGAGTGCTGTGTCCAGCTCTGGGGCCCCAGTGTAAGGACATGGAGCTGTTGGAGGGAGTCCAGAGGAGGGCCACAAAGATGATCAGAGGGCACCTCTCCTGTGAAGACAAGCTGAGAGAATTGGGGTTGTTCAGCCTGGAGAAGAGAAGGCTCTGGGGAGACCTTCTAGCAGCCTTCAAGTACCTGAAGGGGACCTATAGGAAATCTGGAAAGGAACTGTTTACAAAGGCATGGAGTGATAGGACGGGGGGGAGTGGCTTTAAGCTCAAAGAGGGTAGATTTAGATAACTATTAGGAAGAAATTGTTTACTGTGGAGGGTGGTGAGGCACTGGAACAGGTTGCCTAGAGAAGTTGTGGATGCCCCATCCCTGGAAGCATTGAAGGCCAAGTTGGATGGGGCTTTGGGCAACCTGGTCTAGTGGAGGGTGTCCCTGCCCGTGGGAGGGGGGTTGGAACTAGATGATCTTTTTAAGGTCCCTTCCAACCCAAACCATTCTGTGATTACTGAAGATATTAAGCAGTACTGGTCCCAGTAGTCCCCTGAGGGCCACCACTTGGAGCGTGGATGTTGGCTAGTACATACTGCAAAACATGGATCTCAACAGCAATTCCTGAGCATATGCAGTTGGACTAGGAAGCTTCTAAAAAATCTTGGGGATTTTTAATATTAACTTGGATGACAAACTAGCTGTTCAAGCCTAACACTGAGGGTGAACTCTTGATTTTGTCACAGCTGTGCTTTTTGGTACTGTTGCTCCTGAAGAACGTGTCCATACCATTACCAGCTCTGATTTGTTCCTATCCAGCATAGTTTTTTTTTTTTGTTTCCCTGAAATGAACATAATAAAAAAAACAGAAATGTGACCTGAGGAGTCAAGATACAGACTTCAATGATTGTTCACTGTCTCCATCTTTTTATTAGATTTTCTGAGGCTGTTTTTTTCCCCTGATTTGCTGGATAAAATCCATACAAATGAAATACAAGCACAGTCAGTAAATAATAATGAAAAAGTAAATTCATTTTAGAGAAGCCAGTGAGTGTAAGACATCATCTGGAATGATGGTGAATTTTTTTTTTTTCACAGAACATGAAGCTATTACAGTCTAATATTTTGGCTTTTAGGCTCTATAATGGTTTGTGTGACCTCTTCTTATCCTTTGGCTAATAAGAAAAATGATACTGTTTTTACATACAAGACTGACACAAGATATGATGGTTCCGTGGATAAGATCGATACTTCTGCTAAGTAGCATGCAATGGGCAAGTGCTTGGGTTAGTTTTCCAAATTGCAGACTGGTGATGGGACCACCTTTGGAGTAGGGTGGTATGGAGTTGTCCCACAACACAGTGAGGAGGCACAGAGAAGTCTCCCTGCCAGCTTCCTACCTCTCTTTTGTGGGCCAGGCATGGCACAGGGGTGGAAACTCAGCTAGAAGTAGCCAGGTTGCAGTTTCTGCATCTCTAGTGGGAAGGGCCACCTGGCCTGGACCTGTGTTGCGGCTTAGCCCCAGCTGGTAGGTAAGCAACACATGGTAGGTTGCTCACTCATCCTCACTGCTGCTCCCCCCCACCTCCAGGTGGGATGGAGAGGAGAATCAGAAGACAAAGGTAGCACTCATGGGTTGGGATGAGGACAGTTTACTGGGACAGCAAAGGAAGAAGAAAATAACAACAACAATACTTAGAATATGCAAAGTGGGTGATACACAATGCAATTTGCTCACCCGACCCAATGACCACACACCACAGCACACTCGCACCACTCCTCCCCACTCCTCCTCCCTTTATATGCTGAGCATGTTGTCATATGGTATGAAATATCCCCTCTGGCTAGTTTGGGTCACCTGTCCTGGCTGTGTCCCCTCTTAGCTTCTTGTGAAAATCAGCTCTCTCCTAGCTGGAAACTAGGACATTATCCACCCCTTTTTCTATACCATCTATGTCATGCCCAGATGCTACACTGTCCAATTAATCACCACCACTTTTCCTGGTTTTGAGATATGTGTATATATATACACACATACACAGATATCATTCCCTATAGTGTATATGTCATCCCTCTAAAACAACAGTTTTGTTCATTTCGTTCATGACTTTGGGCTTCATCTGTTGTAACAGTCTTTCAGGGCAGGAGAGATGGTGTGTGCTGTTGGGTTGTTGCAGGCAGCATCCAGAGCTTGTAGCTGATGTATCTGGCACAGTCCATGTTCACAGTCTGCAGGTTGAAGATGTCAATCTTGAGGAAGTTGCTGGGTGTTCATTGCTGAAGCCAGTTCTGGTTTCATCAAAGTTCGTCCTTCATTAATTTGGATGATTCTTACTGTAATACCATTGATACAGCATATTACAAATGCAGTAGTGATGATAATTAACATCATACAATTTAATTTGCTGGCTATTCTCACCCAAAATCAAATCCCTGTGAGGTACACGTTGGAATTCCCCATCCTTCCATGTCACCCACCAAGTGCACCCAGGTCCTCGAGCAAAAGCCATCCTGTGGATGGGTTTGTCTTTGCCTGAAGCAGGGCTAACCCAGACTGTTTTCCCCAACATATTCTTTATGTGAACTACAGGAACTTTATCCCCTTCTATAGGATGCAAAATTTTTGATTGAGCAGGGCCAGCTTGATTGGTAGACCCCCCTAGTGTTAACTAACCAGGTGGCCTTTGCTAAACGTGTATCCCAATGTTTGAGGGTCCCACCACCCATTGCTCTCAGTGTAGTTTTTAGCAGTCCATTGTATCATTCCCTTTTCCCAGAGCCTGGTGCATGACAGGGGCTGTGATAGACCCACTCAATGCCATGCTCTTTGGGCCAGGTGTCTATGAGGTTGTTTTGGAAATGAGTCCCATTGTCTGACTCAGTTCTTTCTGGGGTGCCCTATCGCCATAGGACTTGCTTTTCCTCACTGAAAAAGTTCTTCACTGAAAGGGTTGTCAAGCATTGGAACAGACTGCCCAGGGATGTGGTTGAGTCACCATCCCTGGAGGTATTTAAAATGTGCGTAGATGTGGCGCTTGGGGACATGGTTTAGTGGTGGACTTGGCAGTGTTAGGTTAATGGTTGGACTTGATGATCTTAAAGGTCTTTTCCAACCAAAACAATTCTATGAATACCCCCTTTGGCTAGTTTGGGTCACCAGTCCTGGCTGTGTCCCATCCCAGCTTCTGGTGAAAATTAACTCTATCCTAGTCAAAAACTGGGACAACCTGGCCCCACTGAATTCCAGAATGTTTCCAGTGCTCCCATCAGTAGCAGTAACTCCTCTGTCGTGTCCTTATGCCATAGTAGTGAACAACTCACAGGCTGGACTGTACCTAATTTTTTCTCACACACCAGATGACATTCTGTGTGCACAGCGTGTCTTGGTGACCTAACTTTGTTGGGATTTTAATTTCAGAGAGGGCGTGAGAGATTAATAACCCTTAACTTCTCTGAATTGCTCTGCCATGTGATGTCTTGACACTATTGCACCAGCATAACATGGTTCATTTGACTGGAGTCATGCCAGTTTAAAACAAGAATGGATCTCAGGAGTGAGGTTTTTAGCTATACCTTGAACGCATGTCCTGTCTTAGTACTTAAGCTTTTAAGTCCTGACAATTCCAGAGTTGTCTCATGTAAAAGCAAATTTGCTTTGGAACCTTGAGGCCATTGCCTTAATCCAGCCACATAGTGAGTATGTTGCAGGAAAGATACTTCCTTGCAAAGTAGTCCCATCTTTCAGCTGATGATTGCATGAAGGTTTATTGGGTTTTGTGGTTTGTTTGTTTTCCCCCCAAGTTACACCCTTGTGCATTAAATTGGCTTGCGAGGTAACTTATAACCATATCTTTCTACAAAACAGTGGAAATGTTCTTGCTTTGGGTAGTGAAGAGAGTTTCTGGGATGAGCTGGTGCTGAGCTAGCATGAGAGTGGAGCACTCTTGCCTTTTACAAGTCTTCCTTGATGCTCTTGGAGTTCTCGAGTGAAGGGGATTCTTACCAGAGCACTGCCACCTACAGTTTGGGTCCCTGTGTCAGTGTTAGGCTAGGCATGCCAAGACTTTCTGCCTCTGAAGTGACTTGTTGACATGAGTCAGAGCTTTACTGAACAATGGCAGGTTTTTATGCATGCTTTGCTCATCAGGACTTCCCACCTTTCCATATTTTTGTCATGTGTTTGTTGTAGCCCAGTTTGCTGTTTTTGGTTTTTTTTTAAAAAAGGTTTTCTGGCTATGCAATTTCATGCCTGATGGATTTTTTGTTTGTGGGTTTGTTGTTTGTTTTTTTTTTAAAAGGAAGGCACAAGTTTTGTCACTGAAGAATTATGTCTGTATGTACTTTCAGTTTTGTTTTTCTCATATTGCTTGCCTGTGGTCTCTGTCTCTCTACCTCCATTCTCACACAATAGCAAGTCACTGTCTCCTGCAATTAGTTACATAGAAGAACAATGAGATTGGCCCTGTGTTCTCCTCACTTCATCCTAGGATAATGGATTAGCCCAGATGCTTGACAGCATTGCATAAAGTGAGCGTGATGGAGTGCAAACCCATGCGGGGACAGCTCTAGCACAAAACAATCCTTGGATGACATACTCTTTTCTTCCTCATGCTTCGTCTGCTGCAATGGTTCCACTTAATTGTTGTTCTGTGTAAGTTGGCTGCCTGGGCAGGGATTAATCCTTTCCAACAATTGCAATCAAACTTCCATTTGTACACTCAACTCCTAATGCTGGGTTTGTGCTTAGGGGAAGGGATGGGAATTCAGAAGCATGGTTTCTTGTCAGCAGCAGCAATTTCTTCCTTGTATTGCTGAACAATGATAATGATGATACCTTTTGGAGAGGGAGAGGAAGAATCTTGTTTAGGAGGTAGTCAGTCCCCAAGTTAGCCATATGAAGAAACCAGTGATCAACTGAAGTCCCAAACCCACCTGTTTATTTAGTTGGGCTGGCTTAGACTAAAAGTTAAACATTTTGTCTGGGATTTGTGGGAGGGGTTGGGGAGTGAAGGAGGATATTTAGGCTTCTAAGGTTGTTAAGTGCCTGGTGGGTATTAGATGTTGTGTTGGGATGCCTAAAAATCTTGTGTCTTAATCTTCAGGTGCCAAAAGATCTTTGGAAATTGTCCTTGACACCTTCAGAAAGGTAGCACCCAAAAGTAAGTCTTCAAATCTATTAAGTTCAGAAGTAGCACAGGCTGGGACTAGTTCTGTGAAACTATACATAACACATAAATTAAAAAGAAGACATGACTGGGAAGGGAGTGCAGTTACAGGTTTTGAAATAACTTGCTGCTCAGAAAACATAGTGCTCAATCCAGACTACATCCTTAGTTTGTACTCATCTCAATGTCTTTGGAGCTGGGCTGGGCAGTCTAACGACCATCTCTTCATGCACCAAAGGAGCAAACCCTTTGCTTGTGTTCAAGCTTGAAAGGTTGTCCTCACAGTTTTGAATGTGTTTTGGTTGGTATTCACCTGTGCTCCCACTTCAGTCAGTACAAGATTTACTGTTACAGGATTTAGCTCAAAATAAACATTGAGGATGGCAGCAGTGTTTGTCTTTCATCCCGCTCCTCCCTTGAAATCACATGCACTCATTTATCTCTTTAAGAAAACTCATGGGGAGTTGATAATCAGTGCTATCTCAGAGCTAGGATTTCCATTTTCCACAGGCATGTTGATTTCTAGTCCTTAAGTTATTTGAACAGGGTGTTTACTGATATATTTGGAGAGGTTTTCGAAGCACACTGAGAGGACTGGACTGGTGTCCTGGTTTCTGCTGACATAGAGTTAATTTTCTTTCTAGTAGCCAGTATAGTGCTGTGTTTTGGATTTAGTATGAGAATAATGTTGATGATAACTCACCAATGTTTTTAGTTGTTGCTAGGTAGTTGCAGTGTCTACACTAAGTCAAGGACTTTTCAGCTTCTCACACCCTTCCAGGTGCACAAGAAGCTGGGAGAGCACAGCCAGGACAGCTGACCCAGACTGGCCAAAGGGATATTCCCTACCATATAATGTCATGCTCCATATATAACTGGGGAAGTGAGCCGGGAGGCAGATTCGCTGCTCAGAAACAGGCTGGGCATTGGATTGGGGTTTTTTTTCCCTTTCATGTGTGGTGACCAATTGCATTTGTGCATCACTTGTATTATTATAGTTGTAATTGTTGTTATTACTATTGCCATTATTCTTCTCTTCCTTTGTTATCCTATTAAGCTGTCTTTATCTCAACCCATGAGTTGTTAGGTGGTTTTTTTCCCATTCTCCTCCCTATGTCCTTGGGTGGGGATGGGTGAGCAAGTGGCCGCGTGGTGCTCAGCTGCCAGCTGGGGTTAAACCAGGGCAGTCCTTTTTGGCACCCAACGTGGGGCACAGAGGGTTGAGATAATGACAGATCTGACCAGAGCGTAATAAAAAAGTTGTTATATACCAAGGATTACATAATACCAGCAATGCTTCAATTCACAGCAGTGTCTCCTGCTAGCAGTTCCTGTGTCCAGCCCCTTTCTCAGGATTTGGATTGGAAGGCACCTCTGGAGATCTTTAGCACCATGATCTGCTCTTAGCAGGGATGACAGTACAGATATAAAAGGTCCCAGTATAAAAGTTGTTATACGCATTCATTATATTAGTTTAATTGTCACTGGTCCACTGGTCACAATGTTGTTTTATTTGTTCACAGTTGTTCTCAGAGTTGTGTTATGTAAACCTTACTTGCTGTATATACTAGTTATCAGTGCTTATGTGTGGATTGTCACCTCTGGGCATTGGATTAAGGTTATCTCTCTGCTGTTTGGTGTACTACCGGCTTATGGTATGATGAAATCATTGATAGTTAGACTAAGGATGAGATTTGAACCCATGTGTGCCATGGGAACCCATTTGTCAATAACGAATACTATGACGAGGACTAGAGGGGCTGTGCCTCCAGCCAGGTGGAGGAAAGGGACAACCGGGTTTCTTGGACTGTGTGGATGCGATGGCCTGGCACATCAGAGCCACCTCTAGTAGACACTGGTGCACAGTGTACCCTAATGCCATCAAGCCATGAAGGGGCAGAACCCATCTGTATTTCTGGAGTGACAGGGGGATCCCAACAGCTGACTCTACTGGAGGCTGAAGTGAGTCTAACTGGGAATGAGTGGCAAAAGCACCCCATTGTGACTGGCCCAGAGGCTCTATGCATCCTTGGCAAAGACTGCCTCAGGAGAAGGTATTTCAAGGACCCAAAAGGGTACTGGTGGGCTTTTGGTATAGCTGCCTTGGAGTCAGAGGAAATTAAACAGCTGTCTACATTGTCTGGTCTCTCAGAGGACCCTACTGTTGTGGGGTTGCTCAGGGTTGAAGAACAACAGGTGACAGTTGCTACCACAGTGGTGCACCGGGAGCAATAACACCCCAAGCGAGACTCCCTGATTCCCATCCATAAGCTGATTCGTTGATTGGAGAGCCAAAGAGTGATCAGCAGAACTCACTCACCCTTTAACAGTCCCATATGGCCAGTGTGGAAGTCTAATGGAGAGTGGAGACTGACAGTAGACTGTCGTGGCCTGAATGAAGTCATGCTGCCACTGAGCTCTTTCGTGCTGGACATGCTAGAACTTCAATAGGAACTGGAGTCAAAGGCAGTCCATGCCACAGTTGATGTCGCGAATGCGTTTTTCTCAAGCCCTTTGGCAGCAGACTGCAGGCCACAGTTTGCTTTCACTTGGAGGGGCATCCAGTACACCTGGAATCAACTGCCCCAGGAGTGGAAACACAGCCCCACCATTTGCCATGGGCTGATCCAGACTGCACTGGAAAAGGGTGAGGCTCCAGAACACCTGCAATACATTGACAACATCATTGTATGGGGCAACTCAGCAGAGGAAGTTTCTGAGAAAGGGAAGAAAATAATCCAAATCCTGCTGCAGGCTGGCTTTGCCACAGAATGAAGTAAGGTGAAGGGGCCTGCGCAGGAAATCCAGTTTTTAGGAATAAGGTGGCATGATGGGTGGCATCAGATCCCGATGGATATTATCAACAAAATAGCAGCCATGTCTCCACCAACCAACAAAAAGTTGACACAGGCCTTCTTAGGCGTTGTGGGTTTCTGGAGAATGCACATTCCGAATTACAGTCTGATAGTAAGCCCTCTCTACCATGTAACCCGGAAGAAGAATGATTTCAAATGGGGCCCTGAGCAACAACAAGCTTTTGAACAAATTAAACAAGAAATAGTTCATGCCGTAGCTCTTGGGCCAGTGCGGGCAGGACCAGATGTAAAAAATGTGCTGTACACCAGCCAGGGAGAATGGCCCGACCTGGAGTCTCTGGCAGAAAGCACCAGGGGAGACTCGAGGTCGACCCCTGGGGTTTGGGAGTCGGGGATACAGAGGATCCGAGGCCCGCTACACTCCAGCGGAAAAGGAGATATTGGCAGCCTACGAAGGGGTTTGAGCTGCTTCAGAGGTGATTGGCACTGAGGCACAGCTCCTCTTGGCACCCCAACTGCCGGTGCTGGGCTGGATGTTCAAAGAGAGGGTTCCGTCTACACACCATGAAACTGATGCTACGTGGAGTAAGTGGGTCACACTGATCACACAGCATGCTCAAATAGGAAACTCCAATTGCCCAGGAATTCTGGAAGTGATCACAGACTGGCCAGAAGGCAAAGATTTCAGAATGTTGCCAGAGGAGGATGTGACGTGCTGAAGAGGCCCCACTGTATAATAAACGGCCAGAAAATGAGAAGCAACTTTCCCTGTTCACTGATGGGTCCTGTCGCATTGTGGGAAAGTATGGGAGGTGGAAGGCTGCTGTACGGAGTCCTACATGACAAGTCACAGAAACTGCTGAAGAAGGTGAATCGAGTCAGTCTGCAGACGGTTTGCAGAGGTGAAAGCCATCCAGCTGGCTTTAGACAGTGCTGAATGAGACAAGTGGCTGATGCTAAACCTCTGTACTGATTCATGGATGGTGACAAATGCCCTTTGCAGGTGGTTACAGCAATGGAAGCAAAGCAACTGGCAGCGCAGAGGCAAACCCATCTGGGCTGCCACATTGTGGCCAGATATTGCTGCCGGGCTAGAGAGGCTGGTTGTAAAAGTATGTCACGTAAGTGCCAATGTACCCAAGAGTCAGGCCACTGAGGAACATCAAAACAACCAGCCGTGGATCAGGCTGCTAACACTGCAGTCGCTCAGGTGGATTTGGACTGGCAACATAAGGGTGAATTGTTTAAAGCTTGGTGGGCCCATGACACCCCCAGCCATCAAGGAAGAGATGCGACATATAGGTGGGTTCATGATCAAAGGGTGCACTTAATCATGGACACTATCTCACAGATTATTCATGAACGTGAAACCTGTGGTGCAATCAAGCAAGCCAAGCGGGTAAAGCCTCTGTGGTATGGAGGACGATGGCTGAAATATAAATATGGGGCGGCCTGGCAGATTGATTACATCACACCCCAACAAACTTGCCAGAGGAAGCGTTATGTTCTTACAATGGTGGAAGCAACCACTGGATGGCTGGAAACATATCTCGTGCCCCATGCCACTGCCTAGAACGCTATCCTGGGCCTTGAAAAGCAAGTCCTGTGGTGACATGACACCCCAGAAAGAATGGAATTAGACAGTGGGACTCATTTCCAAAACAACCTCAGAGACACCTGGCCCAAAGAGCATGGCGTTGAGTGGGTGTATCACAGCCCCTGTCATGCACCAGCCTCTGGGAAAATGGAATGATACAATGGACTGCTAAAGACTACACTGAGAGCAATGGGTGGTGGGACCTTCAAACACTGGGATACACGTTTGGCAAAGGCCACTTGGTTAGCTAACTCTAGGGGGTCTACCAATCAAGCTGGCCCTGCCCAATCAAAACTTCCACGTACTGTAGAAGGAGATAAAGTTCCTGTATCCTGTAGTATGGAACTTTATATGTGCAAAATCTCAGACCATGAACTGTGTAGATACATTTTACCACTTTGAATCCTCCATGTTTCATGAAAAATGAGTATGCCTTTAACATGTGCATGGTGTAAAATAACCGTGCTCCATTTTCACATCTTGCCTGATTGCTTGGGAAAAAGCTCCTGGAAATCTGCATTACATCATGTTCTGATCACTCTCCTAGATAAAGAAAATTCTCAAGTCATTGGGGCCATTGAGGTTCATTAGCAACTCTTCTAGCTCTTTAGATGGACTAGTTTTGAGGACACAATTAATTGTAAATTTTCTTGAAAAACAATAAAAATTGCATGTAATTTAGTAAAAACAGATCCACACACTTCCCATATGGCCTCAGGGTTTATGCCAATGACATTCAGATTCCTAATTTGCACTGGAATCTCTTGAGGCTTTAGAGTAAGAAAACAAACAAACAAACAAACAACCTAACCCCTCCCCCCAAAAAACCAAAACTGCAACCCCTCTGTTACGTGCACCAATAATTTAAAGACAGCAATGGTGCGAGTAGTAGATAATCAGATACATAGGGAAATGGGGAATTTCATACTCTAAGGTTATTCAAATCTGTTCGTAGCAAATCAGACCTTGCGCCTCTGATGGGCTCTGCATGGGGTGTTGGAGTTTTACAGTAATTGCTGATGGCAGCACCAGGAACTGGTAACTGTGCTGCTTTGGGATACTGCTACTCTCACTTTGGGCTTTACTTTCTAGGAGCAGATAATACCACGTGGCTCCTCCTGGTGGAAATACACACCAGCTTCTTGCATAGAGTTTGAGTTTGATCTGGATAAATCATAGTAAACTCGTATTATAGAAATCCAGTTTAGGAAGCCTAACTACAGGCTTATTGTCAAAAAGACAAAATTATTTACTTAAGTCTGTGCTATTCAGCTTTGCAGGGTTTAAGTGGCTTAACAATTTGGGAACTTAAACTGGGTTAATCTTTGCTTGAGGTAGCTTTATTTGCCTTGCTACATCACCAATTGAAATGAAATTGGGTAAAGATAGAATCTGTTTAAATGGGCCCACTGATGCGTAGTGTTGCATTTTAGCCCTCTCTGCATAGGGGTGCCTTCCTCACAGCAAGTTATGTTAGTCCTGCCAATTCTCCAGGCTTGTTGCTGTCCTTGGATTTTCCATCAGTAAGAGCCTTCCTCATCTTGTCTGCTGTTATGTTCTGGCTGTTCATGGAGCATCTTTTCCTGTAGGCTTGAAAAAAGAGAGATCAGTAAATAGATAAAGAATAAGGTTGCTTGTATATGTCACTGTGTTTCTTTAAGAAGATGGACTCTGTAGGGAGTAAAACTCTCAGCCATTAAGAAAATTGCTATTTGAATTGGTTGTGACCCAGAGAAAAAGCGGAAGAAATACATCCCGGGATGCAATAGGAGAAGTGCTGTCTTGAGAATGCCCTTCATAGCCCTGAATTTTTTTTCATGGGCACGTGATGACAATTCCAGCAGACCTTGTTACAGCTTACAGAATTCCCTTACTGCAGCATCTCAGACAGCCTTCTAATTATGTGCATTTGTGTGTGCGTTCTTAAATGAGAGTGGTTATTTCACACTGTTCTCTTAGCAGAAAGGTAAAATAAACTCTTAAGGATACTGTTTCAAGGAGGTTATTATGCTATTGAGCATCATGTTACTTTGCACAAGGGTTTGCTCATTGTTTTCAAACTGTCTATAAAGGATGCTTTTTATGAAGCTGCATATGAAGTAATGAACAATTTTTTTCTCCACTTTTTTGCTTTAAAGGTTTTAGTTCTAACACTTTCAGTTCTTGAAATTAGAGAGGTACAGTATTTAAATAGGAAGAATTTTTTTTAATGGTAAAAATACTAATGTCCAGATTTAGCTTAGAAATCAGAATTATCTGCAAATATGCAAAGGGAGTGAGGATTAACTGTGTTTGGGCAGTTGAATGCCCAGGTTTGGATTCTCACATCTCTTAGGTATGTGTGTCAAGATTTAGTGTTAAAAGCAGTAATGTTTTGTCTTCCATGATTCAACTACAGCATAATTGTATTCCTTTTCCAGGTTCTTAAAAAAAACCCCTAAGTGTAATATGACTAACATAAAAATAATAATAGGACAAAAAAACCCCTAACACAAAACCAAAACCCCCAGACACACACAACCCAAAAGCCTGGGCTATGCTGTGACATCAGAGTTTCAACACCACAAACAAAATTGGAGGCACCCGATCTTGCAAAAGTTGCATACTTCATTTTAAGTCCTTCCACAGCTGCTGTTATGTAGTTTACTGCAAGTCCTGGCAACACTAAGTGTGGCAGTATAGTAAGTAAGTATTGCATCATGATTTTTAGGTAACCAATGGAAAGAGGAAGCTGTCTATAAAGCCAATGGTAGAGCCTCACTACATGGGCAGAAAGCCACTGTGTAGGAGGCTTTTGGCAAAAAATGTACTTGGGCTGTAGCCAGAGAACTGGGAAACTCAGTCTCTGCAGGTGACTCCTTGAAAGGTATAGTCCTGTCTTGCGAGCAAGCTATGGGAAAATTGGTCAGGATGAACAGGACCCAGGAAGGCTAGATTTTTGTGGATGTATGAAATTGGATCTCATGGTCTGGCGGGCGCATACCCACTGCATGCATGCTGCAAGGATGAGCATTCAGTCACCATCCACTGTGTCAATACTCCTGTGTGGCTGGGGTATGCAGAGCTGTGGAGCATTGGTAGGTTCAACTCAAAACAGTTCATCGTGCAGTAGCTTTGTGTCTCCAGACAGCTATGGAGCATACATTGCATGCGTGAAAATATTGGCAAACTTTTCCTTCACATTTTGAGTTTTCACAGGGAAGAGGACAAAGCTTCCTGAAATGCTACAATTTTGTTTTTCATTTGGTGGGGGAAAAGCAGGCTCAGATGAGAGTGGTGGCAGGGTGGATGTATACTACTGTCTCTGTTGGTAGCCAGAAATCTGTTCTAGAGACTCAGAGCTGTCAGTTGTCATTTGAGAGGGCAAGATGTTTAACTGATGCAGGTGACAGTTGGATGAAATCCTTTCCTTGCAATATAATTGTATGCTGCTTAAAGTCCCTTTTCTTCTTGATTTAAGATGATGAAGGGAAAGTAGGCTTGCTCAGTTTTCTGTAGCTTTGCATGCACCATATCTTGTAATTAACCTTGAATCTGCCTTCTGAGACACATTGGTGGGATTTCTGCACTTTAAATGACTGAGTAGGAAGCTGATGAGGAACTGCTGTTGGGCACATTTGGTCTCTGGTCCTTTTGAATCCCTTTCAATTGGAAAGGAGCTAGTGTTTTACAGCACAGGCAGCTAGGGGCCAGCACCAGCTCACTTTTGCATTTGCCTGACAAGTGTCTTCCTCGGCGGTGCCCTAAGCAATAGCAGCTCGTCTATATGGTGCACTATTTGCATACTCTAACGAGATGGGCTATAATTGGCCTTCATTGATTTTGTTTTCATTGAGCTAAAATAGAGTCAGAGCTTCTTAGGCAAGAAGAGCTGATTGATTTGTGGTAGGATTCAGGACTATTCAGTTGAAGAAATAATTAATTATGTTCTTATTTAGCAATTGTCAGGGTCTAAGTTTGCTCTTACCTTTCAAGTAGACAGCACTGAATTTTCTCTCTAGACTGAGTCTTTCCTTCTAAAAGCTGGGATAAAGTGCCAACATACAGAAGACAGTTGACAGGGAATGCTCAACTCATTTCCTTCTCTAACCCTTCATTACCACTACTTTTTTTCCCTGCACTGCCTCCCTGCTTATCCATATGCATGCCATTCTTCTTTCATGGTGTTAATTGATCAGCTCCATTCCCTGGCAATTTTCTTTTAAACAATTCCAAGGAAAGATCTTTTCAACCAAAAGTTGGAAAACAAAAGAAAAAATAATTGTTCACGTCAGAAAATGTGAATGGTAACATGCTGTTAAATTTTTCTGATTTTTTTTTAAAGTCAAGCTCTTGCTCAAATGAAATGCTTTCTTGTATTCAGTGTAGGTGTTGAATAAATACACCTGTGTAGCTCAGGAGCTGGGGTGTGTTGATTGCATGCTGTTATACACTCATAAAGTTCAAACAGTGGATATGTTTGTGTGCGAGTGAGTGAGTTATGGTCTTGCCGAAACTGGAAGGGTACTTGTCCTTCCTTGTGCTTTTCTTATGAAGTATCCATTTAATTAAATGTTAGCACTGTGTCTGTGAGCAGACAGTGCTGTACGGCAGAGGCAGATTTTATGAGCTGTATCACTAGAGTTGAAAGCAAGGTTATAATGGCCACATACAGGAAAGTTAGCATTGGCAACGAAGATCATGTTTAGGACGTTTTCTCCTTATCTTGTGCTTGCAGCATAATATGGTGACAATGTTTGCAAGTGCTTTTTAAGTGGTGGATCTTATTACAAATATAATGTTAAATGGTAATGAATTGAGTCCGAGCACTTTCTTGTGCTGCTGCCAGGAATGCGGACCTCAGTAAATACCTTGCACCAAGCAAGTAAATGACAAAGGAACTCCCTAGACAAACAACAACCAAATGGAAGAGATCGTTCTTTGTTACAAATTAGTTCTTAAATAGAAGGGTCTTCACCAGCTTCTCCGAATGAAGCCTCCCCACTCAATGAGTGCACTGAAATAGACACAATTGCCAATAATAAGTAGGATGCAACCCCTGAGTGGCCTCAAGTCCTTTGCGGTATGAGAGTTGTAGGGATGGGAAAACCAGAAAACTACTGAAAAAATAATAGGAAGTGAGGTTGTTTTGGCCACTGGCTCTGAGTAAAGGGCCAGCCTAGCTCTGAGGGGAACCATCCAGCATCTCTAGTCTTTGCTGGGCAAGTGTGTTGGTTTTGCGTGGCAAGGTTTTGGTAGCAGGGGGGCTACAGGGGTGGCTTCTGTGAGAAGCTGCTAGAAGCTTCCCCTGTGTCTGACAGAGCCAATGCCAGCCGGTTCCAAGACGGACCCGCCGCTGGCCAAGGCCAAGCCAATCAGCGCCTCTGTGATAACATATTTAAGAAAGAGAAAAACAGTTAGAGAGCGCTTTTGCAGCCGGAGAGAGGAGTGAGAAGATGTAAGAAACTCTGCAGACACCAAGGTCAGTGCAGAAGGAGGGGGAGGAGGTGCTCCAGGCGCCGGAGCAAGATTCCCCTGCAGCCCATGGTGAAGACCATGGTGAAGCAGGCTGTCCCCCTGCAGCCCATGGAGGGAGGATGAGGGGGTGTAGCGATTCCACCTGCAGCCCGTGGAGGACCCCATGCCGGAGCAGGTGGAGACACCTGAAGGAGGCTGTGACCCTGTGGGAAGCCCACGCTGGAGCAAGCTCCTGGCAGGACCTGTGGATCCGTGGAGAGAGGAGCCCACGGCAGAGCAGGTTTGCTGGCAGGACTTGTGACCCCGTGGGGGACCCACGCTGGAGCAGTTTGCTCCTGAAGGTCTGCACCCCATGGAGGAGACTCACGTTGGAGCAGTTCGTGAAGGACTGTCTCCCATGAGAGGGACTCCACGCTGGAGCGGGGGAACGATGAGTCCTCCCCCTGAGGATGAAGAAGCGGCAGAAACACCGCGTGAGGAACTGACCGTAACCCCCACTCCCCATCCCCCTGTGCCGCTGGGGGGGGCGGAGGTTGAAGCCGGGAGTGAAGCTGAGCCTGGGAAGATGGGAGGGGTGGGGGGAGGTGTTTTTAAGATTTGGTTTTATTTCTCATTCCTCTAGTCTGTTTTGCTTAGTAATAAATAAGATGAATTCCCTCTCTAAGTTCGGTCTGTTTTGCTCGTGATGATAATTAGAGAATGATCTCTCCCTGTCCTTATCTCGACCCGTAAGTTTTTTTTTCATTGTACCTTTTCTCCCCTGTCTAATGAAAGAGGGGAGTGATAGAGCGGCTCTGGTGGGCACCTGGCCCTCAGCCAGGGTCAACCCACCACAGCAAGTGAAGTCAAAGTCTGTAGGCTAACTCCTGCCCACTGTACTGGAAGACAAACAGCACTGCTGCAACAATTGTGTCTCGAGCACACATGGGCAGTGTTGTTCAGATGGAGGAGATGCCTCTAGACCCTCAGCTTGGGTATGTTCAGAGGGATGCAGTTTGGTCCAGTAAGGCTACCTCTGCATGAGAGCTTGTGGACATCTTATGGAAACTGCCATGGAAAAAATGCAAAATTCCTCTTCTTATGTGCTTCGCAGGAAAGAAAGAATTGAATTTGGAAGGATCTTAGCAAAAATACAGTGTTAGAACTCAACTGTGTTAATATTTCTCCTTTCTTCCCCTTTCATTTCCAAAGAAAAGCAGGAGGAGAAACACCTCAATACGCAGAAAAATCTTCTTCCCACTCATCAGTTTTCTTCAAAAAATTATGAAAAGATAGAAAGAAAGTAGATTCTGAGGTTTTGTTGTATTTTTTTTATTATTTTGGAAGAAGAAAGGTGTTTGTTTGCATGGGAGATCTCTTAGAAAACTTGTACCAGATTTCTTTAGCAGCTTGAGGAATATCATTCCTACTCATTTACATTTCCTAGATGTGAGCAAACTTCTTTAGTCCTACTGTATGGAAGGAACTCACACAGAGAGAGGGAAAGGACTGGAGGCAAGGTTCTTTAAACTGATGTCAGAATGGATTTTGAATGCCATCTTACATCTGAAAAGTTTCCAAAATGGTGATGAAGTCACAGCTAGGTAATAGCTGCATAGGATCCAGGCTGTGTAAGCTCTCCTGTATACTGCTGGGGTAAGTAGCCATCTCTGGATAGTGTGTAGAACCCCTTCTCCAAGCCCTACTGCCCACGCAGATCTGTGAGCTGTCTATGCTCCCCAGCACTAAAAATGCTCTTGCTTCCTTGCTTGCTACCTCACATTTTGGTTAAATCATCTTTTACTACAGGTGGTGCTTGTGGACTACACATACACACACATACCACGACCCTGTCTGGATGCCTGTCTTGCCCTGGCATGAAGGGTCCCAGACCCTCTGACTGTTTTGTGGCCTGTGCAGCAGCTTCCATGTTAGGAACTGCACTTTGACTGGGATACAAGGTTATGTGGGATGCCTTGGAGGTTGGAGTCTGAAAGAAAGAAGAGTTTGGGGGCAAAAGGAAGCAGGAGGAGACAGCTGTGTGATCTTATGGTGGTAAATCAAAGTCCATGCAGACTAGCATGTTCGTTTGAATTGGACACTCCCATTACATCATCTAAGTTATTCTTTTTTTGGCAGTGCTTTTCTTTAAATAATGCTCTATATTACTCTGGATGGTCCTGTTTTGAGAGCTTAAGGTCACAGGCTTCACCATTTTCATAGAGTTGTTTTTTCTCTTCTCTTTGTTACTGACCTGTTTTAAGGAGCAGAGGTGCATTGCATTACTTTTTTCCTGCAGAATCTTCCGCTGTAAAGTTGAGATGGTTCATTGTAAAGTACCTTTTAGTTAAAAAAGTGAATAGGTGCACTATACCATAAGGCAATTAGCATCACTTTGTGTCTGAATGTTTTCTAGTAGTAACTTAAGTGTATACCTCCTGGGATTTCTGTGATTTGTGCTGCCATCTTGCTATTTGTTCCACATCAGAGGTCACAGGTCATTTCAGAGCAAGGAAGGCAGGAGCTGGACTATTTTGCACATGTGCTTTCTAGCTTTCATACACCAGAAACCTGAAGGCACTTCCTGCCTACTTTCAGTTTACCGAAGGCAGTTTTATTCACTGCATATGATCTCTTGGGTCGGATTCTTATATATTTCTGCCTTGGGACAGAGGTAGCACATAGGGCAGACCAGTGCATTTGTAAAGGTTACCTGGTTTTGTCAGTATTGTGAAATGAACCTGAATACCAAGTGCTCAGTAAGAGTTTTCCCTTTGCTTTCAATGAAAGCAGGAAGAGGCCTTAAACCTGCTTAAGATTAAACATGTGTTTACAGGCCTCTTAAACTTCATGTGTTTAAGGTGGACCAGAGCTTCAAAGACTTGTCATTTCTACTAGACTGATTGCCTTGAAAAAATGAAGAATTTTCTATGCTGATATGCTCTGGATAATGAATGATCAGTATAGGAGAAGATGAGCACCTTGGGGGTTATAAGGATTATTGGACTGCCTACCCTGGAGCTTCGGCTATTGCATTGTAAAGATAATGAATGATTAATTGATCTCATACTTTGTACTTAACTTAATTGGTAGCAGTGCTTTGGCCGCACCGGCTGCTGCAGCAACCTAGCCTTAGAGGATATACTCGTTCTGAGTCAAAAACAAAAAAAGAGTGAGGGGGCATAGAACAGGGAACAGAAAGTACCACCTCACTGGCCCACGTAATTGTTGTGGTTAAAACGGGAGTAAGGGGAAGAGCTGGGAAAGGGGACTACAGCAGGAATGCTCCCACTGGGAAGATGTGGAAACTCCCCCTGTCTGGAGAGAGGAGCTTGCATTGCATCATCCTCCCTTACCTGCTGAGGCCTCAATTTTTCACTTTTCAGAAGAATGCAGGAGTATGTTAAATGTCTGAAGTTTCTCTCATGTAATATTGCTGTACCAACCTCTGTCTAGAAAGAGGCTGACCTAGGTATCTCTCCTGGGTATCTGCTCCTTTACAAATGAATTTATTGCAGTGAGCCCCAGCTACAAGGGCTTGTTACTGCTTTTGTGTTATTTCCTCTTCCTGGCATTACTGCTTAGGTGTTCTGTGTCCTTGGTGGATTATTAAGCCCTGTACTCCTGTGTTTCAAGGGATGAGTTACAGAAATAAGTGGCTGTTAAAAGAGGCAATTGGCCACAGTAAGTCCATGTTAGACATGAAGTTAGTTCCCGTTAGTGTTGCTTTTGTCTTTCTTTGTAACCAGTAAATCCTTATTTTCCGCTACTGTTTGTGTGGTATGTAAAATAACTTGTCAGGTCTAAAGGGAGCACTGGCAGCTGTGCAGCTTTAATCTTGTGTGCAACAAGGGAGAGTCACAATCACATTTTGTCTAACAGTCTGCCAGAAACCATCACACATTCATTTCACAAAGTGGAAGGAAAAAGCTCTGCAACTCCTCAATGTAAACCAGGGAATAAGCTGTAGAACTACATTGTCTTTGCTCCTTCCTGATGAAAGGAGAAAGGAACCTATAATGACTTGCATCAGAATACAATGCTGGAATAGATGCTTTCTGAGTTGTACACCCGTCATCTTGCCAGGTGAACCTTCATCTTGATGGAGGTGGTGGTAGTAGCATATAATGGTTAGAATTGTTCCTCTTGCTGCAATTTCTCACTAGTTTGGAAAAAAATGGAAGTAAAGCTAGTAAATCTGCACTTGAAAATGAAAATATGGGCATTACATTGTGGATAAATGGTTTGATGGGTAGAGTGTGAACTTGCCAATACTTCTGCAGCACTCTGTGATCAGGGTACTGACTTGGGCAAAAATCCCTGGAGCAAAGAAGTACAGCTTTCAACTAGATTTTGAAAAGGACAGATGTCTGTTATTAGTGGCCCAGAGATGTGAAATCCCGTCAGTGGGAAAATAAGTCAATTTTCTAATGTACTGTTTCTGCTTTTGCAACTTAGAAATAATTGCCAATATAAGAGTGGAAACAGATACAAATGAGTATGCTGTGGTGTTAGAAAATGGAGATTATGTTAATCTTGGTATGAAGAGTCCATGTATGTTAATAATGATCAAATAAAATTGCTCATTAATAATCATCATAAGTAATATTGATCTCCACAGCACTTTCCACACAGATGCTCCAGAATGTTTTATGAACCTTTGAAAATCACAGCAAGATGAGGTAAGCAATTTTGTCTAGCATAGGCAGTGGTGGGAGTAAATGAAATCTGGGGTCATAATGACGCGAAAACTTTCAGTGAACAAAGCTGAGTTGTCCTGAGAAGAACTGAGATATCTTGACTTGGTCTGATGCATGAAGATACGTGTGTGAAGAAAGTGGCTCTCTTCTGGGTTAACTGCAGTTGGAGAACTGCAACAAAACTTAGTAGCTCTGTACACTGCTTCTGCTGCTAAGGAGCAACTTCTTTATACTGTGAGATGCCCTCAGAAGATAGCAAGTATTGTGTATTTCATAGCAATAATGTGTGAAAAATCTTTTAGGTTGGTTTTCTGATTTGTTTCTACTTCAATTAACTTTTTTAACTGCATGTCTTGTCTCATAAAATGATGAACACTTTCCAATTTATTGAAACAGTGGTTCTATAAAAGAACAATATGCTTGAGCAACTCTTTGTACTGATACATCATCATCAACCTTAGCAATGAGTGGAAGAGAGATAGAGCTGGTTTTGGCTCCGCTGAAAACATTTGTAGATTTTATCTGGAACAGATTTTATTAAAATTGCAACAAACTTTATAAAGCCCAATATACGCTTCATTAAGGGAACATTACCTTACAATTATGATTAATTAGATTAAACTTATGAAAGTGTGTTATTTGTTCAAATCAAAAGGGTGGCGGGGAAGAATGATGGATGATGAAAGAGTGTGATAAATGAAGAAAGCAGCTGAACTAAATTGAATGTGTATTCATCCGTTTTCACTTCATAACTAATGATAAATTGAGCATGTCACATTTAACAATACATGTCTGAGCTTAAGCACAGTCCCAGCTCCTGTAGTCTAATGTCTTTTGTCAGGTAGCTGCATTCAGGGGACGTGATATTTTGTTTGGAGAAACCTGCGCAGTTCATTATCTATCTGTCCCTGCAGCTAAAATCACAAATGAAAGCTCCTGCTTTCTCTTGAAATAAATTCACGGAAGTCTCAATTAGGACAGAGTTGTCTAGGAAGCAGAATCTGACTGTGAAGTGTTAATTTGACTCAAAAAGCAACTGATGTATAGAAAATTGTGTGTTGTTGGCAAGAACACAGTTTGGGATAATTGCAAACTTGAACAAGCCTGTGAAGGTCAGAGTCTAACTCATGGGCTCACAGTCACTTGTGCAGCCACTTGAGAAAGATGCCATTCTGCACCAGCTGAAATGTCTGAATTTGGCCCGAAAGACTCAGGGACTTTGTGTGGGCAATGCCTGGGTGCCTTGGGATGGTTTGTGAATGATGGTTTGTTCAGGCTTCTGAACTTGTATCATGTTTTCTTCTGGGTTAACTGTTTTTTCCTTCTGTCAGTCAGCCTAGAAAACAGTCTTTCCTATGGTAATCAGCAGTTCTGCTTCTATTCTTGGGTGTAATAGATGTGAAGCAGGATGACAGCAACAAGTGACTACTGGGGAGAGGATCTTAATTCTATCACTGAAACGAAAAAGGAAAACATTTTGTTCTGGAATCACTAAAAGCTTTGGTCAAATTTCATATGAGAAATGTTGTTTTAGCTGACATCATTGTTCCATTCCTGTTCCAAAACTATTGGAACATGTTAGGCCAAATTCAGTGATGATGGATTGAGCTGCTGAACTACACCGCAAATGAATTTTGGGCATGAGATGTTTAGCATTTCCAGGAGTAGTTCAGCTGTGATCCTGCAAATCCTTGTGTGCTGTAGACCAAAGAGTGAGAAAAGGTTGTTGTATAGTTTTAAGGAGTAATAGGAAGCAACTGCAGAAGAGGTGAATGCATGAAATAACAGCTGTGGTCCTCCAAAACCAAAACGGAAGAAAGTCCTGCATCTCTTCAGAGCACTGGGCATAAAGAGGTGTGCTGTAAACAGATAACGAATGAAACTGGGGAGATAAGCATGGTCATAAATGTCACGTATTGTGGTAGCCAAATTGTGTAGGGAAAGGGCAGTCTCTTGCCTGTCTCAGGTAATTAGGAGGGGGTTCCTTATTGCTTTAGTGCAGGATCAGAGACCCCTTTTGCTCCCTGCATTGTTCCTAAAATGTTACGTGTACCCTGCTTGCAATCAAGTCTCTTGACATGGGAACTGCACTCTGTGTCCTATCCTTGTCCCTTGCTACGAGCACCCTGTGGAGTTTGAATGACAGTTATATTTTTGAGCCTCTAAGTCAGGAGTGGACCAAACCTCATTCCTGTACGGTGCTGCCTGTAAGACTGGATATTAAACAGTTTCCGGGCAGTTAAAGTAATTTAAGAAAGCTAGTGAGATTTAACTTTGCCAGCATCTCTAAATTTAATGACGGGAGGAAAGGAGTACGAATATGTAAAAGTTAAGAAAAAACTAAAGACTATCAAACAAAGGGAAGCAAACTGTAATGTTAAACTTTTCAGTCAGTTTTAGTAATGACATTGTTCCTCCCTAGACTTAACGCCAGTGTTTTAAGTGGCCTCAGGTGTCCAGGTGCTTTGTGGTTATGTGCCAGACATCACACCTGGATGGGATGGATGTGAGGCAACTTCTGTGAAGTTGTTTCTGCTTTTCCTTTATCTATTTCCCAGGAATGCTGTAAAATGTTTTTGTCTATTTGACTAAGGAGTGCAATAGAGAATTTCTTGGTGTGTAAAGAACTAATTTATTTACACCTGTAACTACCACCCATAAAACCAGAACCTGATGGTGTCAAACTGTTAAAGTCTTATCCTTTGGGAAGGCTGTGATAACACACTTAACTACCTAATAGGAGTAGGATTCTGATTAAGTGATGGACTTTGTAGTGAAATTAATTCTGCAGTTGAATTGTATAGTTACTGGCAACAAAAATTTAAGGAATGTAATGGAAGTCTTGTGAAAATTAGCAATTTTATTTATCCCTCATTCCATGAATGAATGGGGGTTTTATGTATCGGACATGTGAAGAGCTAACTTTGTGCCTATCCCTGGCTGTTATTAGTAATGCTTCTCAAACAATAGTTTATGGTTCCCACAGAGATATTTCTGACTGTGACCTGATTGATTAAGGTGGATTTTTTGAGAAATGGTGTATAGTGTGAAGATATTTAAGACCCTAGGAGGTAGAGGTAAGTGGACCACGTGGACTGTTTTAGCCATCTGAAGCTTTAGTATCAATACCTGATTTTTACTGTGAGGCTAGATTTGGGTGAGAAAGGAGGGTGTGAGGTGCTGGGCTTCTTTTTGGAATATTCCCACAGGCTCTTTGGGTTGTGTGTCCTTAATGCAGTGCACTTGCACCTCTGTATTGCCACCTCTGCAAGACCCTTCCCTGTGAGCTCTGCTCTGCTCTGCTTAAGCTGCTGCATTCCCTTGTAGAAAATCGTGAGTTGACTGAGCACGATGAGAAGGTGACTCTTCTGGAGGAAATGCTGCAGACTGTTCAGCCACCTTGAGGAGATCACTCCTTCAATGTACCACCATTTTGGGTGGCCCATTTGGAGACTCCTTGAAAGGAGAAGGCTGAGTACTTTCTGGACTTCAGACTTCTCCAAGGCTTTTCAGTGCGAGCTCCTGTGAAATAGAGGTACTGGAAGTGACTCCCTTTTTAAAAGGTAGCATTTAATCTTTAAAAAGCTATGTAGGCCACCCTTCCCCCATGGTTGGGTAGGAGGGGAAGGCGCAGAGGAGAGACTGGTGCAGGAATCATTAAAGTGAAATGTGAGTCATGTTCATTAAAGGCAAGCTAGCAGAATGTCTTATTAGTGGCTGCGTAATGATTAGAGCTTCCTGTAATAATGATGATGGCGATTCTACTATATGAATTGAACATTCATTCTAAGTTAATTCACATCCTTTTAACTAATAAGTTATTTAAAGGAACAAAAAAAAAGAGAAGTCCTTTTTAGTTCATAATTTGAATAGACTAGTCAGAAGAATACTGAAATAGCAACCCCTTCTCTGTGCTGGGGAGATTCAAACACTAATCTTTATCTAAATTTTGCAGTGAAGGCATACTTATATTTATTTATTCGTAATTCATTGCATCTTTCCTAAGTACTAGACCTTTTCCCATTGGAGATTATATATGGGTTCACTAGCAACATGTTCCTAGTTGAGATGACGATAAAGAGCTTTATTTTGATGTGAAATTATTTAAAGAGAACTTCACTTTGATTTTTGTTATTCTGACACATGGAAGAGAGATGAATGATTTACTATTTGCTTTAAAAACATCTCCATTTTGAGCAAGAATTCATGGTCTACAAATATTTTTCATCAGGAAAAAGATTTAAAAAGAGGAAAATTGTTTATTGTATATAGGACATAAAAATGAGAATAGCAAGATGAAAAGGAGGGCAAAATGTTTAGTTTATATATTGAAGGAAAACTTTGGTGGTGGCAGCTGTGGCTTTGTGGTAGTCTCTCAGCTGGGAGGAAAACCTGTGGTTAAGGCTGTTTAAAGATAGCCTGGGGGGGTAAAAAAGCATATGAACTGCCCCGGCAGACTGGAAGATCAATACAATAAGTTAATCAGTCTTTTGTGCTTGCAGCTTTGGTCATTCTGGAGGTCTGGACCCATTAGCAAGTTGAGGACTTTAGAAGTTGTGTTCCATTGATACCAACTTCTGCATGTTTGCAAATTCACCTGAACAATTAAAGGTCTTTGAGTTAATAAAGTGGGTTTTCTCATAATTTTATTCAATACCTTTGCCTTGTGGTCAGAATAGGTATGTCAAAGACAAGTTTTGGCATAGCTAAGATACAAACACTGTACAGTGTTTCAATTGTGAATGCTGCTTAGAAGTAACAACTGAATTCCTACTATGATTTCCCTTCTGATTAAAGGATTACATTTATTAAAATATTTCTTGCATTGCCATGCATTTCAAGATTAAACTATTCAAAACCTTGTCTCTGAACAGTATAAAAACTTGGAGGAATTCCAGATTGTGTGAACTGAGAGGTTCAAAGTGAAGTTCAGATTAATATAATTGGGATGAGCCTGGACAATACATTCTGATGCCTTTGTATGTTCAGGTTTGTTCAACTGAGTTCTAGCATATAATAGCCTTTACAGATAAGCTTCTGTGAAACTGCAAACACATAGGAATTGTGAATATCTTGTCATAATTTACTCTTTAGGTTGTGCTCTTGTTTCTGACATGCAATCTAATCTGCAAAGCCCTTAGAGTTAATTCTTATCTTCTATTTGAGTCGTCGCAGGTATCTGCTGTCTTGTGTGTTATTCACTTGATAACGAACACATGGTTATTTGAGATGTAGCTCAAATTAGTTTGGAGAACGTTTCCTTTTGGATGCTGTAGCAGATTCTGGAGGAGAGCAGCCACGGAAGGAAGGCTGGCTGCCGACAGGTCTGTCTTGGAGGCCCCCACAGGCTGAGGGAGCTGTCCAGCATTGTTTTCTATACGCATTTTGCAATGGTGATTCTTACAATATTTTTTTTCTTTCCTTAAGATGAGAGCTTTCCTGTTTTCCTCTGCAGAACTACAAGCAAATCCTTACTGCAGTCAAAGACACTCTGGAATAGCAGCACTGGAATCCACCCCAGATCAGGCTTGGATAATCTTTTAATAAAATAGCAAGTACTACCTTAAAATACTCTGAAATGCTAGCACCTTACTATGTTATGATGCTGCAGATGATATTCTCACTTCAGGGTACAACTAACTTGAAATAATCTCTACAATATGGCACTCTCCTCATCCATAGCCCTGAGAAAAAAGTCACTTGAAATTTCTGATAGGTAGTAAGCAAACAAATGTTGGGTTTTTAGGGTTTGGGAGTACACTGCTAATCACCAGTGAGTAATTTGGAGACAGAGGCCTTTGAAAGAGAAATATTTTTTTCCATCTTAAAATAGTTTTTGTTCACCTGCTTCTTAAAATTGAGTTGTCTTCAGACTCTGTCTTTATTTAGTTCTTCCTGCATAGCATCTAACATAGGGGACTATTTGTGGTAAGGTACTAACTTAAGTAGTTTCTGAATGCCTCTGATAATCTTAGTGGTTTGCATATGCTTGGACATAGGTCTGAAAAACATGATATATTGCACAAAAGGTTCAGCATAGTTAATAATCTTGAACTGAAATATGACAGAATTTTATGAATCTGTTGGTGAATGGTGGAGCCTAAATTATGCTGGGTGAAATACAGAGATCTGGCAGCACACTCTGCAGTTTTGAACTTCTGGGTAGGCTTAACTCTTCTGATCTTAAGCCATGGTGCCTCCCTCAAAAGTGTTTATGTGCTTTCGTCATCTTCACTGATGACAATATCCAAAGAGAGTTATCATGTATTGTGATATAAATATCAAAGGATGCTGGCTGTTCTAACCCCAAACATATCTGAAGTAGAACATGTGGCAAGGCCTAGTATATCCTATCTAGTGCTTTCATGCTGCAGTGGAAGATAGCTGGATGTTAGGAAATGAATCAATAGTCAGGATGCTAATGATCAAAAGGAATGTTCAAGGACCATAATTAGTGATCATCTGGCTTTATTTTTTAGCCAACAAATGTAATGTTCTGATGAAGATGTAGTTTAATTAACCTGATCTTAACAGTATCCAAAAACCTCGTCATTCAAAAATCAGTCATGCCCTGTCATCTGTCTACAGTGATGTTACCATCAGTCTTGTTTGCTGTAATCTTCCTATGTTGACTGTGAAAATTGCATCTGGCTTTACTATGAAATTCATGAAGAACTCTGCTTTTGAGCAACTGTCAAAAGAGCTTTTTATCCTTCCAACCTGAATATTCATGTATTTACATTTAGCTCTGTGGGGAGTCACTTGGGAAAATGGGATTTTCTCCTCCCTCTCCTCTTACTTTCCTCCTTCCACTGCCTTTCCCAACACTCTCCTTTACTTCCACCTCCCTTTCATAACCTCATCTAGATACCTATTAGCTCTCTCTTTCAGTAACACTGCTGTAGCTTCCACGAAAGTGCTTTTTAATGTAGGAGATGTACTTCAGCCATAACACCAGGGTCACTTTCTGAGTAACATTTTATGGGATTGATTAAACTTTAACACCATAACTGTTGACTTTATAGGCCAAGGAAGAGACACTGAGTGCTAAGCTCCGGATAATTTGTGCTTCACAATTTTTAAAAATCAAATAGAGATAGAGTTTAATGTATTTGATAAAGTAGCCCTCTATTTTTTCCCAGTGTCTCCTATTTTAAAAGACCCACAACATTGAACATGAAATAATGTCTTTAACACTAATGAAGTAAAGTTATAGTAAATAATGATATTTAAAAAAAAAAAGGTGTTTAGCTGTATGGGAAGAATATGAGAAAAGGTTTAATTTGCTCTCTCCTTGGCTTCAAACGTGAACACCTCATATTTTTTGTTATTGCTAGAAAGTGAATGAATGGTGCTGTTGGCTGAGAGTTGACGTTGCAGAAACATGTCGTTCCTTCTCACTGCAGATTCTCTCCTTGCGGTGACTTTGGTAGGATAGAAAAAATGGCGGTTTGCTAAATTAACAGAAGACCCTCAGCTCTCCTTAAATTGCTTTTTTCAGTGCTCATGGGCGTTGCTGCTGAGAAATTGCTGGATGGTAGTGCATCTCACTGTGTACCAAGAAGAAAGATGAGTATGAAGGAGTACTTGATGGATGAGTGTGACTGCAGATCTGAGGACAGTTCCCAGGTTGGCTGCAGTCTCACATGACTTTAAGCAGATCATCTGTAATCTCCTCATCACCACATCTGTCAAGTGGCTAACAGAGTACTTATCTGCCAATATTTCCCTATTTTTTTTTGCCTACAGGTAACTCCTCTGGCTGGAGCTGACACACTTTTCCTAATTACACTGGTACATTTGCCTAGCAAAAGGGAAGTACAGTTGTATTTTTCTGTGGAGCCTGGTGAGTTAAATCCAATGCTTGATTGACCTCAGATAGGAGGACACAAAGGTTCAATTTCATCCTGTCTGGAGACCCTGAGGACATACCCAGGCTGCTAGGATGTGCTGCAGCTTATGAGACTGGTGCTTCCCTGCACATTTTTACTCTGTTAAAGCAAGTTAGTGCAGGGATGTCAGATAATGCTGCGCAGATCCATATTATGAGTATGAGCTTCCATTGGGGTTTCTGGGCCTCAGATAATAAATGATAGTTAAAAGCTCTTAACGAATCCCTTGAAGTATTCAGGCTGCATCATGGTGAAACCCAGGCACCTTCAAGGTGAGAGGGACCTTCCCAGTCAGAAGAGATGGCTTGGTGTGGCCAGTGAGTGCAGTTATGGCCCAGCATCAGCAGATTTCCTGATGAAGTCACAGTAAGATTGCTATTTTAGAAAATCAATAACATGGTTAATTGTCTTGTCCTAACATTTCTTGGAAGGGTAATTGTACAGCTTAAAAAAGAGCCAAATTTTAAAAGCCTTGTGGCTTACCATTTGAGTTGAAACATTTCTAAATTGAAAGCCAAATCATGCTTGTATTGCTAACTTCCAGAAAAGAATTCACCTACTTGAACACCTCAGCCAATTTCCCCTGTTGAGACTCAAAGGAGTCACATGGAGGAGTTCTCTCTCTCTCCTCTGAATGCACAAGAGACCTGGCCTCCTAGGAAGGTAAATACCCTGAGAGGTGCTGGGAAAAGCTGGAGAGCTCAAGGTGGGTTATTGCTAAGGAAGGCCAACCTCTCCATAAGCCCTTCCCATGATGCTCTTCTGCCTAGGCCATTGCCAGTAGCACTGACCAACATCTATCTTAATGCCCTTCTCCAGAGTTGGGTGGTAGTGGGAAGGTTTAGAGATAGCATTAAGGGCAGCTCTCCAGCTGCTCAAAACAGTTAGTTCATCAAAAGCACAATTACACTGGTAAGGAGGATTGGATATTATAAGTGACGTGTAAGACGCAGCCTCTGGCTCAGGAGATCCCTGAAAACATTACTGGAAACAGGGAACAACACCCAGGAGAACAAATGCTCTGCCTTGACTGTATGCAGTTTCCTGGGGAGTCTGCTACTTGTAGCTGTCAGAGATAGGTGCAGTACTGAATGGACCTTGAGTCTGTTCTTAGTGCTTGTGAAACTCAATTCTTACCTTATAACTAAAATAGTTTGATATAAGCTTCCAGGCAGCTTCATAGCACACAAAATAAAAGTTGCTTTATGTTCATTCCCAGAGTTAAGCATATGAAATTTAGCAGACTTTTTTGTTTGTTCAAGTTTCTGGGTTGTTTTATGCTGGCCTCTCTGACTAAAAAAAATAAAAGAGGAAGAGTTTGCATTTTTTTCTTTTTTTTGTTCATTTTTTTTAAAGCTAGTCATCCACAGTCTGTGGACTTTTTCTGTTCATAAAGACCTGCGTATTTATAAGCCAAACCCTATATGTTTTTAAGATTAAGGGATGCAGTCCAAGATCAGACAAAAGTAAAATCTCTATGAAAAAGCAAAGTGTGTACTTTCTCTGGATTACTGTGCTTTCTCAGCTGCAGCAGGACCCAAAGGTTGCTATTTCTGCACATAGGCTGAATCCAAGAAAGTTCAGATTGCTTGTGGAAACTGGGAGGGATCTTGATCAGTGTTCCCTAGACAGAATTTCACAAGTTGAGTATAAGGTTGCAGATGGTGCAGCCCTGACTGCTGGAAATTCACTGTATAATGTGCCTGCTTTCTCTGCTACTTTTTTATCTTTGTTGTTCTCCTTCACATGATTTTTTTTCTAATTTCATACTTTGCCTTCCCAACTTTTCCAGAGCTTTTTCATTGGCTTTCATTTTATGGCTTCTTCTCATAGGGTTTTCTTTTGCCTCCTTAAACCTCATCTTTCTCACTCAACAAAGGAGTTGTTTAGTAAAATTCAGATGTCTTTTCCTTTCCACACTGATGAGTTGATCTGTATTTTCTCCTTAAGTCAAATTTATTTCTTAGATATTTTCTCACTAGCTGTTACCTTCTCTGTCTGAATCCATACAGGATTTGTTACTTGCAATTCTCCTTCAGTATTTTCTTTGCTCTTGAGTCTTGTGCCCTTCAGCGTGCCACTTAAGCTGATCGCGGAAGTCTCAAGAGGGCCTGGCAGGCACTGTTGCTGTTTTCTGATCTTGCCAACAGTAATATTTCTTCTAGGCAAGGTCCCTCATAATTCAAGTGAGGTCAGTCAGGACCCAAGAGCTGAACCTGTCCTTTCCAATGAATCAGCAGTGGGATTGAAAGGATTTATGCAAACCATCAAAATGATTTTGTTTGTTCCCGTGTTGGGGATAGGTCTCATAGTGTTGCAAGTTCTTTATTTTCCACAGCAGACAGTAGAAAGTGTAGGATCCATTAGAGATCAGCTCAAGCCTCCTTCATCCTAAATGTGGGCCTTGAGTCAGTCTTCCTACTGCACAGGAAACAGAAGAATGAAGCTAACACAAAACATTTTAGGTAACAATTTATCACAAGCCTGCTTGTTCCTCATAGGAGTCACTCACAACCACTCAGCTCCTGAGAGCCCTGCCTATCACTTAAGGGAATGTAGTTTTTCTTTTCAACCATAACTAACTGCCTTCTCAAATAAAGGCACTAGACTGGGCATTTGTCGCTTACTGTGTGTTTGGCATTTTTAGAGACTCTCAGAAGACAGAAAGAGGTATTTTTCTTAGAGCAAGCTGTACTTTCAGAATTAGATAGTGTAATAACAGTCCATCTACCTGCTATGGTTGTTTTATTGAAATTAGAACTGTTGCAGACACAGCAGAATATGTTTTGGTATCACTTAACTTTCTGAAGGATTTGAGATCTGACTCCTGGTCCAAGCTTGAATTTCTGTTTTGGGCACTCATGTCATAATGAGGTGGATCATAAGAGAGAGAAACACAAAGCACAGAGGATTTGAACCCTCAGGGAAAGCTTGTCTCCACAGAAATGCTGTGGAAAAAACGACTTGCATGGGTAAATGTACGACTCTAAAACTGATCAGTAAAATCAGTCTGTGGACACCCCGAGGTAAACCTATAAGGTAAACTTGCTCTGTGCATGCTCCAGGCTGCCTGAAGCCAAGTCTGCTATAGTGAGGAAGCTCTTGCTTTGGTGCCATACTTCATCTAGTATCTCACTGACAATGTGCCTTTGTAAATAGTCTGTCCTTAAAGGCTAAGATAACTTCTAATTTTCATTCCAAAAGACTGTGTGTGCAGATTGCTATAACTGTTGAACTAATATGCTTTAGAAGTTTAAGTCAGCTCAATTTTCCTGAAAATTGGAATGTAGACGTATATAGATTCAGCTCTTGGAGATATTGAAACCTTTTCTGTACATAATATCCTACTCTAAACACTGTTTCTTTCACTGTAAAATAAATTGGGAGCATTAGTAGTAGCTCAGAAGTGCAAACTGGACCCACTGCAGCTCTCCACTGCCTTGGGCCGTAGAGCCTGTACAGTCCAAGTCCAGTTCCAAAAGGTGCAGATGTCCATTCTTTGTTTCAGTCACTTCTTTACCAAGGAAAAATGTGTTTCATCCATGTAAGTATCCGAATATTCTTAAATATGGGGTGTGTTATTTTTGCTCACGTGAATGGCACCTTGGTTCCTAAGCAGTCCTTGACTTCTTGGTGCTTGTCAGGGCAAGGTGTGACCTGAACAGCCCCATGGTTGCAATCTACCCGTGACACGTGAGCAACACAGAGCACTTTAAACTCACACAGTAAGTTTTTGCACACTTCTCTCCCTCAAGCATGCTGCCAAAGCAGACATTAATCAGCTTTACTCTAGGAGTTAGAATAGAAACTCGCTTGTAAATTACGACCATTATATTTCCGGCTTAAATTTCCCTACTCCTTTAAGATAATGTTTTAAAAGACTAACCCTACCACTCTGGCAAGAGCCACGTCTTGCCTTTATATCCATTTGGCACTCTCTCTGTCTTTTTTTTTTTTTTTTTTTTTAAGTTGAAGAATTACATTATCTCTGTGAAATAACTTTCCTTCTTTAGTTGTTCAATTTGATTCAAGGATTTTTGATTAAGCGTTCAGGGGTTATGAATAAATAAGAACCAGCAGCCCAGTAATTGGTATATCATTACTCCCTAGTAGCACATTTAATCCTCAGCTTCGCTGCACCACATAACCTTTTCCTTCAGCCCTCCTCCTCCTCAATATTGCTCACAAAAAAAGAGGGGGCAAAAAAAAAGCAATGTCACTGCAAGCTTCACAAGTTACCATTAAAATGAATACTTTTTAATTTCTCTGGATGAGATGGGGCCCTGTGCTCTGGGACAATGCTGATGGATGACATTTTAATGCAGCTGAAATGTTATTTTTACTGAACCAGGGAAAACTATAAATTTTGCTTCATTGCCACTGATGGCTCTATGCATAAAACTATGGTGGCGCCCATTGCCCATGAATAATCACCTCAGCATGGCAGATGTTACTTCACGGGGAAAGCAATTCTTATGCCGAAGAATTGTGGAAAGATTAATTGTCTACAGCTGTTTCATGGCCCACAGCAATCTTGATACATTTATGATAAGTTTAAGAGCTCACTAGAGGCAGCTCCTATTCCCTGTTGTGAGATGGGGAGGGGGGGGAGCTGAATGGCTTTATTTTGACACCTGGATTCATAGAATCTGTCAGCTCCATTACAGCCTTCATAGAAAGCCGGCTGTTGGCAGGTTTGGGATGATTGTGAGCAGGCTACGATGCAGGAATTATCTAGACATAGATAAAGAAAAGGAGACTGAGAAGAATTATTCAAATTTGTGCAAATGAATTGCTTCCATTTTTCCTCCCTCTGCCAAGTGGAAATTGAACGTAACCCGCTCTGACCTTTCTCTATTAAGTGCTGCAAATTGCAGTAAATGCATAGTTCTGAGTGCCCTAATGAGACAAAGCTCTAGCAATGCCTCATTAATAAGGAAAGTTTGACCTTGCTGGTCAGCCCTTCATTCGATATTGAAAAGAAATAGGAAAAAAGAAGAGATGACCTGCTGTAAATTTTGAACAATACCTTTGATTTAGTTTGTATATACTCCCAAGCAGACACTTCACAACCTTTTTTTTTTTCCTTCCATTTTTACTATACAAGTGAAGAAGAGGTATTTACTTACAAGGTTCCTCTGTAAATTCATGAGGACAGTGGTGATTTGTGGCAGGAATGCACACAGGCGATCTGATGAAGCTTTTTTAAATGTGTTTTTAGCATCCTTGTATTGATGAAAGAATACCAATACCCTCCATCCTATACAGGTTTGTTTTCCTTTTTTCCTCAGCCCATATCCATTATCACTGTATCTGAGTGCCAGCATGTATTCCTGCGTTACCTGAAGAGTACCGTGAGGAAATTGTATTCTATCCTTAAATATACAGTTGCTGGAGTAGGGAGTGCCTCTGAGAAGGTGATGAGAGATGTTTGCTCCCCACCCTGACAGACAAGCTCTCTGATTTCGGTCATTATACTGTCCCAGCTGAGATATAATTTAAAGGGCACAATACTTTATTCACTGATATATGCCAATAAGCCAGCCTAAACAGCTGTATTAGAAAATCCTAAACCTGTGAATGTATGCATATTAAGGAGAAAAACTATTGAACGAAGGTAAAAATTAAGAGAGAAACTTGAAATTTGATAAATAGATTTATATAGGTTGAATGTTTATAAACTGTGGTGTTCTATGGTCAGTCTTACTCTTAGAAATCGTAATGGGTCAAATATTGCAAATGTTGCAGAAGTATATTCGCCTTTTGAATGACTTGTTCCCGATGCATCTCCTTTTTTTGATAATTTTAGGGTCTAGCTTGATTTTTATGTTCTTTGTTTGTATTTGTATATACACACTTGCGTTATTTATTATATTTGATATTTTAGTTATATAAACCATATTTTATATTTATTTTAGTTATCTAAATATTTTACATATGAATATATTTATCCATCTTTATGTTTATACTTGTTTCTTGTGTTCTTTATTTGTTGCTCATTATTTCAAATGTTTTAAGTCACACATTCAAGAAATTTAAATAAGCAGTGAGGCTTAGATGTTTTGTCTGCTTGCTAAAACTTGCTTGTGCTACCTTGTGTTAAATAGCTACAAACAGTAAATTACTAGGTAAAAAGTTGAAGCATGCTCAGAAATGGTTAATGAACCAAAAGAATGTCACTCAATTTGCTGGATAACTTGCAAGGAATAAGTTGACCAGCTCTGTTAGACATTCATAGTTCCTCCAGAAATTGCATCCCCTGGGATTTGTGGGTGGCGCGGGATTTTCGGGACTATGTCTTTAGGGATACTCTAACAAAAGGGAGCTGGATGGAGGCTCTGTGGGTCCCGCACAGAGCTCCTGCAGTGTTATCCTTAGATCAGTTTTTGGTAGTTTAGCAAAGCACTGAAAACTGTGATGAATTTTGTAAGTAAGTGGAGCAGTGGCCCTCTTGAGGTGAAATACACTGCCACACAGAAAAGAATATGAGTACATGCTTTGCAAGATCAAAATATCAAATACTGCAATGTTGACCAAGGAATCCATTTTCGTCCACCCAGTTTTGAACATGTTAACTTCAGGGGCTGAGGGATGTCAGGTCTTCGTTAATAGTACTGTTTTCTAGAGAAGAGCATAACATCTATGCTTGTCATGTCCCTGCTTGGGACATGCTGCTGACATCCAGGCGACTCATGAAGCAGTGTTAATCTTGCAGAGGACAATGAGCTGGCTAAGATGTGTTTTCCCGCTTGATGGGCTAATTGTTACTATTGCCACAGACACAAATATTTTTCATTTTCACATTCCAGTGCACTATGACTGTCATGGATGCTGATGTTACAGGTTCCAAATCAGAAACAGTGTTCAGAAGAGTTTTGAAAATTTTGGGACTCCAAGGAAAGGATTGGGTTACCCCAGAGTGGTAGCATTGCAGAATGGCAGCCAGAAACATTGTAGTCAAATCTGATGGGGAAAACCTGAAGTCTGAAATTCCACTTTGTTTAAGAATCTACTGATGACAAAAAATCCCACCAAAAGATTTCAGGAAATAGATGTGTTATAGTGGTTTTATATATACAGTGCTTTAATCAAGAGTAGAGTTGTGCCTCTTAATGCGAGTGTCCTCAAATGCTTTGGAGCATCACCATTTGTTCCATAGATATCTGTCATATACAGTTGGTGAACCCTTATGTAAACATGCACAGCTGGAAGTTGAGTCTCAAAGCCCTGGTTCCCAAATGGTAGTCTACAGTTCGTGAGGTCATGATAAATGGTCAGTGACAGGTCTGCAGACCTGTAACCTGGAATAACATTTATATAATCACAGATTTCTAAGCAGCAGTGCTGGCAGTGGAGAAGATTTGGGGGGTGACAGCAATCATCAGTCTAAAATGTCTGGGAATCTTTGTAGTAAAGGGACATCAGCTGTCTGGTGAAATTCTGTAAAGGGATTTCTATAAAGGAATCTAGGTGTATGCTGTGTACACTAAGATTCTGTGTAATGGAAGGTATGAGCGTATGGGAATAAGGGCATTTTTAATGGGTGGAATAGTTTTAGATCATTTTTTGACATGTTTTATATTTCTAACTTTGCCATCCCTTTGAGATTTTACTATTAGACCTAAAGTAAAAGGTTTAGCAGCAAAATGAACACAGATATGTGAGAAAAGAATCCTAAACAACAAATATTAAAAATATCAGCTTAATAGTTTCCTTGGATCAGCATATCTATAGTAAAGAGTGCAAGTGCTATGTACATAGCAGCATTCATCCCCAGCTTACTAAGACTAATATTTTTTTATTTCTTTTAATAAGTTATACCTGGAAACAGACAGGATTTTCTCAATATATTAAAAATCCAAAAGAATTCACTAAAATTCTGCAAATGTGTCTTAAAATCAATATTATTTGTAAGTGGGCTCTGACAGATACCATTTTAAATATACCTACGTCAAGACAAGCAGGATAGCTTTCTTTGGATGTGTGAGCCTCACACCTCTGATTGGATGAGTGTAAAGCTTTGAATCAAATTCCCACAGTGAATATTTATACTTAAGACTTAAAATGTTCATTTTATATCAATATTTTCCAACATGAACTTAAAATGTACTGTTTCTGCAAACATTCCTCCAGAAGGAGTCATTTGTTTGAACATGGTGAAAGTGTCTCAAATAAGGTTGCCCGCACAGCTGGAATAATTTTGAATAAAAATTCTGATGTATTTACCTACAGGTTGTATAATACTCGCTTTCCCCTCATAAAGGGTGCTATTTCAGCCCGATGAATAAGATTAATAATCTGTTGCCAAATTCTCCATTCTTCAGGATCAGGTTTTTTAAGCGTAGCTCAAATATCGCAAATATTTAGTAAAAGATTAATTATGTAAAAACCTTTTTACGGTCTAAAGTGCCTTGTAAATAGTAGAGACAAGTCTTCTGTATTACTTGGGTGGGAAAATACAATAGTATTTATTCAGAGAAGCAGAAAAAACACAAAAGCAGCTAAAATGATCTTTTGTGGGAGCTGTCACTGAACTAAAATATGACGTGATTTCAACTAGATTTTTTTTTCTGTTATAATTAACTTTGTCTTTTGACAACTCCTTCTGAGGCATATATTAATTAAATATGGGATAATGAATAGAGACAACTAGATCACCAGGGTATAAATCAATTGAGGGGTTCTGATGATACCATAAACCACAAGAATGGAGTATGTGCAGTTAATAATAACATCAAAAGACTGTGATTGATTTGGAACTTAGCGATCCTTCCACATTCATTATTATTTTATATAAAGCATAAAAACGAGTGGTGTTTTATGCAAAGACAAGATGATTTTTCTCCCCCGGGTTCTTTGATAATGGAGAAATTGTCATTGTTCACAGTTAAAGAAAAAGGCTGTGCTTGTTACGTGAAGAGGGATGGTGGAAGAACCTTGTGTGGTCACAGAGAAGCTTTGGGACTAAGAACTATTTTACTCTAATTATTTATATACCTTCTATGGAGACCTTGGGGCCAAGTTTTCTGGTGGTTTAAAATGCTGCTGATGCTTGCAATCCACTGAAATTTTACTGATTTATTTTTTTTTTTATTTTCACTACCCTCAGGTTGTGCCCATTTGCCAGATCCTGTTCCATGGAGTCTAAGACCTTTTCCCTGTAAGTGACCTCCGATTTTTATTTTTTCCAGAAAAATAAAACCATACACTTCAGTATGTTTAAAGTATATAACTGCTAATAATGTTTATTTATCAATGGTAACTTTAAGGTCAAACTAGTGGATTTTCTCTGCAGTTGTGCCTCTTGGACAGTAAATCTGGACCAAAGTGTGCTCTCTGTAGTATGACAAGGGTTGTTTTGGAAAACTTCATGAGGATAAATATGTTTGCATGTGTATACACATACATGGGCGCACACACACGTGCACACACATATTTATATATAAATGAACTTTTGTAAAATAGCATTTGATGAGCAGTGTGCCTCTGGGTTATGCCACTCAGACTCCCTACATAGTCAGTGTTTTCCATTTTAAATTTATTGGACGTAGGAAGATGAGGTGAGGGAATGTGGGATGTTTTGGTTCCTAATTCAGAATGTTCAATGGCAGAAGTCTTCAGGCAGAAAGATGAGCTCTGATTCTTTTAGCTATGCTGTGATGCTGTCAGAAGTGCATATGGAAAGGTTTTTAGCTGATAAATACGGCATTGGTCAAAGTCTCATTACTATTTCTTAATAAACCTTTCAAATGTGGTCAGGTATCTCTGGGCTATGCAACACTTTGTAAAACAAAGAACTAGAAGATGACTCTGTAATTGCATACCAGGCACAATGGTGGAATGTGATTTTGGCTATTTGATCAGATACAGCATTTAAGAATTAAGAATCAGGTTTGAATTTGTCAGTTAACCCAGCTATCATCACCACCTATAAATAAATGCATTAACTTAAATTTTCTGTCTGCTACTCCCCAGCTGCTTTCCCCAGGCTAGTCTGCAGTGCTTTCTGGCAGCTCTAGCATTCATTCTTTGCTGGTAACTTTTGAAGTTGTAGATATTGAAAAGAAAGACCCTATAATCCTGGAGGGAATGTGAGCCCTGGAAATTGTTGGCTTTGCAGTTTGGCACTTGCTGCTCCTCTAAACATTGCTCATTTTGACACTGTTGCTGGCACCCGAGGATCTGCCATGTTTTATGTGAATGAGGTTAGAGCCAGGGTGTTGAGGAGAGGCTTTGGACACTAGAAGGACTACCAAGGTGGTGCAGATATGAGATAGCATACCAGCTCCAACCCCTTGTGGAAAGCCAGGCAGGGCTCAGAGGCCAGGAGGCAGCCACTGCATGTTCCAGCATTGTCTGCACAGGCTGCTCAAGGAGGTGAATCCCAACAGCATAATAAGCTCTGAGAAAGGTGTTTCCAAAGCTGGACATGCATGGGAAGTAGAGAAGGACTGTCAAATATGCAGCACCTCTTATTCAGCTATACAAAAATAAGATCAAAGACTCCAGGAGTGTTTTGGTTTATCTTGGCTGCCTTGCAGTCTAGGTACATTTTAAAACCAAGTTCATTTATATTTACCTTGCAGTTATAATTGCGTGCACACATAATTCAATGTAACTGGTTGCTTCAGGAGCTTCCCTTTCCATGCAATCGGCTGAGTCCTAAAAGAAACCTGCAGATGGCTTGGGCTCAAAATCTTTTTTATATCAGCTTAAGTTGGCTTCCAGACACTTGGGCAAACACAACCATCAGTGATTTTTAGAAATGTCTATCTGTCCATCCAAAATGTAAATTTGCTGCTAAGGGCACTGCGTATAAAAGTAAATCGCATTTTAAACATCAAATCCATTTTATTTGCTGAGGCTTTGGGCACATTTTAATACTGCAATGCTAGCATTTTAAGTGTATTTTTGTGAGGCCTCTAGAGCACTGTTGCAGATAGGCACCGTATAAATAACATTTATTGTTATTATCATTGTATGTCGTATTCACTCTGTTTTGCTACCATTAATAAACCATTCAGGCAATGTTGTTGTAATGTATAATATTAGCAGCAGCCTCCTTTGGGAGACATATAACTGGGTACTTAATATTCTAGCTGTTTCCTGGGCCATCTCTCCACAGGTGCAGATGCTACAGTGTGTTCAAAGTTCAATATAAAAAAAATGGGCTGGCTGTGCAAAGATCACAGCATCTTACAACATGCCTCGCAGTAACTCACATCGTGGCCGTTGCTGTCAAAATTCTGCTACACTAGATAATAGTAAATTAGTGAAATTACCCATAATTTTGGGAATGCTATTTTGCTCCTTTTAAATTCATCACTGCTTAAAAAAAAAAAAAAAAAAGCATTCACTAAATTCATCCCCCTCCTCCTCAGCCTTCCAGATAAGGCTGTCACCCTGCAGCCCTCTTGTGGGGCTGCCTAAGTTACAGAAAAGACTCACACTGAGGAAGAGCAAACTGCAAAGCCCGGGGTTGTTTGAGGGCTGTATTAATTTGTGCTGAGGATCTCAGCCTTATGACTGAAGCCTTCTTAATGGCTTGCAAAGCAAAATCGCTGTGACCTTTTCTCTTAATAAACAGTATACAAAACCCAATCATGCTTAAAATTGCACTTGTGAAAAACACAAAACCAAACAACATTTTTGGATAATGATAATGTTGTGGATATGGAAGAAAGAGAAAAGTATGTAGGTCTGAAAGCACTGTTGGATTAGCAGGTGGCTTTGCCAGCCAGAGAGGAAAGATGGGGGAAGCATCCCTGCTGCAGGGCCTCCACACCATGTAGCCACCCAAACGCTTCATGGGCTCACAAGGCAAAACACACCCACTGGCAGATGTCCCTGAAGGGCACTGCTGGCCAGGCGGGCCAGTGGAGGTTGCTGTCAGAGCTTGGACCCCCTGTAAGGCCAGTCCTGGCTGCACTCACCTGCATGGCCAGTCTCCATCGGCATTCTTCCTCCAGTGTTGTGCACCTTTTTTGTGTTGCTGTTTTTCCTCTTGGATCCTATCTTTTAACAGTCCTGCCTCTGTTTGTGATGTATTCACCTTTCCTATCCCTCTGCAGATTTTCTCACAGTTTTTCCTAGGCACCCTGATTCATGGTGATGCGGCTGGGACATATTGGAGCACACAGGCAGCTAACCTCAGGTGGAGAGGAGGGAGCTCACACTGGGCAGCCTCATCACCGACAGGCATCCAGGTAAGAACACAAGTCTGTGGCTCGATCCCTTTTTAGCTCTAGTAACACTTTTCTTGTTGCCTGTCCTGCTCTTATGTTTTTCCCCTCTGAGAAATAAAACTTTACTGACATCAGTCATCAATAAGACACAAAAAGCCAGCAGGAGCTGTTGGTTTGGAGGGCCCCAGTGCTGTGACCCCCACCTTGCCTGCCAGCCTGTGGAAGTCTCGCAGGGGCTCTGCTGCCTGTATGGCCAGCTCACAGCATGGGATGTAGCTGGTGTCCCACAACTGAAGCACCTTCTTGAAGATATGAGTGCACTACCTCCTCCTTCCCAATGCCATCACCAGAGCCCTATGGTTTTTCCAGCAACTCACGTTTTTTGCTAGTCTTTCCTTCCTCACTCATTCCACATGAGGCTTTAAATGTAATTTGCACACTCATGCATTTCTTGTTTAATGGCCTCTCTGGGACTGATTGTTCCATCTCTTTGAACATAAACTGTTAACTTTTCTGTCTAATGATGTGATCATTGTCTTAGTCTGTATTAGACCATGTAAAAGTCCTTCCAGCCTTGCATAGCCCAGGAGAAATATTTCCTTGCATTTTATTGGTGGGAAACTGCATGTCAGGACAGGCTGACTAGGTTTTCAACCTGCACACAGGACAGGAGGGCAGGGGAGTAGGAAACATATCCTCCTCAAGGTCTAGTCCAGTGCCCTCTTTCTTACACAGACAATGCCATCTGTGGAGGAATCTAAGTAATGGGCACGTAGTGAAACAGCCATCTGAGACTGAAAGAATTAAACATGGTGAAATGATGTTCTAAATGTCCTTCATGGTTTTCTTACATTCATTTCACTACCTGACTGCTATTGGTAGGCACCTGCCTCTTGAAAACATGAATAAACAGCAGACCAGCCTGTGGCAATCCACTGTTTCCTGCCACAGGCTCAGCTGATCATGGTCATGTCACCTCATGAAATGTTCACAGCCAGGCAATGATGCCATGTTGACCAGTGATCAGAAGTGCGGTGAAAGTCTTTGGGGTTAATGCTGGATATGTTCCTTAAATGTTCCTGCGCATTTGCAGGGCAGCTAGTGCTAAAAAAAACCCCCAAAACCCCCAGATAAATTGATTTTAAAAAGAAGAGACTTAAATAAATTAAAATAGAGAACAATATCTGAACTATATACAAGAAGTTCCAGAAGCAGTCCTGGATTTCTTTTTAAAGACTATATGAGAGGAATGCAGGACTTTTTAAGGGTCATGGACACCACTGTGTCAGCTGCCTCACAGAAACTGGCAACCATTTAATAAACACCATGTCCAGGAAGGCCCAAAAGAACGGTAGTCTCTGGTTGCCTAGTGTGTTCCGTAGGTACTAAGCCAGATTGTATCTCATGATGACAGAGTTCTTTTAAATAGTATCCTGCTAAGGACTTGGTGCCAAACAAGGCTGGAGGACTAACAGCAGTGGGTCTCACTTGGATTTCTGCAGTTCAGTCGCTCCCTGGATACAGCCTGTCGTTCTTCCTTGGTATCATGGAGCTCTTCTGTGTGATCCAGTGACGGGAGCCTGAGGGTATTAAAGAGGAACAGAATATGGCAAAGCATGAGGAACAGTGATGGGGCCTTAGTTGATCTGTAAGTTTGATATTTCTATATGTTCATAATAAATATACTTCAGTACACAGATCAGATGGGCTGTGCATATCTTGTTTTTCAGCAGGGCTTCACCAGTTCAGTCATGTATTTTATTCTGAGAGTAACACTGTCCCCATTCATGACCACTGCACAGACGTGGTGCAGAAAATAAATACCTGTTTTTCCCAGAGATTCTCTGTGTGTCGGATCTGCCAGCATGGAGATGCTGTGCTGGTGTTATGGATCAGGCATATAGTATCATCTTTATTCCAAAGGAAGACAGGAAATGTTACAATATTGGAATAAGACCCTTGGCTTAAAATGTTACGACTGCTGAAATATCACAGGCAGTAAGGGTGACAGTCTCTCCCACTGAACTAAACATGGGAAGAAAGATCACATATCCTTCTTCGGCGTCTGTGCGCTGGCTGCTGCATCCTTTCAGACCCTTGCTGACCCAGGCTGTCACTTGTAGAAATCCCAGGGTAGCATGTAGGCCTCACGTTGTTCTTTGTGCTTATTACTTTATCTCAGCCCTTTCTTTTTCAATTTTGGGATTGACACGTGGCTCTGGTGGTGATGTGCAGTGTCATAAATAGACACCCTGCGTGCAGACAGTTAGTAGCCTGGGAAATCAGGGAGTGAGATGTTGCCCTTCCACTCCTCCGCCCTTTGCCTTAGGCTGTAAAGCTCAGAGAAAGTGATGCAAGTCCTAATAAGTAAAATTATTTGTATATTTCATTATGTGTAAGAACATTCTATATAATCATCTAGTTTGGTTTTTCTTTAAAAATCTTTGAGTATCATCAACATTTGTTTTAGAGCTTTATGCAAAATGTTTGCAAGGTGAATCTGACTCCCTGAAAAAATACAACACTCCAGGCTGTGATGGGCCCCTTCCTGAAAGCCCTTCAATGTACACTGAACTTTCCTTGGACTCTTCACTGGCCTTTTTGGAAGCTGTGAGCTAATTACACATTTGGCCTTCAGAACAGCAATTGGGCCATGCATTCTCCCAGGAGTGGGGAAAAATGCGACGCGGGGAAAAGGGGGGCAGCTAGAGGGGGATAGAGGGTGGGGAGAAAAGAGTAGTGAAAGCAGCTCATCGAAGTCCACTCTTGACTGCTACCTGTTGATAGTGAAGAGAAGATGAATCACCAGCTTAGGTCTGTGACAGGTTTCCTGAGATGAGAAAAAAGGGGCCCAGTAAATGCATGCAGCCTTCTCCCATCATCCCTTTAATAACCTGTAATATCGTAGCAGGATATTTTTGTCACACCGAATCTGATTGATGGTCTTGGCTATAAGACATTACAAGTGTAGAGTAAATTGACCGAACACCTAAACATACAAATTATTAAAAGGAGGGGGGAGCGGGCTTGGGCCTCCTGGGGAAAGCAGGCAGGCTTTAGTTAAGATGATCCCATTTCCAAGTGCAATTTATAGTCTATTGACTTGCAGCAGTGTCTTTTCAGATGTGAGGAAATTGTCATACATTGCAAATGAGAAGCTGTTTTGACATCAGGATCGCAGAGAGTGCCAGGAAGAAATGATATCAATGCCTGGTCTGTTAAGGTTAAATGAAGTTGCATTGTTGCCAGCAGATAGGCATTCATTTCCTTTTCTTCCCTGCCTGTCCCTGTGTACAATTACTGTGATTAGGATGAGTAACAATGTGCTTCTGACACCCATTGTATTGACAGCTCGCCTAGTTTTTTCCACTCAAGTGGCACTAGTCATTACTTAAACACTTGGGTATTTTGACAGGGAAGATCCATGCCTGCCAGTCAAGTGTATCAATGACAAGGAGGCCTTAGCCCCTGCACACGTACTGCTGAATTAAAGCAGTCAAAGCCATCACTGCTGGAACATGATGAACCTTTTTAGAAATGGGGCTCTGGCAAGCCTGTAGATGCACTGATGTGCTTGGGCCATTCTTCCCACTTTCTCCATGTATTCCCCCCTATTCATGCGCTCATTTTTTCCCATACATGTTGTGATCTTTTGGAGGAAAGCATGATTGCAAAGTAAATTATTATAGAGGGGACAGGAGTCAAAACAGTTGTAGGCTTTTACATTGGGGGGTAGTTTTAATTCATTTGTCTCTGGAAAAGAGCATCAGTTAGCATGGATGGGTCAGCCTGAGGGTTGAACAGGCTGATGAAATGGGAAGGTGCCTTGATTTGAGGCCATGTACTCTTACAGCAGTTTTAGTGTTAGTGTTAGTGGCTGTTGTTTACTTTCTGCAGGCTGCATTTTAAGTGCTGTAGTACTTGCACCTGCTCTTGAAGAAAAAGAGTGCAAACCAGCTGCATTTAATCTGTATCCCACACGGCTCCCATCATGCTAATGGTGTACTACTAGCAGTGGCAAGCAAATCTACATCGAGCAGAGGGCTACTTCCTTGTCCAGCACTGTGTCCTGTTACTAGAAAGGGGCAGCCTTGCATATCTAGATACTGTGAAAGAAATGATAAAGTGGGCCCATGCGATGTATATGTGAGACCTGAAGGCAGCCAATTGGCTCTCGATGATGCTTTGCGAAGAAATTCAACAACTCCAGGCTGACGTCACACATAGCACCTTTCCATTGGTTTGGCAGACAGTTTTAAGTTCTCTCTGAATGCCTGGAGAAGGCAGCTGCCCTGAAAGGGCAGCAGGATGAATATGCATATTAGTGCCTTGGGCGAAAGCACTCTTGAAATAACAAATTTTGCAGCCTGAATATGTCAAGTAGGAGAAGAGATAGAGGTTTTTTGTCAGTGTGACATAAGTTATGGTATATATTATGTGGTAAACTTTATATATGGTAGATGATCTAATTACATGCAGGTGATACACAGCATACTGTATGTGGCATTTGCTATATATGTTGGATTATGCACACTAGCTTCCTCTATTGCGTGCCCCAAGATCTTTTTCCAAATTACTTCTTTCACGTGTTTCAAAAGCAAATAAATATACCAAGGTTCCTTTATTTTTTTTAATTTTTTTTTTTTTTTTTTTTTTTTTTTACTGTTAGGAGGCTTTGATAGTTTGGGTTCAATTTGGAGAAAAACTTTGGAGGAATAAAAAAAAAGCTTTGTGCAGAAGGATTCTGAAAATTGAAAAAATATTTGTGCTGAAGGTGAGAGGATGAAGGGGAAAAACTAACATACATAGAACAGAAAAAAAATTACCAGCTGTGAGTTTTTACCAGGTCTAATTCCAATGTCTTTGAATAATTAAGTGCTTAAGCATCCAGTTGTTTAAGTATTATTGTACTTTCAAAGACCTTTAGAGCTTTGCAGATGTCCTTGTTTATGTGAATATATGAGCATGTGCACATGCACACAAAGAATTCGACAGGTTATTCTCAGAGCTACTGAACTAATACTCTGCAACGTTGCTGGATTTTCATAATTTGCCTCCCCCTGCCCCCTACTCCTGGTGCTGGATGATAATAATAAAGAAAATGGTTTGCAGATTTCTGTTGGAATCAGAAAGGAGTCTAAGCTTTACTGGAAAATCAATTATGTAGTAGGCGAAGTACCCCATAATGTTCAGCAAAAAAATATGCTAACATCCAGGTCAGTACATCGGAAAACACATTCATCATGATTTCCATGATAGCCTCAGCCTAGTGCGTCACAAGAGCAACCTCTGAACTTTCTTGAACCAAATAGTCAAATGGACAACTCTGCCTACTTAGCATTTTAAAAATTTGCTTCTCTTCTGAGTCTTGAACTGGAAGACTCATAAAATGGGCCCTTCATTCTCCCCAAAGAGGTTTTAATAAACATTTCCTGTAGAGTTGCCTGACTTGATTCTTTGACTCAGCTCTAAAAAGGGCTTCATATGGGTCCTCAAACTTCTTTTGCCAGTGATTTGCCTCAGGAAACATTGACTATTAAATGTAATTAAATGTATAGAGCATTAAATGTATATACTATCAAATTACAGCTTCTGGCAGTCGCATATTTCCTTTAAATGCTTGCTTCTTTACTTAGCATGGTATTTCACATTTCTGTTACAGATTATCATGGAGAAGTTACTCATGGTCTCAGCTGTGTTGTGCTAGGTGCTATACAAATACAAGGCTGGAGATAGTTATAAACAGTCCTTTCACTGAGCTGTTTACAACCCAGAAAATATGTGCGTACACCTGAGGCAAGCAGTCGTGCAGTGATTGCGTGAGAAAACTATAAATGGCTGCACGTCAATCAAAACTAATCTTACCTTTGCCCTGCTGGTGCTACCGAGAACTAACAGCTCTGCCACAGCCCTGGGACTTGGAATGCAAAGCAAATTTCCAAATGAAAAACCAGCAAAGCTCCTATAGAGCCGTCTGTGAGGAAGATGTATCGCAACGCACAATATGGTGCACAGAACAGGTTAAATAGCCAAGGTTACCTCCTCTGGTGAAACAAACCTCTGCAGTCCTCTTCCTCTGAACATGGCCCACTGAAAAGAGACCTGGGGTTTCACCTAGCTCCCTGTGTCCCAGGGTATATCCAATGATCCTGATGTGTACCTATTCACCACCCATCTTTTTCTGCATAGGTTGTAAGCAGAAATTGTCTTTGCTAAGTAGCTATACAGTTTCCAGTAGAATATTTGAAATAAACTAAGGGGATCATTTGGTATCCAAATTTGAATGGCTTCTTCTCTCAACTTTAAGATAAAGTATTAATGTTGTTTGGCCTTGCTAGACTCTACACAAAAAAAGCACAGTACTGGGACACAGGTGCACCTGCAGATTCCTTCACTAAAAAAGGTGGAGGATTTCCCCCTTTCACTGCTATGATTTTTGCCCCACCTGCATTCCTGAACTGACCAGAGAAACTGTAGAAAAACAGGGCAGAAGGGACCATTGACAGCACATTCCTCTGCCCTGGTTCAGTGATGCTTCTGTCATTCCTGACAGGTGACTGTTCAGTTAGAGTTTAAAGATGTCCCTTTCTGGAGGCTTCGCAGCCTGTCCAGGAAATCTGTTGGAGGGCTTCATCATCCTTCCCATTAGAAAGGTTTTTCATGTCTAACCTTTCTTTTTTTCTCTCCCCACAGTTTATGGCCATTCTTTCTTGACTTATCTGCTGTGAATGTGGAGAACAAGTTGTTTCTTTCCTGTTTGCAGCAAAATTTTGATGTATTTTATGACTGTTAGCTCCCACATCCAGTTTAGCCTCCTCAGACTGAACAACCCCAACTCTTTTGCAGTTGACAGCTTTCTCTCTGTCATCTCCCTGTGCATCCCATGAGTCTTATTGATTCATCCATGTGATATTCTTTTCTGCAGTGATAAAATTGGTTTGATAGTATTTTTTATCCACTTTTAATGATGCTTAAGCATGCAGAGGATACAGTGTAACTCCTTCCATAGATGGAAAAGCCAGTCTCACCAACTTTCAATAAAGAACAGAGTTTGCCACAGCCTTATCAATGCACAGATACCTTTGACTAATGGAATCTTGTGACTTTGTTCTTGTTGATGGATGGAGACAGAGTATGCATGGATGAAAGGAAAATACCTCAGATCTCTTATTACTAACTGTGATCTTGAGAATATTCTGTAGCTGGAGGAAAAAAAAAAGAAAAAGATTTGATGGAAGTCTATAAATTTTTCTTTTATTTGTGACCTAGAATGGACTATTTCCTGTCCTGGCAGTGACACAAAACAGCATCAGTCCTAAAAAGAAAATCTACTTTAAAACAATTTGTAATGAATTTCAGTGTGTGTGTGTGGGTAACACTGTTATTTAAATGATGCCTCTGCTGGTGTTTCTCTTGGACAAATGAGGTGGTTAACACACTTCCCCAAAAGTAAGCCTAAGGCTTAGCATGCTCAGAGGAAAATGGGAACAGCAAAGTCCGTCTCTCTTTGGTTTTTGCCTTTCAGTAAAAAGATGATCTCTGTTCAAAAATTTTTTTAAGTGTTGGAAGAAAAAAACAACATAGCACTTTGTATTGATGTGAGATGCCTGGAAGGTGATGCTCACAGGTGTAACGCACTTGCCGTAAGACAAGCTAATCATGGGTGAGAGGGGATCAAATGCCTAAAATATGCCATATTTTCTTGATATATAGTAAGAACACAGGTATAAGGCACAGCCTCGAGCTTATAGTCAAAGCTTATCTAAGGACATCCTTCACCATGCTTGAAGCTTGAATAGAAAGCTGAGCAACAGGAATGAGTGAGAAATCTGGGTGGACTCTTTTCCATGGCAGTGCTAAGTTCTGTGTGAGAAGTGCAGAGACGTCTTGCTGAAGTTAAGCTGTGGAGGTGATGCTACTAGGACTTACTATGATTTTTAAATTTTTTTTAATCTCACAGCTTCTCATAGGGAGCTAATTTTTTGTGTTATGTTGTAGCGCACTGCCCTTCAAATCTATCCAGACAGGTTTTGGCATCTTTTACTCCAAAATGTTATAATCCTCACATTGATTTTGTTGCTGATGTACTAAGCCCTGTCAAAAACTAGTAATGAGCTGTGTTCATTGCTCTCTTTTATATGATTGTATAAAATGTGATTTTTTTCAGCTCGTATGTTGAGCAGAGACTTAAATCCTTCCCTGCTGGTCTGAAGGGAGAATGGATAAATAATTTTTTTATAGTCAAGTTAAGTACCAGCCAGGTCTTTAGATTATGCAGCCACCTCTGACTGATAGAGTTATTTCCTGGACAGCCAGTAAACAAAGCTGCCTGGCAACACCCAAGGGACATAAGCACTTTTAAGCATTCTTTACATGTCTAGGAAAAAGCTTGACTGTAGCAGTCAACAGTCTTAGGGGAAATGCTAAGCATGGATATCTTCATTACTTTTCAATTAAGCAGCAAGCTTATGGATTACAGGAAACCCTTAAGGGAGAAGTTGAGCTCTGAATGTAGCTCTCAGGCATCACACTGGGGAGAGTTTATCCCTAGAACAGTACATGTGTTGGGAAAGGATCCCAAGGATTTATTGTCTGGAAGGTGCAGGGTGGCGAGAAATGCCTTGGTAAATAGTTTTATCTGACATTCTGGTGACTGATAGGAACAGGAGAAGCAGAGAAACCAGCTCCCAGAATCACTGGTTGTTGTAATTTCTCACCTACTGTGAAAAAGTCAGTATTTTTTTGAGCTTTCATTCCCATTAAGTCATGTTCTCCTTTCTCCAGGTTTCTTAGTATCCAATACCATTTCATGGTTTTTAGAAACCTTTCAGCTTCCCATCCTCCTTGAAGAGCAATTCCTTCAGGGATGTGTGGCATTACAGTGGCAAGATTTCCAGAAACAATGCTGGATCCCCAAATAGTTCTGGGGTGCCTCCCTAAAAAGCTGGAAGTTGCCAATGCTCTGAGCTGGTTTGGGAGAATGATCTGATCATGGGCAAATAATTACTGTAACATCATCATTTGTGGAAGGAGAGTGGGAAGAATGCCTCTGAACGCCAGTGTGGTCATTACTAGGTATAGACATTGGGGGTTTTTTGGGAGGCCCGTCCATAATGATTAGCTTTTGAAGACATCCTCCAGGTATTGGTCCAACCACAGCAAGAACAAAGTGGCATCTCATAGAAAGCGCTGAGAGAGATACATTCAGGCTGTCTAACCACTACTGAGGTGTTACCAAGATCTGATAACTGCCTGGAAGCCAATCTGACCACTTTCCTGTAAGGCATAGTTTGCAACAGTTTGGAAGAGGCACCTGGGTGATGCAGCTGGCTGCCTGTGCCTTCCCAGCAAGATAGAGGGCATGCTGAATAGAACAGCAGAGTTGTACACTGTGCTGAGGTGGGTTGTAATGGCCACAGAGGCAAGATCAACAGCATCGTTATCCTGTTTTATTCTAGCATGATTCCTCTAGCCTGCAGGTGTTCTTGGAATAAGGCTTTATACCATCTCTGTCAGTTTGCAGTAACCTAATTAGACAATGCTGTGGCATGTGTTTGGAACAAGACCACTGCTTCTCCTGGACCACCGAGTGGCAGTTGTCCTGCGGCTTCTATGAAAGGTTGCTCTGCATAAACTGAAAAGGGGCAAAATAGAGTAAACTGAGACCATACTTGGCATATCTGCTGAGTGTCAGAATGAGATGATCTACAATAGATGTATGTGCAGTATGAAAGCATCGCAGAGGGACAAATAGGGAAAAGTAAGAACACAAACCACTACCTGTTCAGTTGCCTGATAAATAGTATCTCAGATAACGTCCTCTATGTAACAGAAAAAAGCTCACATATTGACTTCATTGACCACACAAAACTAAATGCCTTAAGGTTAAGGAACAACTATTAAAAATGTGAGATATCTTCAATTTATATTTCAGAACTTTATACCCATTATAAAACTGAAGATATTTTATAATTATGCCAACAACAATTAATTAACTTAACATCAAGAACTCCAGAATGATTGAATTAACAGTAAAATCATGATAAGGCTCCAGTTCGTCTTAGAGTTTTAGCAAATAATTTATTATCCAGTAAATGCTTAGACTTAATCACATGTTTTAAGAGTCAGTATTTTTCTCTCTTCTTTTACATGAGTTTCAGTCCCAGTCTCGGAGTCCATGCTGAACTGCCATCTCCTAGGCAGAGCTCTGCTGATTTCAGCAAAGCTCTGCTGGACACTCAGAGTCAGCTTGGGTGGAACGAGTTTCAAAACCAAGCTTGTGACTGTAGGGGAAAACCCCCCACTTTTGTTTCTACATCATAAACTTTGCACAATGCAATGCATTCTTAAAATGATCCTATGCTAAACTACCTTGGACAAAAGCAGTTCTGCAGTGACCCTGATGGCCCTCTGCTTGCCATTGAGGTTGTTGGCACCTAATACTTAGATCAAGTGGGTGAAACATGGCATTAATGTGATTGGGTAGCTTCTGCTCGAATATAGCCAGAAAAGCCAGAATGCACATGGTGAATTTTTCTGTTGGATTATTCTGATTTTCATTTTTTCAGCTCCCTGACTTCAACTGCAGTGTAAAAGTGCCTTGTAATACAAATGGGCTCACCACCAGTGCAGTGGAAACCATCCTAGCATTATATCACTTCCAGGTCAAAGTGGTTTGATCTCTCCACCTCCTCGCCTGTTTTCTGTAACTACAGTTCTTTGGGTGTAGAAGTCATTTAGGGATACTGCTGTCAGAACCGCAGGGGTGGAACAGGCAGTTCCTTTAACAGGGGAGCTGATAAAGTCTGGCTCTGTGTGGGTCTGTCTGTCAAGAATGCGCTTCTGTGTGGAGTCTCTGAAAGGAGTCCAAGAGCATTTGTGTCCCTGATGGTGAGTTTATGTTGCAGCTTTGATCTCTACTGGGGCACTGACAGAGGCTTGCGCGCTCTTTCTCTCTCTCTCTCTTCTCTCTGGCCACCCATTTTCATAAGGCTGTGGGAATTCTATATTGTGGAGAGTTCTATCTGCCAGAGTTGGTCAGAATGTGTTCTTGGGTTGAAAAGCTATTGGGGAAGGACATCAAGACAGACAGCATGACTGCAAGTTTTGTTTCTTCAGGGAACAAGCTAATTAACAGTCATAAACAAACAGTATTTCTAGACAAAAAAATGTGTATAGTGCAAGCTTTAATACAAGAAAGAATCAGGCTCAAAGTTACTTGTGTGGTTGTCACTCTAAAAAGCCTTTTAAAATATTAATATATTTAAAAATTAAGTGCATAATGTAAAGCTACAGTATCATCCTGGTCTTTCCTTTTTTGTTCTAGGATTTGTGCACGGACTTCAGATATGATTTACATCTCCATAAATAAGGGATAAGCTTTTCCTTTAACTCTACAAAAGATTTTGTATCTCACCATCAGGATCCTGTCATTCTTAGTCCCAGGAAAAGTCCTTATTTGCTAAATCAGATGTGCACTTTAACTGACTTGGAGTAAGGAATGTAGAGCTTATTACGGTTCAAACCAAATGTATGCTGACTGGGTAGTATTTCATACCTAGTTTGTTTCTTGTATTGGCTTTTACAACTACGCAGGACAATGGAAAATCAGGGTCATATTACTTTCTTAGGCAACTTTTGATAAAACTTCTAAAGATGAAATCTAACTTCTCATTAGCACAAGACATCTTTGCTACTTCCAAATCAGTTTGAAGAATTCCTTTTCTAAATGTATAGGGTCAAATTCTGCTCTCTTCACTCATGTCGTTCCCACTTCCTTTCATTTTCTGTAGTCCTTCTCAAAATAAATATGCTAAGCTTGAACTTTGGTCTGCACAGCCAACACAAATTTTCACAGACAATGAAAAACTTCTGTCAAGTTCACAGGACGTCTTCTGCTGATTAGCCTCGTTAACCAAGACTTAGTGCTCTTGCTTTCTTAGTTTTGGAGGAGTGAAAAGATCTTAATTCCAAAACAGACCATGAGATAAAAATAAGTAGCAGAAGCACGGCATTATTAGTGACCTTCCTTGTGGCTTTCTCTCCTTCAGAGTTTTTGTAAGAGTTGCTTAGTTGTCTCCTGATTAATCTTCAGCACTTTAGCATGTTCCCAGTGATTCCTAGACAAATTAGCTTTTCTTTTCATGGCTAACTGGGCTGGCTCAGACAGAAGAAGAAAGCATTAATAAAGTAAGCCTTCCACACACCATTCACTGTTTCCTTTTGCATGCAACCAACCTGTTATAGGCCTCTGAGAAATCTGGCTATATAGAAATAAATATATTTACATACTGTATATTTAAGTACAACTTCCCCCACACCTCTTTTACCCATTTTCATCTATATTTTCCTTTTATTAAGTTGGCCCCTTGCAAAAGAGAAATAATACCAGGGCAATTGAACCAAATAGCTTGGATGGCAACAAAAGGAGTGTCTGAAGTTTAAATGGCTTCACTGAGAAAAGTAATGGCACAAAAAGACATGCAACAAATGAGCATGACACATGGCTGTTGTGTTTACAAACATCTTTCCTATGGAAGAACCCAAATGGTAGCTGCCATCAACAGTGACCAAAGGAGAGAGGTGGTGCTTACTCCTATCTTGACATTAAGATCAATCTATACCAGAGCAGAAGGTCAAATTGTTTATGGCTTTTATTATATGAGAAAGGGAGGGGCCATCCTTTATGAAAGATAAGGGCTCTTGTTTACCAATTTTTCTCACTCATACTGGTATAAATCCATTGAATTCTGTCCTAGAAGTAAAAAGAGAAGTTTAGCTCCTTGCACTTGCAATTTTTATATGCTGCAGTCTATTTACCCTGAATTTAGACTGCCTGTTCCCATTTCATGGCACTGCGAGTGGGTCGTGGTTTAACCTGGCAGGCAGCTAAAACAACCACACAGCTGTTCATTCACTTCCCTGCCCCAGTGCGATGGGGGAGAGAATCGAAAAGAAAAAAAAATTAAGACTCATGGGTTGAGATAAAGACAGTTTAATAGGACAGAAAATGAATAACAGTAATAACAATAACAATAATAAATATACAAAACAAGTGAATGAAAAGCACAATTTCTCACCACCCAAAGCCAATGCTCAGCTAGTTCCTGAGCTGCCCCACCTCCCAGCCAACCCCCCAGTTATATATGGAGCGTGATGTCATATGGTATGGAATATCCCTTTGGTCAGTTTGGGTCAGCTGTCCTCGCTGTGTCCCCTTCCAGCTTCCTGGGTGTCCCCCCGCCCCTTCTTGTTGGCAGGGCAGTATGAGAAGCTGAAAAGTCCTTGACTGCTTGGCAACAACTAAAATATCAGTGTGTTATCAACATTATTCTTGTCTTAAATCCAAAACACAGCACTATACCAGCTGCTAGGAAGAAAATTAACTCTATCCCTGCTGAACCAGGACAGAGTGGTTGCCTGATAGTAAGTCAAATGTACCATTCAGTCCAATGTCTTATTTCAGAACATATCAGGTAGTTACTGAATGGCTATTCACCGACAGCAGAGGTATGGATAACTGGAGATGAATACATGTCTTGTTGAGGAAACAATCAATATTGGCAAGGCAGGATTTCTGAAAGGACTGCACAGAAGGACATCCTGGAAGGCTGGTGAGTTTCTAGTTTCTATTGCTTGTGTACCAGTTGTATTTTTGGAATTGAGTTCAGACTGGAGTCCATAACAGCATCTTCTGCTGTTACCATTGCTTAACCTCGGTGAGGAAGCTCATCTAGATGACAAGAACAAACCAAGAAAGAGTCTACTCTGTTCCACAATCGAGAGAGAAAGGAAGAGGGACAGGATTTTACAAAAGGGTAATGATCTTAATAATGGGTATGATTCTGTGTACAGGGTGCATAAGCAAGAAGCATTTAAAACATCATGGGGCCTAGGCTGCGTCCCTACATGGAACTTCATCCTCAAAGTGTGGCTTGGTCGCTGGTGGACCCATACACTAGATGTAGAGAAGGCAAAGTGGCAGGTTGATGTATTCAATAGACATTAGACAAGTGACATCTATCTTTCAGGCAGCACTGGCCAGCTGAGGTCATGCAGTACATTTTGAAATAGTCGAAAAATGTTCTGTGGTTTTCCCATCTCTCTATTTCCCAAAGGTGCAAAATTGTCAGCTTCTGAATGACAGGAAACATGGGAAGTTGCAGTGTTACGGACACAGGCGTGCAGACTGGAAGTACTCAGATGAGTGTGCCCCTTAGTGCTTTGGGCACGTGTTCTCCTCATTCATCTGCTTAAAACCAACTTCAGGTATCCAATAAGAGCAGGATTTACCTTCCTGGATGGAGCAGGCTTATCCAGCCTTTAGAATAAGTGGCTGTAACACTGATGATTATTTTAATTTCAGGAAAAGAGTGACTGTGGTGCCCTAGAAAGTTTTGATTTGCTTTTTAAAGGGGGGTGTATGTGTTGCGGGGGGGGGGGGGGAAGGCTGCCCATTGAAAACTAGAAGGAAGCGGCTGTTTTTCTCTAGGTGTTTGATCTGACTGACAGCCCCTGTCTGAACTTACTAGTTATTTGCCGTTTCATTAGCTGCCAGGTTTTCAATTTCTGCCTCTTGGAAGTTACACCGCTTTGAACAAGTCCCCACAGTAATTGAATTTGCCACAGAAATAGAACACTGGAAAATTTCATTTTCTTTCCTGCATGAAGGCAAGCAGGCAGACACATTTTCCTGCTGGACTGCTTCTCCTACTACCCCTCTGTCTCCTCCTGCCCCCTTCCCCCCTCTCAGCACAGCCATGCATTTGCTGATGGCCCCCACCATCCACACACACAGAGTCACACAACAGACCTCCTTTGGAATCGGCTCTGAGTGCATCAGCCTGTCGCTTTGCAATTTTCTCCTAAATGCCTTCCACAAATAATGGTTTTCAAAATGAGCATTAACAGGCTTGATTACATGAAATTGTCCTTTTAATTTACACCAGGATTCTATTGATCACACAAGTGCAGATTAAAGTGTTCAATGAAGCCCATGATGAGGTATTAACCAGCTAAGGGTCCTCCAGGGGCCGCCAGGGACGGCCAGGAATATGCTAGAAGTGTACAGTTATTTCCCCATAATGAAGTGGCACTATGCGAAGGCATGAATCGCTGGCAGGAAGAATAGATCGGAGATGATGAGCTCTTCAAAGTCATTTCTCGCTCACTCATTCAGCCTCATGCCCAGATCCTCTTGCGATTCTTCTGCATTACTTGTCATGAAATGCCAGGATTTACTTAGCCAGCTGATGCAATTTTTATGACCTTATTGCTTTTTCACCATGGTAATAGTTTTGAATCAATTTATCAATCCAGTGGTGCCATCAGACATATTGCCCTGAAGATCAAGTCCAGGTCATTCCATCAATTCACTGCGGTTTACGAAGATAGAGAAAAAAGCCAGGCCGTGTGGGCTATCAACTTCAAATGGCTTAGTAAACATGCTGCTGCTACTTTAACTGCTTCAGTTCTGACTCCAGACCTTTTTGCTTATAAAAATCAACCACCAAACACTCCTCCTCTCCCTGCATTTTAATTTCAAACATGTTAGCTGTGCTACAAATAACCCAGGGAAGAACTGGTGGAGGACTATACAAGGATTTCAAGCCTGCCACGGAAGTAGCTTTTTAATACGTTTTTCATTATTGCGCTTCTAGCTTTGTTAGTTTGTCTGCTGCTTTTTGTGCATTGTTGAGGAACAGCAACACCCTGTGTCAACGATGCAAAAATGAAGGTAGCACTAGCAAGCAGAAGGAAAGCATAGCTTCAGGAACAGATAGCTGGATACTGAGCTTTTCCTGATTAAACATCTTGGTCACGGTGTCCAGAAGACATTACCATCCGGTGGAAATTTGATAGACTAGAACCTACATTGCACACTACAGAAATCAGCACAAGTTTTACTAGCAGGCAAGAAGTTAGGTTCTGGATGAAACTACTCAGCAAACATGTCTAAATCACCATAGAGAAAATCTGGCACAGAGCGAGCAGGGAATTGTGTCAGGTTAGAGCCAATACTGGTACTTCCCAAAGATTTTAGGATTTGGAAAATGTTTTTCCCATTGTACATTTCCTTTAAGGTTTCATAAAACCGATGCTAGCTCAGTTTCATCCATTCTGCTATGTGAACCAATGTCATCCTTCATAATTTCTTGACACATAATTATCTAACTTGATTATATCTCTTATAAAATAGAACTACAGAGAATTGCTGTAATTACTTATGAGGAATTCTACATTTGGCCCCAGAATTCAGAGGCGTTTCTCTGAGTGCTAGGAAGGGACACATCTTCCTTCACCATAGTAAGCAGGATCTGAGATATAAATCCCATTTTTCCAGTATTCGCATACACAGACTCAGGAGGAGAGTCCCTGAAAGTCTTTCCCTGCCTCACTGCAGCTGTCTAAACTCTACAAACACACATGATTCGGGCACAATTAAAGCCTTTATAGGGAAGTGATGAAACCAGCCAGAAACCATTCACACAACATCCACGCATGGTTTCCATATGTCCCACAGTCTGTGGCATACCTTGTTTTCACAAATCTAAGCAATGCCCTACAATAGGAATAGTACATGTGGAAACATAGGCTATTGCAACTTGAGACACACGAGTACATATACAAACGAGATCAAACAAACACGTGTGATCTGAACTGCTTTGAAGCCTGCAAAATCCTTGGGGCCAGAGAACCTAAAGAATAGCTTGAAATCTCATCTCCACTCCCCATTTATACCTGTGGGTCTATTAACAGCTGTGACTCCTCCTACATGCCTTCTATGGCTTGTTCCATTAGAGCAGCCCAGTTGCAATAACATTATAAACCAAATATCATTCCAGTATATGAAAAGAGTTACTCAGTATGCACGAGGACACAAGCTACCAGCTTGTGACTGAGATGGCTATGAGATAGGTATAGCACAAGTATGGGGGTAAACATAGCTGACTGCTTCAGTGATTGTGGTGGAGCAATTTTAAATACAATGGAGAGGTAACAATTTTTTTTGCTGGTAGTAGGAAAAGCAGGGCCAAAACTGGAGGCTGTGGCTTCAAATGAATGAGGGATTTCAAACTCAGATGGCCAGTGTCAGTCCCAGCTACTGTATAAAAATGTCTTATTTTGTTCTGCTTGTTTTAGAGTAACTCCTCCTTGATTAAGTGAGCCTGGTAAGTCTAGAGAACTTAACATGGGGAGTGAAGATCACTAAAATGCTGGCTTTTGGAGACTCCAAGTGTCTCCCTCCACTTTGCAACACACACTTGCGCGTGCAGAATGATCTTGCCATAAAACCATAGCCTTTTGGTCTCAGTGCCAAACTTTCAGCTCAAGGCTGCTGGGAGCCCTGCCTTGGCTATATATGCCTAACAGCTGTTCACGTTAGTAAAGCAGGTTCAAATTTATACTTGAAAAAAATAGTGGCTCATAAAAAAGAATATGGAACAATGACAACCATGGGGAAAAGGTAATAATTTAAGTCATGAAAAATTAATCAGGGAGTGATACATTATTTTTTTAAGCCAATGCATTGCAGTAAGAAAAAAAAAAAAAAAAGCCTGTGGCTTTAATTAATTCTGCTTAACATTAATAGAATAAGGTCAGGCACACCAAAAACTGTTGAATAAAGCAAAAACGTGTGAAAGATATATTCTCTGATGTTACTCATAATGAAGAAGGGTTATCTTGTGGTCAATACAGCACCATTATTTTTAAGTTAGAGGTACAACTGCTGAAAATATACAGTGGCCATAACAACTTACCTAACCAGATTGTGAAAAAGGGTTCACATAAAAAGTATTTTATGAAATAATACTCCCATTTAGATGATCACAATTTACAGCTATTTCTAGCTTTTAAAGAACCCCAATTTTGTTCAGTCCAAAAGAGGGAGACTTCCTAGCCTGAATGAACTGCACCGTGCATTTGAAGTCATGACAAAGTGACAAGAACATACATTTTGGAATAATTTATTGCTAAATGCCCACGTGCTGAGAAATGGCTCTCAGCCCAGCTGTTTTGCAGGTCTGCAAAAATAGAAGCTCTTGGGCAACAATTGTAAACATGTTGCTTATAGCCAGAAACAACCTCACATGGTTTTCCTTATGGTACCGTATGGGACCTATGGAAACAGCAGCTTCCTAAAAAAGGAAAATACTTTTAAAAACACACAGAAACACATAACAAACAAATGAGTTCCCAGATAGTTCGAGTTCCAACTGTCTTACTTGTTTGTTCCTGAGCCTGGACTATAACTCTCTAACATACATGTCATTGGGAGGGATTCACCTCTGCGAAATTCAGATCCCTGTGCATCTCCCAGCTGTCTAGGTGCCTCTTAGTCAATTAAGAAACACTTGTAGATAGTGATTTGCCTGACAGGCTTTAAGTGACTGATTTCAGTTCCCCCCAGCCACTGGTAGCAGGGACTCACTCAAAGACCAGCTGAGGTTAATTTGATCTTCTGTGTCTGAGCAGAGCTCTGCCAGGCCCTGAGGATACCCAGAGCCTTAATTGCCCTGAACAGGCTCACCTGCCGTGACCCCATACTCTCTGCCCATGAGCTTGGGGCTCCTATTTAAGCTCCAGTCAAGAGGGGGTGACCCTTTTTTGATGTGTCTTGTGTTCCTTACTTGAGTGCCTTGTTGGTGAAGATTTTTTTGGAAGATCTTTGGGCTGTGGCTGACCTTAGTTGCTGTCACCAACTTGCTCTGCTCTCTTCTTTTTGAATGCTGTGGTCTTCTCTGGCTCCTGGATTGCCTGACCCTGGTGTGCGTGAAGCCTTGCTCCTGCTGCTCTAACAGGTACTTCCAAATATGTTGCAAATATAATTTTCTGTTAATAAGAGTTAAAAATACTTAGAATCTCACAGGCAGTATTTGGCATTGCTAAATTTCTAGAGCTTTTATATTTTATTTAGGCTTGACAAAGGAGACAAATGTAAATAGCATTTAAACCATCTATTTGAGGAATTGTTACACAAAGATTGTGCAGCCACAGCTTTATCAAGTGTGTCTGCTAGTTAATATATAATTATACTGAGCTTTCTCAGTCATACAGAGCAATGCTGGGACAGTCATCCAATTGTGAAGTTGCTGTAGGTTCCTTAGACCTGTTACTGCAACTCCATTTCTGTATTGAAGCTGCTAACAGTTTCAGGTGGTGATACAGATGCCATTTATCCATGAAGCAGACTAATGGTTTTGTTCATACTTTTGAACAGTTTCTAAATGGCATTATCATGCTGTGTGTGGTAATAGAAAGACTTCTTGCCTCAATTCAGTTTGATCCAGTACAGCCTATATGTTTCATCACATCAGCACATAGTCTTCAGGCCCAATGGGAGCTGTAAGATCTCCTCTGATCACAGAGTGTGTCATCTCCCAGGGAGCTTCCAGTGCAGTTCTTGACTGTCCTAGGGGTCTGTTGCTTTGTCCAAGTTTGTAGGGCAAATGATAGGGCCTTACTCGTGTTTTATTAATTAGAAGTTATTTCTTCGGCAGATTTTCTGACTGAAGAAAGCAGCACCTAAATGTATGTAGGGACAGGGAGGAGTGAATACAGCTGGTGTCTTGGGTCTTAAGAGGTTAGCCTAGAATCTTGTCAGATATATAAGATGTGCATGCTCCTTTTACTTCAAGGTAGCTTAGCAGAAACAGCTTTTAAAGAGAACAACTCCAACAGCCCATCTTCAGAATAAGGAAATGCTTCCAACAAAAAATGAACACAGAAACCCAGCCACAAAGAAAAAACAGCCTGAAAGGAAACTCTAAGGCAGTTCTGATGACAGCCAGAGAAATGCCATGGGCACCGACTGTGTGTGTGCCCACCATCGGAGAGCCAGATTCTACCTGACTGTTCTGTGCTCCAGGCTCTGTCCTGTGATGCTGACATGGTTTAGGCCCAGGCGGCAGCTGAGCGCCACGCGGCTGCTCGCTCACTCCTTCCCCAGCATGATGGGGAGGAGAAGTTAACAAAAGGCTTGGGTCGAGATAAGGACAGGGAGAGCTAATTATCATCACGAGCAAAACAAACTGAACTTAGAAAAAAGGGATTAATCTAATTTATTACTAAACAGAATAGAGCAATGAAAAAAAAAACAAATAACATCAAGCCCTAAAACACCTCCCCCCACCCCTCCCCCCTTCCCGGGCTCAACTTCACTCCCGGCTTCAACCTCCTCCCCCCTCAGCGGCGAGGGGGGGGGGAGGGGAATGGGGGTTGCGGTCAGTGCAGTGCATGTTGTTTTCTGCCACTTCGTTGTCCTCGGGGGGAGGACTCCTCTCATCGCTCCCCTGCTCCAAAATGGAGTCTCTCCCACGGGCTACAGTCCTTCCCGAACTGCTCCGGTGTGGTGTCTTCCATGGGGTGCAGACCTTTAGGAGAAAACTGTTGCAGCATGGGTCTCCCACAGGGTCACAAGTCCTGCCACCAAAACCTGCCCTGGCGTGGGCTCCCCTCTCCACGGGTCTACCGGTCTGGCCAGGGACTTGCTTCAGCCCGGGCTTCCCACAGGCCACAGCCTCTCTCGGGTGCCTCCACCTGCTCCAGCGTAGGGTCCTCCACAGGCTGCAGGTGGAATCTCTACACCCCCTCATCCTCCCTCCATAGGCTGCAGGTGGACAGCCTGCTTCACCATGGTCTTCACCATGGGCTGCAGGGGGATCTCTGCTCCGGTGTCTGGAGCACCTCCTCCTCCCCCCTCCTCCTGCACTGACCGTCATGTTACAACTCCGCACTTCCCCCTCCAGCTGTAAAAAAAAACTTCCCCCCTTCCTAAATATGTTATCACAGAGGCGCTGATTGGCTTGGCCTTGGCCAGGGGTGGGTCCATCTTGGGGCTGGCTGTCATTGGCTCTGTCAGACACAGGGGAAGCTTCTAGAAGCTCCTCACAGGCGCCACCCCTATAGCCCATGCCCCCACCCGCTACCAAAACCTTGCCACACAAACCCAACACAGATGCACCAGTCTGTTACCTGCTGCTCAGCCAGTGAGAACTATGACGAAGACTTCCTCAAACTGAAATTTCAGATGAAAAGCTGTGTCCTAATAAACAGTACTCATTAAGGCATTCCTCTTAAAGCATCCTGTGTGGATTGCTTGCCTATTTCATAAATATTTTCAGGATTTTCCTATAATCTTCCTTGTTTGATCAGGTTATGGTTATTTACCTTGTAAATAAAATCTAATAGCAATGGTCTGCTTATTGATTTGCAGATGCAGCTTGATATTTTGCATATCTGAATAGCCTAAAAGGCATGTCTCTAAGAACAGGGATGCACACACCCATGATGCAAACAGGCAAGTAAGCCTGTGCGTCAGCTTTCTTGGCCATGAAGGCTGTGACTTTTCAAGTTACTGAAAGAGCAGTCAGTTTTGGTATTACGAGAGAGTGCAGTGGAAGCCACCCACTCCATTAAATAGACTGCCTGTTGGGAAAATGCCTGGGTGGTTTTTGATGGTTTTTTTGCTTTGTCTTTTTTTCACTCCTTTGACTTTTTCTTCCTGCTTAGGAAGATCACAAATAGTTATACATAGTGAGACCTTGCATAGGCATAAAGTGTGTTATACAGAGAAATTGCATCTATGATTTCATTGCTTATACTGCTCGTTATTTGGATGAGTTTAATAGAGTATAAGGTAGAGTCCCTTCATAGTTCAGTTACAACTTCAGATCTGATTTGGAAAAAGTGATTATTTCTAAGTTCAGATGCTGCTAAGTATTGGTGTCTTACTGCAAATTTTCTAATGCTGGATGTGTTCCATAATGCTGAAGTTAAAAAAGTGGATTTGAAAAGCAGTGTTAAAGTCAGATTTCACTTTTCAAAAAGTGATAACCCTGTGATTTTTGAGGAAAAGCTTCAAAGTTAAATAATGAGGCTTTTTCTAGGGCTTGAAAAATAGGGGGGAAATAAACTGCTTTGCTACTGTTTTAAACCCTCATGCTTCTTTTTGGATAGACATTTGGGGTTTGAATGCTGCAGTTGAGTAATATTGAGAGCAATTTGAGACTGAATTATTAACTCTCATCTTTGAGTGACTTACTGGGAATCAAATGGATTGCCTCCTGAGGAATGGCTGGTGAACTGATGGGTTTTACAGCACAGCTTACCTCCCCTTCAAATTCATTGCTTGTTTCTTTGGTGAACTTATGCTCATGTAGAGATTTTGGTTGATGTATTTAAGGTGCTGAAATGAATTTTCTAAGTGAGCTGTAACATGCTGGTTTTCTTCTTGCTGAATGCATGTCCTAGACATTTTGAACGGTGTTTAAGATTTATTAAGATATTAGACTTGTACAGTTTTTGGACAAAGTAGAAGAACTTTTCAAACTGTATGTTAGAGAAATTAGTTTATCTGTTGGTAAATATGATGGCTGTGGCATCTTCTTTGGAAAAGATAAATATGATTGTGCACACAAGGGATATCACTAGAAAGCAATTATGCTGAGTGTCATAGACTTAACTCCTGTACTTACTGCCAGTAGCACTTCATTGCCATGAAGTGTTTGCATCTTTCTCTGTCCCTAAACTCGTGCAAGTTAAATTGCTGTATGTTGTGTTGATCTCAAACCCAGTTTGCTCTGACACTGATGCAATGTGCTTCTCATGTCTGTCTGAATAACTAACATGCTTATTCTTCAACGTACAAGATAAAGTTACCTGATCATCCAAGGGTATTTAATGCTTGCTAACACTATAAACCAGTTTAAATATTTAGTGATGAGTCACTTGAGGCAGTAATACCAAATGCAAAAATTGTTTCTGATCGTAGGATGAGATATTAGGGAAAGTTAATGATGTGCTCCATGATAAGAATTTAACTCACCAGTGGGATGGTTGCTCTCCAAGAGGAGATGTGCCATCCTAATGCAGAAGGTCCAAAAGCAGTGTGATTTGTGGAAACCCTGTGGTGCCACATGGATTCTCGTGTGCTTTTTTATTCTTAACTGTCCCTTCCACCTCTGCCCTGTGGTTGTAGTGTATCTTGATTCTTGCTTAGCATGGGTGAAATAAAGATTCATTACTGCTGAGCTGATCCCTTTCTATAATATCCTCTTCATCAAGAAAGTAGTGCCCTAAGCCTGGGTTCACTGACTGCAACCATACTTATAATGGAGACATGCAGAATAGTTGTGTATTTACCAAGTTCATTGAACCTCAATGTTTGAGTCTTTCATATTTGTAATTTGACTGATTTTTCTCTGCAAAGTTGAAAAATCACTTGATTTTGTTATTTCTGTAGCATTTTGTTAGCACCGCAACTGGTTCCTTGCTGAAAGCTATTGTCTAAAACTGACGGCCATTGGGAAGGAGGCTCAGTTTGTGGAGGATTTTTTCCAGTGTATTTTGTGCTGACAGATGCCTTTACATAAAGAATAGAACAAGTGTGTATACATTTTCTTAAATGCTTCAGAGGGGCACCCTTTCCATAGTGTCTATATTACCAGGCTGTTTTGTAGGGTTGAGGGAAAGGGAGAAGACTTTTCAAGATACAGGTCCTCAAGCTGGGCCTTTTGCCCTTTCAGTTAGGGAATGGACCTTAAATGTTTGCATAGCAACTGCAGCGTTTTAAACCCATAGTGCTTTGCTCTTTAAGGGGGGGTGTGTGTGTGTGTGTGTGCTGTATTAGACCAGCTTCTTGGGCAGCTGAGACACTAAGGTTATTAGTGTTTAATACTGCCAAGGTCCTTATTTTAACAGATGCAAGGAAAGATAGCTATTTGTGCAGGTGTTGACTCCTCTAATGCTCTGTTGTGAAAACAGGTCTTATCCTCCCTTCGGAGAAACGGAGGAAATAAGGTAGTGGAACCCAATGCAATCCCTTACCTCTGCTCCAAAGAGAAGGTGGGAAGGCCAAGGAAGCTTTGAGGAAGTTGTAGAAATTGACTAAAATCAGCAGAGTAAGAGGTCGCTTAGATTTACATTTGAATTTCTTCTGAGAGTTTGGGGTTGTCTCAAACTTGCAAAGGGTTTGAACTTCCCTATGCTTGTTGCATATTTGTGCCTATTCTTGAGGCTTGCGCATCTGTATTCTCTTCCAGCTCCCAAACATCCTGGCTCCTTCTCTCTTTTGCTTCATCAGTATGCTTTTCCATTGTCACTGCCTTAGGCAGAGGGAAGCTGAATGAACTTTACTCCTAATATTTCTACCTTTGAAGATCCATTAATCTTGGCATAGCTTTCCAAAGTAGGTGGTAACACTGATGTTTCTTTCCCATCCTTCTCTCAGTAAGAAGCTGATAACTGAGACAAATTGAGGACTAACAAGCTTATTTTATTTCAGGCTGCTGGAAATGTGCCTGGTGCTCATCAATATTTTTATTTACAATGATCAGCTGCATCATCTTTGAATATATTTATCTTCAGAAAGCAAAAGACTGTCTCCTGGGCAGAGCATATAGGTTTTGATCCTATTAGGCTACAATTGAACTGAACAAAAACCTAATGGCTTCTCCCACTGGTCAGGACATCCCACCCTATAAACGCACAATTAATAGAAAGCAGCACTGTGTGTAACTATGCTTTGTTTCAGCTTCTTAAAGCAATGGTGAAAGAACTTGTATCAAATGGTAAAATTAACTTCAGTGAGCTCCACTTAAAGTGAGGTCCTTACCTCTTTCCATAGTAAATAGGTTGCCATTGGCTATGTGAGTAGGAGTGCTCTCAATGATATTCAGCATGATTTTTTTTCCTTCCTCATTTAATTCATTCACTGAAGCCACAATTCAGTATTTCTGACGTCAGACTTAATTCCCAGAGAGGCCATTGTGGCCTCAAAAGCATTGAACTGTGGCCTTACTGAATGAATCAGGCAGGAGAAATAGGGATAATCATCAAGGAGGAAAGTGTATATTTATACATGGATCGTTGTAATTGATAATAGCTGAAAGGCAAATGCAGGAGAAATACATAAGGGTTTTAATGAGGATTTTGAGTAGCAGTTCTCTAACCACGCCGCAGGAGTAATTACTCATCAGAGCTATAACTCAAGGATTATTGTAACGTGGTTTTGTGAAAGTGAACAAGAACTCTAAAAAAAACCTCACCCCTTTAATCAGTGTTTCCCTTTGACAGCAGGTGCTTTAGTCCTGCCAAGACATTTTTACTATGAAGTCAGTTCAGCATCAGAGATCTAAATGATGCATAGGATTTCATGGCTAGCTCTGTGGTTTAAATGTTATGACTGATTGGGGCAGAAGAAATGTCTTTTCATTTCACTGTGATAGTACAGGAAAGTCTCATGTTGTGTGGAAAGAAACTACCATTTTTTTCTATACCCTTTCCTCTTCACCACACATCTAAAGTTTTTCCCCCTACTGTTAAAACAGTTCAGTCTAAACAATAAAGCACCATAGGCAGGCTGTACAAAGATCAGTCCAGTTCCCATGTTTATTAGCCTGAGAGATCTGGGTTTTAATAATAGCTGAAAGACAGGCTTTCCTTGCAGAGAAGGGGGGCATCAGCAGCCTTCTACCTTCAAACATCAGGGGTCTGTCTACTCTAACAAATATCCCAGTAGTGGTATTGAGCTGTGTGGTTTACAACTTTGTCGTCTTGGACTAGCTGAAAGGAGCAGACAGCAGAAGTGCTGCTTTTCACATAAGCTAGGTCTCAAACCAAGCTAAAGCTTGGGCTTTAGACTGGGGGTATCATGCCCTTGTGGCATGCAGAGGGGCAGTGGCCAAACCTTTAAGTATCCAAGCAAATGTTATGAACATCTAGCACAAGGGAGAACTGTTCTATCTACTCTTGAGAAATAATGACTAAATAGAAAAAGAGAAAATTAGAGTTGCTTACCTGGCACAAGACATACCTGTATGATATGTTAAATGAGAAGCTGTCTCCTTAGTGATGTAGCTCATCGCTTCCCTGACTGTGTAGATATGCTGATCTGGCTGGTATAGGGTTAGTCTATCATAGAGGCCAGTAGAGCAATTGGATTACCATGGGGATTGATATTTATTTATTTTTCATCTTTTATTTCTGTAACTTCTAATTGGAATGCATGTGGTAGAATGTTGTTTATGTGTGGGGCCTACAGTAAGAGGGGTGTTTGTTTGAATTAGTCAAAGCAGGAAAGATTCATGTTTAAAATCAAACATCTGGGTATGACCAAGATGACATTTCCTAACAGAAGATTCAGTGTTAAAGGTATATATTTATAAATACCAGGGAAAATGGGACATGTGTAGATCTAGCTCTATTGGATATTTATGAAGTGTCATGGTTTTATTTGGACAGAAGTTTGGTAATTATCAACACTAGGGCCATTTATTAAGTTTGAAAGTAAATCAATAACAAATTGGAATTCCATTTATTTTGTGACCGCTTTGCTGCCTTACATGGCAACAAGGTGTAGCCGAACACACCTACACGACTGTCACACGTACTAGATATGTGGAGACATGCATATGCACACTTTCTGCTGTTAGTTGCTTTCATGAAATAGACTGTTATAGCAAGGAATTTTCAGGGGAGAATGAGGACAAAACTCCCAAGGTAAGGGAAAATCCAGTGTGATGTGTAGGGTTTAGTTGAAGGATGCCAATGCTAATGGAAGCTCTGTGGTAATATGCTTGTGTATTGCGTGGTCTGCTTAGTAGTTTGTTTTTAATGCCTTGAAGCTTTTGCAAGTGCCAGGAAAGACTTTTTCTTCTCATCATTTTGTTATTTTTGAAAGATGCTAAATATGCAGAGCGCTACCCTAAACCAAGAAAACTGTTCTGCTCTTAAATTGCTGTCAATGATCATGATAGTAGTAAAAAATGACACCCACAACTGAAACCAGTATGTTTTTACTGGCAATGCCAGTTAAATTTCTGGTGATACAGGTGGGACAAAGAAAGGGACTAGAGAAGATGAACCTCTGAGGGCAGCTATTGCTTGAGCACATTGTGCTACTTTGAGGACAGCTTGTCCCCTGGTAGGATGTGTATGTTTTGTGGGAGATGAATACCACTGTGCTCAGTATAGATATATCCTTCTGGCTTTGCACAGTATCACAGTGATGGTGTGGTGGGTGAGAGTTGACGCTGTGGGCTCTCTGGAGATGGGGAGCATGATCTTGTCCCATCCTATGGACTTGGCTTCAGCTGAGCTCATGGAATGCGTGCTGTGCTTGTGAATGCATAAGAAGTAACACTCCTTGTTACAGACCAAAAAAGGGAAAGAAAACCAACGTGCTATATGTGCAGCTTGCAAACTGCTTTGGGTTTTGTGGCAACAGTATGAATGAAGGTCTAGTGTGCAATGGAAAGATTCAGCAATTGAAACCTACCATTGGGCTGCTGCCTGAAGGGGTTGAGCCAAAATCTGAGATCCTCATCTCTACTGATACCAGTGTAGCATCCAAACACAAATCCCTTGGTGCAGATCCATCTCTGAGTGTGCACTGCGGAAGGCAGGAGGTATTTCATAGTCTTAATATTAGTCTAATTAAAAATAAAACTGAGGGAAAGAGTCCAGACACAGAGAAAAAGACTAATTGCCTGGAAGCTCTAAAGAAAGCATAATGATTCTGAAACCATCAATCCACAAGAATTACTGGTTTTAGATTTTTTTTCTAAAGGTTCTTAAACCTTTGATCATGTCTGCTGCTGGTCTGCAGGTGGAACAGTGTGCTGTATTTGAGTTTTCTGGCCTGACTCTGTCATGAACTAGGAGCTGCCCAAATGAACTGTATTTTGTGGCACTGAGCTGCTTAAGGAGGGGACTGGTACGCTGCATGTAGACCACTGCTAAGGTGACAATTCAACATGAGAAAAGATGGTCTGCCTTCTGCTTTGAGAACTTATTGCTTAGGAAGGAGAAGCTGTGGCTGATGTCATCAGTGTGGTGACCCTTGTGCCTGATAGTCTGTCAGTGATGCCTGATGAAGGGATCTCTGGACTAGCTAGATGTGGCTATTCTGTGGAAATGTATATGGCAGTGATATACATGTTGTATATGTATTCAGGTGCAATCTGAATCTCATTAGTTATGCAGTGATGTTACCCGTGTTATTAAGTGGCTTTTTAACTGTACCAGGATCACAAAGTGGTATAGACTTTAAATATATCTAGAATAATTATTGAGTATGTAGAACAGCATATCTGATTTTCAGTAGAGAAGAAAATTCTGTCCTGTAATTTGGTGATGCAGCAAGAACTGCCTTCAGGACTGATGCTGTGGTGTTTACTGACTTTTGTCTGTGCTCAGGGAGGCAGATTTGGCTGAATCTTTACCTGGACGCAGAAAATGGCTGGGGGGAGTTGTCAGGAAAGCAACTAGCAACCGTTACCAATGGATTTGTCTTTTGCGGTTGAGGCACTGGCAAACTCTTGTGCCCAAGAATTGATCTGATGGTTATGTACCTCTTAAAAGCTGTGAACCTTGACAGAGGATGCTGTCAGTTATGTAAGCAACATATTTGGGTAACCTTAGTCTTGCCTGGTAAGCATTCTGTAGTTAGACATTGCATCAAAGCACTTTCATAGCTGTAAATGCACTGCCTTAAGCATTGCCTGGTGGACAGAAGGGTGACAGGCTCTAACTTTACCTGAGGAATAAGCAGATGTTTCCCAGCCGATGATCGCCAAGTCTTTAATGGGAATGTTGGCTCATTGAGAAGTATGTGACCAGGTGCTCTGCCATGAGAGCTGTGATGAGGTTCTCTGTTAGCATCACCTTTTTGCAAACCGGAGTTGTATTTGTTAGAGGAGGAATGAGTAGAGGGTTCCATTCTCTGTCAAAGTTGCTGTGTTGGAAGAGTACAGCAGATAGTGAAATACGAAAATACAAATAGCTTGGAGCCAACAAACCATTTAGTTGAAAATGAATGAAAAATATTCTCCTGTAGAGCAAGCAGGATATGTTCTGGACCTGTCTTTCCTGTGACCTACAGGATTTTAAGAGAAGAGCTTCAGAATTTTATTGGCATTGCCACTATTAGACGAACTTTTCTTTTTCTCTCCCTAGACTGGGGTCAGCTTTAAAGAGAGCATTAAGTGAATGGCTAATGGAATTAAGGGTATAATAATAGAAGGATATAGTGAGACAATTGTATTAACAAGAAATAAATCATGTTGAGTGTAAGGTAAGTGTTTTTTAATTGATTGATGGGAAGGATGCTTCGTACGTTTTTTTGAGGACTAACAGCCACTTGCCTTCCCATCTACAGTAAAAAGCCAAAAGGGAAAAAGAGATAAGAAAATTATGCAGCAGGGAGATAAATTATTCAGAGAAGATGGCCATTTTGTGCTGACATCACTAATGTGAAAAAGCATTAAATCTTTGACACTAGCTGCATTCCTCAGAGGTTGTGGTGGCTGGTAGAAGGTATTAGAGATTACAGCTAGAACACTACTTCTACTTCCCTGGATGTCTTAAGTGGCTTTCCAAGGTGATCTAGTAAGTAAAGACTCAGCAAGGGTTGTGTGTACTGAGCTGCTCTGACTTTTTTAATTTGTATTATTCTAGTAACTTAATCTCTAGTGAGAACAGCTCCGATGTTTTTTGTAGTATGGCCTTGGAGATACAACTACTGTATGTAGAGGTTAATGAAAGTTGGTGGCTATTTTAAGTGTGGAGTTTAAAACTTGTGTGTATATAATTTCACTGAAAAAGGGGGGATGGGAATGTTAAGTATGAAGTGAAGCTTTTAGGGCCAAACCTTCACACTCTGTAAATAATGTAATTTTACAAATATAAGCATGGTGCCAAGTTTGCACCTTTTCAGGACCTGGTTTTATTCAGTCGGGGGTACAAAAAATTAGGTCCTAGACATAAGCTGATAAGATACAGCTGAAACAAAACTTTGTGAAAAGGCAGTTAAGGGTAACTACCAAAGGTCTATAGTGTGTGAGGAAAATCAAAGCAATATGAAGGGAGAGAGTTAATTTCCTGACTTTTTTTCAGTTGAGAGCTTTTAACCACTGCGATTAAAGTGCCTTTCATTGTCAAAAATGCAGCAGGACCCCCCATGTTATGCAAGACCTTAAATCTAACCTCATTTGATTCCTCAAGACTTTAATCAACTGTTCCCTCAACAATCCCCCCACCTATTCCATGTCTGTATGTGTTGCTTTCCCTGAGGTCAGAGCTGCAGCTGGCAGTCTGCACTAGCAGAGATGCCTGTGTGGAGACATGTCTCTGGTGGGCAGCATGGGGAGACCATGTCAGCAACCTCATTGCTTATGTGGTGTGCTCTCATACTTTTCCATCAGAGACATTGTAGTGGCAGAGAAGGCCACTGCGTAGAGTGCTTCGGTAGAAAGAAAGAATTCAATAGGCCTTGAGAAAGAAAGATTTTTGAACCCTTAATGCCATGGAAACAATAAGAAACTGCTATGAGTGCTTGAGTCACTGAATTTAGGTTCACTGTATTTTCACAGGTTTAGGGAGTTGTAATAACCCTTCGGAGATGGTCAGCATAAGAGCTTTTTTTGCTTCAAATGGAGTAACCCCTGGCTTCTTGCACCACTTAGACCACAGATTTCACATACAACCCTCTAGTGAGTGTTAACAATGGGTTTAATAGGTCCCTTAGAGTTCAAAGCTCTGGGTCAACCTAACTGGGTAACTTGAACCTAACTGTGATGTTGCTGTTTGCAGCTGACCTGAATTACATATGAGCGTAGACTGCTTTTCAAATGAAGGAACAGAAGATTGTGTAGTTTTTTGATATGTTTCTGTAGCTCTCCAATAAAGCAAACCAAAAACATTTTCCAAAGTCAGCTTAGTAAAATGCAATAAAGAGCTCTAATATTTTTTTGAAAGGTTGTGTCTTGTTCTATAGGTAATATTCCAGCAAAATACACAAAACTTACTAAGTAGGCAGCTTTGGATATTGCTGCTGTCCATGAAGAGGGATTGGTTGCAGTGTTGCTGTCCTGTAGCTTAGAGCTCTCTAAATGCTTGTCTCTACATTAGTGGTGTTCTCTGGTCAGCCTGTCATTGACTTGTCAGTAGCCGATTGCACCAATTTTTGACTATACCATGGTGTCATTTTCTGTAAATTAATTTACTTTTGCCATTAACTACAGATAGTATGCGGTCAATTCAATTTTGTCCATTAAAGACAATAACCCTAGCCAAGCTCTTTGATGCTATTCTTAGTTCACCCCTTGGGACTACTCAACTTACATCTCCAGAGGTACTGGTAAATTTATATTAACATTCCTTGTCTAATATTTGTGATTTGTTGGCTTTGCTTTAATACATGGACAGTTAGGTCTGCGAAGACCTAATGCAAAGACTTGCACAGAGTGATCTCAGGCATGTGAAAGTTCTGGGAGGAGATAGCAGAGTACAATGGAAATTAAATTGCAGGGATATATCCTCTTGCATAAGAGAAGACTTAACTAAGCTGCATATATAGACTAGCAGATGTGCAAAGTTGCCCTGAGGCTCCTGTCTGTGTGCTGTGGAGTACTTTCTTTTCTAGCCTTCAATAGGGTAAATGCCCCAAAACCTAGCTTGCTGCAGAAAGCTGATGTGATTGCATATAGCAAATCTAATACTTACCTAGTTCAGAGAGTGGTCATCTTTGCTTCCTTACACTCAGGCTGACAGATGACTAGTTTTACCACAAAATACAGTGGAGTCTCCTAGGTTTCTCAACACAGTCTTTAGAGTATCCTGCAAGCTGTGTATGTATTTAGATGCTCTACTGATGAGTGTGCTGGTTTTGGCTGTGATTGAGTGAATTTTCTTCACAGTAGCTAGTATGGGGCTGTGTTTTGCATTTGTGCTGAAAATAGTGTTGATAATATAGAGATGTTTTAACTGTTGCTGAGCAGTGCTTACACAGAGCCAAGGCCTTTTCTGCTCCTCACTACCCCACCAATGAGTAGGCTGGGGGTGCACAAGAAGTTGGGAGGAGACAACTGGGATAGTTGACCCCAACTGACCAAAGGGATGTTCCATACCATATGATGACATGCTCAGTAATAGAAGCCGGTGGAAGAAGGAAGAGGAGGGATGTTTGGAGTGATGGCATTTATTTTCCCAAGTAACTATTATGTGCAATGGAGCCCTGCTTTCCTGGAGATGGCTGAACACCTGCCTGCCAATGGGAAGTGGTGAATGAATTCCTTGGTTTACTTTGCTTGTGTGCATGGCATTTGCTTTACGTATTAAACTGTCTTTATCTCTATCCATGAGTTTTCTCACTTTTACCCTTTTGATTCTCTCTGCATCCTGCTGTGGGGGGTGGGGGGGAGGGGAGTGAGTAAGCAGTTGTGTGGTGCTTAGATGCTGGCTGGGTTTAAACCAGCACAGTGGGTCATACTGCAAATAACTTAGTAAAACTGTTACTTAAAGGATAGCTATCAAAGTAATACAGGGAGATTGAGATACATGTGGTTTATGACTCTTCCATGCCTTTATCAGATATGGGAGAATCTTCTAACTTGTTTACTTTGGCTCTTTTCATATGCAAAGATGGCTGGCGAAAAGGAGATTTCCTTGTATCCTGTCTGTCTTTACTCATTTAGAGTCAGGTTCTTGTATAAACCCTCATATTCAGGTTCCCTACAAGTTCTTGTTTTCTTACTCTTGTGACACGATGAAAAAAGATGTGTTACTGCTTGGGTAGAACTAGAGATGTGTGTTACATAGCTTTATTGTGTTTGTCCCTGACTTACCCTGAATAGCTAAGTGTTTGATTTTAGTCTTACAACGCAGTGTCAGTGCCTTTTGTATAATAGCTGTTAATAGTGTGTATATGTAGTAGGTACTTTCAGAAGTCACGTTTTCTACTAGTGATTTAGAAAACTAGAAACTGTATCATAGCCCATAACTTCTTGTGGTAATAGGTTCACTTTTTCTTCTGCCTGTCCAGTTCAATGAAGAAATCAGACCTCTTTGTAACAATGTTAGTTAAGTTTTTCTTTACAGGACCTTGTTATCTAAAAACTGGATCACACACTGGCTTGCTTAATGAAAGAATCTGATTAAGTGGAAGGCAGTTGTGACTTTACAGTCCAGCCTCTAAAAAGGAAGAAAATGCACACAGGATGACATGGAAGTAGCATCTGTGCAGGATGCAGAGGAACTCTCTTCCTCCAAGAGCACATGTGTTCTGCTCTGTATGTGGTATAGAAACACTTCTTGCAATACTTCATTGCTGTATTTTGGCTGCTTGTGTCGAATTTAAAGGTGGTGTGAGGTATTCTGCACTGGTAGTGCTGTATACTTTTGGACAGACTGAATAGAAAGATCTCGTCTTCTAGTTGTGAGCCTGAAGCACCCTGAGGGGTGGAGGAAGGCATAATGCTGGGGAGCATGGCAAAGTCTGAGCTATCAAATTGTTTTTGCTTTCCTGTTTTTCAGTTTATGTGATGCCTTGGCCAACATGAAAAACAGAGGCTGCATGTTAATCAGAAACTTGAACAGGCAAGAGACAATTGGAAAAATATCTCTGTTTCTTTGGGTTAATGCAGTATGCTAGCCTTTCACCCCTTGAGACAGTAGGATCAATTCAGGTTTGGGTCACAAGTGGAAATGAGGCTAGCGAGCTCAGGCTAATCTCCAGTGGTCATTTGTCTACATTATGAAGTCATGGTGTGATATGGTAGGAATGGCCAGCAGTGTTTTCAGGGAGGCTGGGGGAACTGGGACTGCCTTAGTAGTTGTACCCAGGAAAAAAAACATAATCTTCATTCTACTTAAAGCTGCTTCCCAGGCATTATGTCTTGCTGCTGTCAAAAAAGCCCCAGGCAAACACTTGAATTTGCAGCAAGGCCTCCTATAGTGCTATCCAAAATAAAGGTTATCTTGAAATGACTGCTGTGGCTGAAATCTGACTTTCATGTAGGCACTCTTCAGTGCTTAAGCGAGTGCTGGTGGAAGGCAATTCTTGCTCTCAAAATATTGTGACTTCTATGTACCTTAAAAGCGTGGGGCTCTGGACAAATAGAAATATACTTTTTCCAGGGAACCAATACCTACAGTATATAACTGTAGCAGCAAGAGAGGAGTTGTGATGTTAGGACTTGGCCACATCATAGTGGTTAAAGGGCCATTGCTCTGAACTATATCAGCTGCTGAGGCTGATGTTACCATTTGTGGACCTGCACAGAAAGACTGTGCAGGAGCAAAGTTATGGTGTGAAATGAAGTTTTCATGCGGTGTTGTGGCAGATATAGGAGATAATTTGAATAGTTGATACTTTTCAGTGAGTAGGATGGCCAAAAGAAGAGCCTGTGGGAGATAAGAAGATAAATAACTACTTTGAATTTTAAGGAGAGGAAATAAAGGTGTAAATGCTGCAAAAATGGGAAAGGGATGGATCAGCAGATCACTAGGTGACAATCTTTGAGATGGGCCCCAAAGAGGGTTGTTGTTGATGCTGGAGGGTCGGAGATGGAAAATGAATGCCTTAATTCTGCATTCTAGCAATTGCCAATTCAGGATGGGAGTTGCAGGCAGCTAAGTTAAACTTCTGAGTTAGTAGCTTGCTCAGTCTCCTGGTATGACTTTTCTTGAAAGGTTAAAGCAAAATTATGCTGATGTTGCTGGTGCTCTTGGTTTGAAAGTGAACAAGTGCAAAGTTGAAAGGGGGAAGGAAGAATAAGAAAGTCAATGTTATGCAGAGCTGAAGCTGTTTAAATGTCTCTGGCTGTAATCTGCTCAATTTCTAAGCTTTAAATTCACCCATTCCTTAATTTAGCTACAGGAATTGCTTCTTGCACCTTGCCTCAAAACCCACCCGCTGCTATTGTGTCTTTCCTGGGGCCTTTTTTTTTTTTAACTACTTTGCAAAACCTTAGAAATAAGTTGTCCTTCCAGGCTAAAGAGCCATGGTGCCTTGAAAATGCACTTGCTGCTGTGTTAAATTGTGTACTTCCTGCCCTTTTAATTTCTCCAGCATGAGGATTGAAGTGGGAGCGCAGCGGGCAGCCCAGCAGCAGGAGAGGATTGGGCAGTGTATGGTGGCTGTGCCTGTTTTTCTGCCAGTGGCCTAGGGATTTTAAACTCTACCGGCCAGCCCACACTTGGGCCTCCTAGTCACGTAGCCAACTCACTATGGACTGACTCTGTAGGCACAATTGCCATGTGCAGCTGGCCAGCAGCTGTCTGTCCCCGAGGTGGGAGGTAAAAATCAGGCTCAAAGTAGTTTTCCTGCAGTGTTTTGCACACTGTTAATTTGCAACAGGTTTTTCCTTAATCTGTGAAATGTCCATTTTCTTTCAGACCGATAATAGTGATTTACCTCTGAGTGCAGAGCAAAGACTGGATCCCCTGTGTTAAACACTTAAGTGCCTGGACCTTATTTGGGGAGTATTACCGCAGTGGGTGCGTGAGGTTTCTCTTCCTGGCAGGGGCTACGTGTTTGGTCAGTGTTTGAGCCCTGGCTTTGCAATGTGACAGTGTTTAGGGTTATTAGCTTAATTGCAGGGTGTGGTCTGTATTAGGACTTAACTGTTTGATATTTGTGCATCCTGATGAGGAAGATAGGTGGACTGCAGGTTCAGGAAGATGAGCTGAAATTCATCACTCCTTTCAGATGGTGAGTGGGATAGAAGTAATGGAGATCTCAGAACTGGGGCATTCCCTCTGCAGCATGAGGGCATGCTGTTGGTTCCTGTTGGGTGCTCAAGGCCCCTCTGTGCGTGCAAAATATGGAAAGCCATTGCTTTCTTCTACTGTTCTTTGCTCTTCTCACTGTGAGCATTCAGCACATATTCAAGCAGCTGACGCCCACCAGCCTCACTGCAGGCCTTAGTGAGCAAGGCAATTGTCTGTAAACACTTGTTTAAAAGTAGTTTTAGAGATTCTCTTGGCTTAATCCAGTATGTAGGAGCGTGAATGCCAAGCATCATATCTCTAAATTGGTTAGGCTAGCCAGCAAAAAACAGTGGAAGGGATTGATATAACTTAAATTGATGTTACTGATGTGCCTCTACAGGCTTTCAAATGGCCAAAATGGGATAAAAACCACTAATCTCTAATTTCTGGGAGAAAAGCCTGCTTCTCAAGACTTCTCTCCTATATTCTGCAATAATGGTAACTAATTTTCTAAATGCTAGGTCATGAAAATTGTTGGTTGACAAATGACTTCCAGTAAGTGTTTCTGTAAGATGTTTACTTGAAGGGTAATGTCACTCCCTTAAATCTCACTCCCTGGTAGCCTGTCCTATTAAATACAGAGTAACCACTCTTAGGCTGGGAAATAACTAATTGGAATACTACTAGAAGCTGCAAGATATTCTGGGCAGAAGCCCTTGTATACTTACACTTTTCATTTTCTTCATGCTATTCCCTAGACATCTCCAACGGACCACTACGGAGACAGGATCCTGGGCTCGAAAGACCTGCATGGGGTGCAGTAACGCTGTTCTTACAGTCCCAGTGTGTGTGCTATTTACACTGGGCTGCTCAGAGAAGACTTAACGGAACAAAGCCTGCCAGGTAGGTCTCATGATGTCTGCTATAATTCACTGAGACTTTTAGTGATGTGGACTGTGGTCTGCTCACTGGAGTTCTTGCAAGATGTCTGCCCATGTACCTACACCAAGAGGAGCAGGGGACCATCAAGGTGCTGTGCCTTGGAAATGCAGGAGGCGTTGTGTCACTTGGGGCCTGGGGCAGTCTAGCTAGAACAAGTTTTGTGCAGGGTTTGGACTGAGCTTGCCACTTGAGTAGCTCTTAACTATCCATGTGCTGCAGGAGCCCTTGCAAAAGCAGCACTGACAGTGTGATCCCTACACCTTAAAAGTAAATGCTGGGATCAGACACTTTCTGCTTAAAACAATAGTATTTGAACCAAGCATTTGTCCAGGGCATTCAATTATCCCACAAGTAATGGGTTTTTTTCCTTTCTTCCTGATATAATTTTGGAAAACTTGCATTGTAGATGTTGAGACTACAAAATGGCTTGAGTTTATATGTTAGTATGAGTTGGATAGTAGTGACATATCTAATGGCCCTTCTCATTGTTGTGGTTTAGCTCCAGCCAGTAGCTAAGCACCATGCAGCTGCTCATTCCTCCTCCTCCTACCCTGGTGGGATGGGGAGGAGAGTCAGAAGAAAAAGGTAAAACTTGTGTTGGGATAAGAACAGTTTAATAGGACAGCAAAGGAAGAAGAAAATAACAATTGACAGTACCTAGAATATACAAAGCAGGTGATACACAATGCAATTTGCTTACCTGACCAGACACGCAGCCTGTCCTGAAGCCACTGCTCCTCCCTGGCCAGCCCCCTTTATATCCTGAGCATGATGTCATATGGTATACAATATCCCTTTGGGTAGTTTGGGTCAGCTGTCCTGGCTGTGTCCCCTCTCAGCTTCTTGTGAAAATTAACTATCCTAGCCAAAAGCCAGGACACTGGTTTTCTCAGAGAAGGTATTTGCATTGAAAAGGGGCAGACCTATTAATTGCATGATTTGCTGCTCAAACTCAAAACAGGCTTTCATCTAGACAACTGAGATAGATATGAGTCTACACCTATGTACTCACTACACATTATTTTTTTCATGTCTGTAGAGCCAACAGCAAGAAAAGAATATTCTTTTAAAAGCTGTGAAGTGCCATATTATGAATGAAGCATGTGTGTGAAAAAGCATGGATTAGTAAGTAACATCACTGAGCTGAAAGGAAAGGGCACCCTGCTGAAAGGGAGCTAGCAAGGGCATATCACAGATGCAATAACAAAATTAAGAGGTGTTTACAACATATGTTGTCTCTCAAGCTGTTGGCAGAACTTTGTCCTTGCTGCCTTCTCCTTTAAGTCATGTTGTGCTGCAGACTTGTGTGGAGATGCTGCTCTGTGTCCAAAGAGTTTCAGGTGCCATTTCCAGTAGTGGGAGGTGAGCTATCCATGCATGAAATGCTGTGCTCTAAAGTGATGGTTGTAATTAAATGCTCTGGAGTGTGCAGCTGGATGCCAGGTCAGTGAGTGCTGCTGCACCACTGGAGACCTGTGGGCAGGTTGTGAGCTGGCTGGATCAGTTCTGACATCCAGGAGTTGTCTGCTCTTGCATGCTCTTGGATGAGTCAATTTAGTGCTTGGTTTACTTTCTCTGTCTATAAAGCAGAAGTGATAGTGTGTCTTTGATCCTATTTTCCTACAGTCTCAGAATCCACTTGCATAGATGAGGGCCATACAATTAAAAGATGAGATGGAGAGGATCTGTTCTTTAGAAAGTTACAGAACTGCCAAGAAAAACTCGTGAAGATAATTTTATCTTTTTGCTTGCTGACCCAAAGCAAACCTTTACAGCTTTACCTGTAACTCATGGAAGTTCAGTTTAGACTTTGTCCTAGTAGTATTTCAATACCAGAGAGAAAAGGAGAAACTCCCAGCCCAGTTGTGCAAATATTGTGGCCTAGATTCTACTGATACTCTTTTATAGATTAGCAATGTTGTACCTGAAATACTGTGATGCTGGTCAGAGACTCCCTGGAAATACAAAATTTCTACCTGTTCTTCCTTGGAGGCCAGCACATGAAAATCCAGTGACTGAGATTTCAGTATATTGAGGGAGATTCTAACAGTCCTTGAGTAAAATTGATGGACTGCAAAAAGTGGGAAGAATATTTTTGATTTTTCCTGAATTTTTACAGGTCCCTCTTGAGCTCTCCCTGGCCTCCTTGAAGCAAAACAAATAACAATCAGCCTGTTGAGACTCTAGAGCTAAAGTGACTGCAAATTTTCTTGCTGTGAAAACTGCCAACATGAAGCTTTAAAATAGTGCAGAGAACTAGATAATCAAAACTTGTTTAGTCACTCAAACCCAAGGTGAATGGGTTGACCAGATCAGCTGAAAGTCAATAGTTGTCTCCATTGTACTGCTGAATTAAGCTGTTGTATTGAGCCCTTCCTAAATTTTATCTTTGCCTCCTGTTGCAATCGTGTGCTAGAAGTGGTGAGGAGAAGCATGTACACCTTTGTTCTACTGGAGTCTTTACTTTTGCTTAGACTGATCTGCTTCTGGAGGAATGGGATCTGCTGAGCTCCCTGCTGTTGCCATCGAAAGCTGCTTTGTGCAAATGGTTGTGGGCTTTTGGCTGCCTGATCTTCCTACAGGAGTAGCTGCTGCACAGTGCCATGGATAAGATGCTTGGTTCAGTGGAGGGGTGGATTATGAATTGCTTTCCCAAGATGAGCAAATCGGGCAAGTGGGTTGTGCCGCTTTTCTCACAAGCGGCTGGTTGGCTTGACATAGGTAAGGCAGCTGCTTGCATACTACCTGCTTCTATGTCACCACCTTGAACATCTGTTTGAATATGTAAATAAGTGTTTCTAGTAATTATTGTAAGGCATCCCTATGTTAGGAGTTGGGGTGCTGCTAATGTGAAGTAGCTATGGGTCAGTAAGAGAGATGGGTTGCCCCCAAGCACTTTGTTTTTCAAGTTCTTCTGTGGACTAGAGAAGCGTGAGGGAGTAGTTGTCCTGAACTGAAACAGCAGGAGAATGGGTCTGTGTTTTATAGAGATGCAGTGGTATCCCAGCTGAACTTTTTGGTCAGTGCCTCTTCCCAGCTGGTTTCACCCCTTCCCTTGTACTCACACAGACCATGCTCCCATAATAATCATCCACCCCCAGCTATTATAAGCAGTACAAACAAATGACAAATCTCTGAGTGCAGGAAGGTAACAAGAGGCTGATCAGTAGCTTTAGTTATCTTTCCTTCATGTTTATTGCAGTCTGCTGCAGTTATTTCAAAGGCACTGACATTGATCGACAGCTTCTATTAAGGCCCATCCAAGGCAGCTGGATTGAACAGATACATTAAATAAAGCAGTTATTGCTTTTCATTGCCTTTCCGTAAAATATCACTGCTAAATAGCTTCTGCCATCAGATGCAGTTAGGTACATGGTTTTAATTTGAGGGACTGCTTTATAACACTGCACAATTGACACTGGTCTTTGTTTCCCCTACAATAATGATTGTGTACATCCTGGAGAATTGATGAGCTGTCTTCTGAGGGTGGAGGGGGGAGCTGGGGCAGGGGCAGCTGCCTTTGTTGCTCTCACTCTTTTTTTATACTTGCCATGCTTGTCAGTTGTTTGCAGCACAGACAGAAATAATGTCAAGCAGGGCCCCTTATCTCAGGATGTTGTAATGTAGCTGCTGTAAGCCCTCGCCTGGAGACGAGATAAGAGCAACCTTACAAGCTTGTGGGGGAGCAAGGGGGGGGGCCAGCAGTGCCATCGCTGGGACAACAATGGCAGAGCTGTCACTTGCACATTATGACTCTTTCTGGTGCCAAGGAAAGATATGTATGCTGAGTGGTGAATAACAAGCATGAAAATAAAAGTCCCGAATGTTCATCTAATAATGATGTATTTGTAACAGGATTATACTGCCCAATGATATTCTTGCTTTATCTCCTCACTAAATGGTGGGGCAGCTGTGTGCTTTGGCACAGCATGATGTCCTTTCTTTTGTGTGCTGCATATTAATCCTTTATTGAAGTAATTAAATGTGTGCTTAATGGCAATGAGCTGGCAGAATGAACGTACAATTGAATTAGCAGTTATGATGGGGACCATGCTACAAGATGAACTAAATGCAATTACTGTAGGCATTTTTCTCCAAGTCGAATCTGGCTACATGACATGACTTAATTACAGGTTGTTAGACACAGTCTCTGATCTTGTAGCGATGCATGTGGAGGCACAGCTTCGGCTCTGTCATGTACCTGTAACGCACACGGGCACCCATTTACTAAGAGATTTAACCTGGTGAAAGGGTTGATGTGGATTCCTGACATTGTTGCAGGCAGCTCTCAATTGTGGTGGGAAATACCGATTAAAACCCATGCAAACAACAAAAGAGAACGACCAGTGCTCTGCCACTGGGAATCTAGTGGGGTCTTTGACCAGCTCCTTGTCTGGTGATCACCCTGCTTTCTTAGGGGTTACCTGCTCTTCCTTGAGGACAGGGTGGGCAAAGAGCAGGTAGTAGTCTTTTGTGCACTAGTCCTTCTCTCAACACGTGTGCCTCAGGTCAAATTCTCTCAGCAGGACTACAGATCAACTTGTCTGATCCCAGCTGGACATCTCTAGACTAGCAAGAGCAGAGTTTGGGAGTTGACTTTTGAGAACATTTTGGAAGCAAAATGGAAAAAGGCAAAATCATGTGGAACTTTTAATTTGCAATGTTAACTAAGTTCTACAACATGACCTACAGTTGCATCAGGACAAAGATAGTCCTGTAATTTAGGATGTGGTATATCACTGAAAATTCTGACACTAGGGGGACTGTAGCTACAGTATTGCAAGTACAGATTTGACAGCTCTTGAGTGATCTAAAATGCCAAATTCTGGGTTCTCAAAGATGTTTTGTTACTGGTTCAAAATTGGACTGAGCTTCAGCTGTCATAAAGGAAAGATTTGGTCTCTTCTGGTAACTATTGAGTCTGGATCATTGTTAGCAGCACAGACATCTCTGCTGTCAGGGCCTGCCTTGTGTTACTGACGGAGAAAAGACAAGAAGGCCTTCTTGCCCCATGCTCCTCTGTGCTCTTAGGTGCTACGTGCCTGTTGTAGGCAGCGTTGCGTGTCTTTGAGGAAGGAAGGCTCAGAGGTATGAAATCTCTTGAAAGTCCTGAGATGGAAATGTCTTGTGGCCACTCAGGCCTCAGTCTGGAGGCAGCACAAATCTTCCCTTCCATCAACAAGAGCTGCACTGTTAAGTCAGCACATCCCAGAGCTTACCAAGTTTCAAACTGCCAACCTTGTGTGGCCCTTCTAGGTGACTACAAACCTTTCAGGGTGTCTGAGTTGCTTTGGAAAGGTGCAGGTGGTTAGTGTTGTGTTTGGGAGCTCAGCTCCGTTGCATTTTGTGCCCTATATTAATGTCTAAACCTGAGACAGCAACACGAAGGACTGTGGTGACAGAAGTGGCAGTGAAACTGGTGGTATAGTATGTAACTGTTTATGAAACAATGTGTTTTATTTTTTATTTTAACATAATAAGGCAAACCTTCTGGTCACCAGGGCTCCTGAGTTTTATTTTATAGCCTTCATTCTCTTCGGGGCCATAAATGAAACCCTTTCAGCCCTAATGACCACAATGACTTTCCTCGATCATGTTATTGCTACTTTGGCACATTTATTGCTTTCACACGCACTAATGGATGAGTTTGGATATGTTAACAATTTATATATCATTTGATCCTAAAAAAGAACCCCCTCCCACCAACCAAACTAACTTAGCCCTGAGGATTGAGTAGCTTTTAAGGAGTATAAATGAATTTAATGCTTTAGAAAGAGCTTCTGTAAATTATGAACATGACACCTATTACATTAAGCTGCATTAAGCATTAATACATCTTCATTACTGGCAGGTTGCCCAAACCTCCAAGGTTGAAAAAGCTGCCTGAAATGCCCAGTGTGGTAGTCACCTAATCTGAGATTTATGACCACTTTTGGGGAGGGTGGGACACCTTGAGTCTCAGCCTGGTGCATTTGCCTATGAAGAAATGACCTCGTAGTACCTGTTGCATGATGGCTTTTTCCTAGAGTTTTGTTGGCCTGTCTGCATGGGAGTGTCAGACTCTTGGGTAAAAAGGTGCAATGAATCTTGTGAAAGCTGCTGCAGAAATAGAAACTAGTTTCACTAACCTTTTTAGGCTACTGGTAGTGGGTTGCTTGACAGATTTTTCTAACCGCTGGCCAAAAATTATCTCACTGAGCATGTAATAGTCATTTCTTATTTTAAATCCTTTCTGCACTGTAGGCACCAAAGGCTGGAATTGCTGAATTGGTGTTTCCAATGGTTGTGGAGGAAAAAAGTCTCAAAAATAATCACAGTACATTAATGAGACCCTGCTCTACACGGTCAAAGAAAGAAATAAAAGTGATTTTAGTGTCTTAAAAAGCAATATCCATTAGACTCAGATTTGTCTAAAAGTGGACTGAAAGGCTTTTATTTCAACAAGATGTACAGGCTCCGGGAAAAAAACAAGCTAAATGCTTCTGACATTGTAATTGATTTTATGTGGTACATTTATGAGACTTTCAATTCATGTTCCATATGGGATTTAGCATTGAGGTGTTATTGCAACTTCTGAGATGATTATGTTGTCATTCTTGAAGGAACAATTTGGTTCCTCTGTTGCCAGAACAAGTACTGATTTCAGGTCAATATTTACACCTTGTGATGGAGGAATACTTAAACTAGGGACTGCCTCACAGATGGGAATATGTAGCACATCCTGGGAATCTGGGTGCCACAGGATGCTGTATTGAGTCTCACATTGGCAGGGAGAGGGTAATCCACTGTCTCAGAGGCTGTAATATGAGACTGCAATCCAAGCATAAAGCAATGTGGTCACTGTATGAGATGGAGATTTAATGGATATTGTTCATGGTGTTGGAATATATGAAGCAATAAATTGCTTTTCTGGATGATTTAATGCTGAAGCAAGGTTGAAGACTTAGGTAACTGCACATGGTTTACTGCAAATACACTAGCTTTACAGTGTAAATGTATATCCTATTAGACAGCAGAGAAGGGGAGGAAAAACAAGCAAACCCCAAAGCCTTTTAATCAAAGCAATATTCCAAGGTTCAAAGTCAAGCTCTTGGAAGTTGAAAAATACCATATTTAAGGTAACCTAGTCTTCTAAATCACATCATCTGTGAATGTGTGTATCTGTGTGTGCACATTTTGTTACGGGTTTCAATTATATAAAAGCATGTTTGTTTTTTCCGGATAGTACCAGCTTCAGTGCACAGCATGAACCATGCACAAAGTGTGAAACAGCTCTACAATATTTCTTCTGTAGTGATGGCTCAATGCCAGGGGTTATGTAAACTCTGCAACAAATATGCATTTAATAATTTCCTGATGTTGCTCTTTGTGGCAACCATCACTGCTGTAGACAAATACTAATGAATTTTTATTGCTTTCCTGTGAAACAGCCAGCTAACATACTTACATCATTGAGTATAATTCACCAGAAGTCAGGGAGAAAGTGTGAGTGCTTCAAGTTAAGCACGTGCTTAAATCTGTGGGATCAGGGCCTCAAATGCCTTTACTGGATTAGTGGCAATGTATAAATGAAAATAAATACTAAATGACATCAGTGTGACTTCTTTGGAACTGTGAAGCTTACTAGTGTGTCCTGAAAAGCACATTAAGAGGAAATAATTAGACATGCAGAATTTAGACATGCACTTATCTCTAACTGGAGCTGTGCTTGCCATTTCTTGGCTTTTTTTGTTTGGGGTTTTTGTTGTTTGCAAGCAAACAGAACAGGTGGTAGTATTGTCTCTTCTCTTAACTGAAAATTTGAAAGAGCATAGGATTTTAGGGAAATTTTCCTGGCTTTATTGGCAAAACTCCTATACTGAGAAGTGTGTCCAGGTGGATGTCCCTGAAAATGATTTAACATAAAGAGCTCTCTTCCTGCTGTAAAATGCCTTCGGGAAAGCTGTATGCCTTTGTCACTCTAAGAAGTTTGGTGCTTCTGAAGAATGTACTTGTTTACTTCTTTATCTCCTTTTGTGCAGATTGTTCAACTTACTGTGTGTTTCTCAAGAGAACAAATAAGATTGCTTTTTAAAACATCTTCCAAATTTAGAAAAGTTTCCTTCTTAAAGTCATGTTAATTATTTGCCCAGCTCCTCTCATAAATGAAATGTTTACCAGAAGAGTTTATTTTAAGTTTACTGTATCATTTATCATTAGTTCCTATACACTTTAAGCTGTACAAGGGAATATGGTCTTGAGCCTTTTTGGCTGTTATAAAATCCTGTTCAAAAGCTGGCAGAAAACCATAGGTTGCTAGTAATGAAGAAAAAAAAAAAGAAATTGCCTACTAGCTTCGAAGGAATTGAGGAAAAATATCCTTAGAGCTTGAATAGAATAATTGAGCTTTTGGAATCAACTCTAATATTAAAGATAAGAATTTGCAAGTGTATCTAAACATCGGAAGATCAAGTACTTGAGGTTTCTCTGGAAGCTGGAAAAGATTGTGTATGAGGTTAGGATCTCTTTTCAATTAAGAGCTTGTATGATAATTGCATCCTAAGCCAGAAGATCATTGAGATTTTCTTGTACTGAGTGCTGTTCTGACTCTAAAAGGTGTCATGGTTTGTTACAGAAGGTAATGCTTCCTATTAAGCATAGGGAGAGAAAATATGGATGTACTTTAAAGCATGTGAACCGCTTGCTTCTCTGTATAAACCTTGTATTTCTAAATGTTCCAGGCTGTAGTACAGACCATAGTTGATTACTTTCTACTCTACTTCACAGGAAAACTTGGTGAATGTACAACATATTCCCTTAGTAAGTGCACACAAAGGGTCTTGTAGATTTCCAGGCCTGGAATCCTTTCTCAGGGAACAGATATGAGATGGTTAACTATTTGTAATGCTAGAAACGTGTATAGTAAAGCATGTGTGCGCATGTGTAGTATTTAGATATATGTACTTCTCTATGTGTACACTCCAAAAGAGTGCATGGATTAGTGGTGGTAAATTGAGTTTTAATGTGACACTGTACCTTCTGTATTGTATACAAGTATTGTAATCAACTTATCACTGACAGGTGTAGAAAATTGTTGCATGGAAGAATTTCATATATGTAAAACATACATCTTTTAGAAATGATGTAATTATCAAATATTTATCAAACAAAATGTTGCACTTCTATGCACTTTTTGCACTTCATGTCTACGAAGCTGAGAATTCTAAAACCAGGAAGTTATCCATATTTAAGTTTAAGAAATTTTTTTCTCTCCAAAGTAGAAGAGAAGGTAAGAGTTACGCATCTTAGCTGTTGTCTTTAAGCTAAGCATCTGAATGCATTTTACTGTGTATGTAGAACAAATGCAGAGTGACCTCAGGCCCTTTGAGTGAGCTCGCTTACATACTTAACTAAGTACAGATAAAGACATCTGAAAATGTTGGCTCATGTTGTTGCAGCTTCAGTCTTAACCAGTGGGATACCAGATACACTGAAACCAAGTCATAGTTAGAACTGTATTATTTGATTATTTTAATGCTGCTAGAGCACATGTTTGCTGGGGCAGGGACCAGCTTGATGTCTCTTCACAGCTTGAAGTGGATTGTGGATATTGTTTTTCTGATGAGTGAGTGAAATAGGAAAATGCTCTCAGATAAGTAAGAAAGACTTTGCCCCTGTGTAGTCCTTGTTTGTACCTGATTGCTCCTTTATTATGCAAAGGTAACCTAAATATCAGAGGTGAGATTAGTTTAATACAGTAAGCTGCTTGTAAGGCACAAGGGACTCCAGTTATAGGGCATCTCTTAATGACCAGCTCATTGTGTGTCCTATTCAAAGCACAGGGCAGGAACTACTCTAATTACTGATTTCAGTGTTGTTTGATTGGAAATGGATTGAGAATTGGAAGGAAGGTGCAGGAATGAACTCATTTCATAACTGGTTATGTTGCTGATAATGCCCAAGCCACATCATTTTCAAGGCAGTGCTTGCTCAAGATAAGCTAGCAGAGAAAGGAATACTTTTTTCTTTTTCAGTTCAGGAATAGTTGAATGTTAGACTTATACATGTTATAAATGTGCTTACGATACAAGGGATTGCTGTGTGTGTATTTGCCTGTGTCAGAGAAATACAGATATTCTATAGATGAATGTGCTTCAAGTAAGACCTTAGTGTCTGAAGGCACAAACTCCATCAGTTCCCTTTCTGTTCCAGGTTTTTGGAGGGACATGAGTCTGGCACAGAGCTGTGCATGGGATGCTTCTACAGGCTCTGAGAAGAGGTATTGGGAATATGAAATGGCTACAGGCAGTGCTCCACCATGCTATGTGGATGTGTTTTACAAAGCCTGTTGTGTTTGACCATTTCCAACAGGAAGAAAGATTTGAAATCAGGAATGTTCTGCAAAGTCAGGTCCTACATTTGTAGCTGTACTTCAATGGTTCATCAGACTCTAGGGTCAGAGACATTTGTTCTTTCAAATCCCAGGAGGTACCAGAGGCTTTTGCATTTGTCCCTGACTGATCTTAGCCAGAATCTGTGTAGCTCAGGTATGTGGGATCATCTTGCTATTCCCATTGTAGACAAGTTGTTGTCATGATTGCTATGAGCTTTCTGGATGATATGACTGCTGAAAGTTTTAATGAGACTAAGATTGCTTTTATAAATGAGCACTCAATATGCCATTAAAATTGTTCTCTTGCTGAAAGACATACTTGAGAGGCTGCTGTAACCACAGGGAAAAATGGCTCGGGCACCAGCCAATGAAGTCAGTAAATCAAAATAAATAAATGGAAATGCCAGGGACTGTGAGCATGTACTTGATGCAGTTCAGAGCAATTACTGTTACCTGAAGTGGGGCAATCCATCATGTAGAAGCAGCCCTACCTGTGGGTGGAAAACCTGCTCAGATCAGCATGGTTCCAGAGATGGCCTCTTGGCAGGAGGCATTGCCTCTGAGCATACAACTTGAACGTTGAGCTAGACTTTTTTCAAGGACTCCAGTTATTTCTTGGCTTACTATTTTTGCACAGGCATGTCTTGCACTAGAAAATGATGATTCCCAACTTCTGTTCAGGAGGGATGTCACTTTTTTGGACTGCTGAGAGCAAATGGATCTTGTGATGCTGCTCACTTGCAGTGGCCAAACACTTTGTGCATGTAAAAATGATCAGTGAATGTATGCGTGTTGATGTAGGGTACCTAAACTCTGTGATGCTGAAGATTTTAAATGCTGTTGTGAATTAAAGTAGGATTCTTCCATGTATTTCCTTGTTTGGAGTAAATGGTGGTATGAAATTCAGCCTAATTTCCCCAGAAAGAGAAGATCAGTTGACCCTTACATTCCTAAAAGATGAACTAAAAATTTGGAGGCTCACATCAAAGCTCTGTAAATAAAGTGAGTAACACTTTGGACGCTTCTGGTGGGGAGCGGGGGAGGGGGAAATTCCCTCTATAAAGAACACCCAAGTATTTAAAAAGAAATGGTTAGGTTTAAATATCTCACTGTTTTTCTTCTCCAGGGCTCCATGCTGAGGATTTTATTTTCCTTTGCAATGCTTATGCTGCTGAGCCCTTTTCTCAGAGGTAGGCTGACGTTAGCACACTGAAGCAACTAGCAGGTTCACCAGAGCAAGTTTATTTGTAGTGTGGCCTGAGTTGCATTTGAGGGTGCCATTATGATTCAGAAGGCTCTGCAAGGTTTGAATATCAATGGCACTTCAAAGGGCTGTAGCTGTGAATGAGCAGACGTGTTCCCTTGCAGGCCCCAGGAGCGGGGGAGAGATGGGTTCAAAGGTAGGAAATGGGTAGCATTTGTCCAAGGGCACTAATAGGGAAGTAGGTACCCCAGGTCTTCATAAGTGTGGTGGAGTCTCTCTGGGATCTAAAGACTGTGAGGATTGTATAGAAACCATTTGTAGCAGCCAGACTGCTCTCTTCTTTGCTGCCTTGTATGCCCCTTTAATCCAGCCAAGATTTGAGGGGAAAGAAATGCATTTGCTTTTCCACTAAAGGGATTTTTTTTTCTGAGAGATATAAATGGAAACAATGTAATTTATCTTGGGTTTTCTGAGGTATCATTTTAGATTTTGGGATTCTTTCCTAAGCCACCCAAAGCTCCTTTTGGTTTGTCTGTCTAAGCAAAACTTAAACTTGGGGTAGTTTCTTTTTCTTAATCTTGTATTTCAACTCAGCTGAGTGCTTAGTTTTATTACTGGGGCATAAGTGAGGAAGAGACCTATGGTAGTTTTTGGTCCTCACTGCTGATGCACTATTAAAATTACATTGGAGATCAGCAAAGCTGGCAAAATCTAGGACTTCTTGCTAGCATGATCAGAGGTGCCTGCTTCTCTAAGAAGACTGCATCCATATCAGTAAGTATGGTGGATATGGGAGAAGGCTAATATCCTTAATTTAAGGATAGGAACCTTGCGAACAGGTATTAAGTGACTTGACCAAGGTCACTCAAGCAAACAGTGTCAGGAACAGGAAACTGATGGCAAAACGATGTGATTTCATGCTGTAGTAGTGAGCTATAGCTAATAGCGTGGCCTTGATACCTTTTAACTAAATTAACTCTGCTCAGGCAGCTTGTTTTGATGGGGTTTCTGTCCATTTTAATTTTATTCAATTAAATTTTACCCTCCACCACCACCTTTCTCTCTGGAAATGTGTGGTATTGGAACTTGTATTGTAAACCCATCAGGTAGAACCACATATGTGTCCATATGGCAATACATTGGCAAAACTTACTTATGAATTGGATCTAGACCAGAACAGGCTTTTTGGGTATGTCTGCTCTGTGTTGTGAGATAGTGGATATTAAAGTATTCTGCCTCCTACGACCTTTTAGGAAATGCTCATGTTTCTTATGAGTGGTTAAAAAATCAATTACTTCTTTTTCTAGTGGTGATGTAGATGTTTTCTATGTAGAAATGGCTGTCTCGTAACTGGTGACCCTGCTCTATGGTAGGCACTATTACAGACATGCTTTGTGTGATGTGCAACACTGTATTTAACAGCCCTCTGTTGAGAGACCATTCATTGTTTATGCTCTGAAGGGAAGGACTGGAACTGGACTTTCTGCCCTAACTTTAACTGCACCTGAGTTTAATGTGCTTAGGCTTTGGAGAACCTCAACAGTATCCTAGCAGTGTTTTCATGGTAACCCTTGCAACTTCCAGACCTTGCACGCATGTGTGGATGGAGTGTGCTGTAGGTTTGGACTGGCTGCATCACTTGCCAGTGCCCAGGCAGATCTTGCCAAATTTGTGCCAATTACAGCTTCATATGTGCTAAGCTTGAAGATCTCTGACAATTTCATGTAAGGTAGGCAATGCACTGATTTACTTAGTTGATAAAATGCCATGTGCTGGGTTTCACCAGGGAAGCTTTCTTCCCTTTGTGTTTATAAATAAGATTAAATTGAACTTGAACATTTAAGCAGTTGGTTTACAAAATTAGCCCGTAATTTTAAGCACTGTTAGTCCATCTGCTTATGAAATGTTAGACTAAGTATGATACTAGAGCATGTGTACAGAATAGTATTCAGCAGTGCTTTTAAGGTATGCTTAAAAAAAATCTATTAATAAAATGTGCCACACATCTGTGTTTCCTGCTCTGCATATCGGTAGCTGAGGAATTCTTTCTTTGACCAAACTATAATGCTCCAAATGGCTGTTTAAGATTGGGTGTTAAACATTGCAAACTGGTTTGCAAAGAGAAGGGGCTTAAGGACACCTGACCAAAAGGTACTTACAGGCTGCATCTAGATCCTTGTCACAATTTCTCGTGAACTCTTCCAAGGTGAAGATAACTATATGCTTTACAGCTGAACCTGAACTGTTAGGGACAGGTCTCAGTTTGCTGATCTGCTGCAGGCTTTTTCAGTAGCCAAGAATGACATCCTAGCTGGCCATGTTAACTAGGCTGATTTGAGGACGGAAAGTATAATTCAATTTCAGCTAGACAAATGGGTTCTAATTTTAGCTTGTTTTATGCTAGCAGAAGGCTGCCTAGTATGTGTATTTCTGTATGTAATTATTTTTGGAACTTTTATTTTTATTAATCCATATCTGGCTGGAGACATAGTTCCCCTTCAGACCGATGGGCTGCACTTTTATTCACAAAGAAGTTCTTCCTTCAGACCAAAGGCCATATTTTATGTTGATGTTCCTAATCAGTTTACTCTTAAAATTGTTGGAGCATACTTTTGTGTTCTAACCTTTCAATATTTAATCTGACCTTGTTTGGTTTGGAGGAAATGTCTTTGTTAGCCTTTGTTTGCTCAGGACTTTGATAATACAGGCACTTTGCTGGTGTTAAGTATTTGCTTTGCTAGTATTTGGGTTTTATTACATCAGACTAAGGCCCAAAGCATATTACTCCTGGACAGCGGCCTACATAATACACAGGCATAGTCTTGTTATTGCTTTGGCTCCAGTGATCCTCTGTGAGAATCGTGGCAGGTTTTGGCAGCTCAGAAACAGTTGCCTGTCCTAGTGGTGCTCATGCCGCTCAGCAGGGTGCATAAGAGACTGGAAACATGTGCAGCACTTGGGGTTTGGACTTCCTCTGTGTTGAAATCTGAGGAGCAGCCAGAGGAGGCTCTGCCCTACCTCATACCTGTCAGGGCAAATTAATATTCAGAGGTCAGAAAGGGATGGGTGGAAGAAAGCTGGTGGTAAATGCTATTATCACAGTTGTCGGAGATAGGCTACAGACATGGAGTGTGCCTCCAGTGTCAGTTCAGGTTTCTTACCCCCTCCTCTAAGCATGCAGGGAACTGCCGAGAATCTGAGCATCACCAATGTGTTAAGATGGAAGAGAGTCCATATCTCTCGTACGTGGGTGGTTGCTTTTGTCCGTGCTCTGAAGATATCTCCTCCTAAATTTGTACAGCATCTATTCACTTTACGGTGGAGATGTGGAGAAGCTCTGAACATGGCACAGATATCTGCAACCCATTTGGTGGTGCCAAGCCACGTGAGTCAGTCTGAACGTGTGCTTTGTCACTTCGGGTATGCTCCTGTCTAGTGTGACTGCCCCATGCGAAGGCTGAGACCTTCCACCATGCTCAAGCATGAAGCAGGAGTCCATGACTTCAGACTTCATTGTGCACATGCTTTGCTGATGGTGTATTAGTGATTCAGCTGTTGTGCCAGCCTAATGACACAGTATTGCCATTTTGTGAACTCCGCTGTTCAGACAGGAGCTTATTAGTTTCTGCAAGGATTTACTCTTTTCCCAGACCCATCACTTGTTTTATAAAGCTATCACGTACCATTTAAATACTTACTGCTGTTCTACAGTATTCTTATAGTACTTTTTGCTCTGATATATTGCAAAATGGTCTATGTTAAATCCAGGGCAATAATGATTCAGTATCAATCATTATTATAATTTTTTGGTTCAATGATATTTTGGTGTGGTCTAAGATAAGAGGAATTAGTCTTTCAGGCATGGACTCTGTCATTATTTTTCATTATTTACTTTTCTTGGAATATTCTCATTGATTTTTTTTGATCACTTGTAGTATTAGAATGAGTAAATACAGTAAGACTGAAAACATACTGCGTAGGAGAGCTCAAAGCTGGGAAAGCAAATCAAGTCTGACAATTTTTCTATTAGTGTTTTCTTATGGCATGTTTTTACTGCTCTTAGGTGGTTCATGTTTCTCCTTTGCTCTAAAACTTTTTCCTTACATGCATTATGAGGGTGCCTTCTAGACTCACTTGTTGGTATTTTATTTTAAGTCCATAAACATTCTCAACTTGGGCCTCCATTTTTAGAAGTCTTAATTTTTTTTATTAAAATGCTCAGCACCTGTTCTCTAGTGGCCAAGTGATATATTGCACTGCTTAGGATGAATGAGCTTTAATAAACATGATGATATCTGTGTATAATATCTCTCCTGTGAGTAGATGGCTGCATGCAGTTGTTCTTCCATACTCAGACATTACTCTTGACAGCGTATCCGAGAACATTTTCTGCAGTGGTTTCTTTGGCAGTCCAAGTGGCCGCACAGATTGTATCTCATCAGTGACAGGATACAACAAGGAAACATTCAACACTGAGTTTATCCCATAACTCCAAGGTATTAAGCTATTAATTTGAAAACACATCAATGAAAATTGATGTGTGACTTTCGGTCTGCAAAACAGGCCAGAAGGTATCATGGACTCTAGATCTTGAGCCACAGACCCTGCTTGCAAGCTGTGCTGTTTCCCACTCAAGAGGAGGGAGCACTTGGTGCTAAGCCATGGGCGTATCTTTCTGTCGTAGTAGTTCTAGTGTCTGATGTTAGCAGGGAGTAGGTGACCCCTGTTTACCAAGTCTCTTGCACTGGAAACACTTGCTTTGGAAGATGACTGTATTTGCTGGGGATCTGTCTGCCCGAGCGTTCCTATAAAGAGGTGATTGCCATAGAAGAAGCAGGGCACCAGTAACACTTTGCAATGGCTGATTTTCCACATTATATGGGAGCTTCATCTAGGGATAGAAATTGTTTTGGAATCAGTTAAAATGCATGTGGTCCCCATTCTTAAGACAGTGCTAAGAGAGCAGCCTTCTTATGTAGTCTTTAGACTTAAGATGCCTGATCTCTCTGTATCTCTGAAAGGAAAGTGGGGATGCACTAGAAAAAGAAAATCACCTGCCAAATCTGAGGCCAAATCATGGGGCTGACCAACTGATAGGAGCCTCTCCAAATGATGGAGTTACTGGGACCCAAGTGGGACTGCTAGTCTGCTATGTATCCTCTGAGACTGGAGTGGCAGAGCTGGGCTGTCTGGAACTGTCTGTGTTGGGAAGGGCCTGTAGGATGGCACTCACATTGTATACATGGCTAAAACAAGCAATCAATGAAACCCAAAGCCCTTCTGGAGCTGATACTCCATTTTGGCACTCGTCTTTTGGCAGACTGACTTTTCGGGGGGATTTTTCATAGCTCACTGTAGTGCAGGTAGGATCAAAATTGGGTCCCTTGTGTCTTGAAATACTGCTGTGGGCATCAGTGGAAGTAGGGTCAGGTGTGTGGTACAAAGGATGACCTTTCCTTCATACTCCTTCGTCCAGCTACTTTGGCTGGCGTAAGCAGCAGGACCATCCCCAAGTGCTCAGTGTTAGCCCCTGAAGCTGTTGTTCTGCAGGACTAACAGTGTGAGAGTGAACAGCAGGCATGCTGTGAGCTTGGAGGAGCTTGCTGGACTGAATGTGAAGCTTCAGTGAATAGCTCACTGCAGTTGGTTTGGACCTACAGTCTACATAGCCTTATGTCTTGGAAACAAGCACAGCAGAAAATAGGGCTTGTGTTCTGGCTTTGTGAATATCAGATGGGGGAAGACAAGTTTAGTGCCAGAGACTAAGCAGCCAGTCCAGCCTTTTGTGCCAGAGATGACTGGAAAGTGCTTTGCCCCAAGCTGCGTCAGCAGAGAGACTGCCTGGTGTGCACAAGCTATGTAAGTAACTGCCACCTCAAAATTACTGGGGGGAAAAAAGGAGGAGAATGCTGCCACGTAGTCATTATTCAACATTATCAATGAACGCTTTTTAAGCTTACTTATGGCTTTCACAAAATTAAGTCTCTGAGAATGAAATATCAATATTTTTTGAGAAGTGTGTACAACTTCAGCAGATGCATTTTTGCCAGGATAGTGATTAGAGTGTGAGACCTTCCAAACCAGAATAAGGTATTCTATAAGGGTGTGCAAAAAGGGGCAGTTCAAGGTGTGAGGAGCCCATCTGCTGTAATAGAGGGGAATAAGTGAGTTTCTGTAGAATAGAAAATCAGTTTTATAAGGACTTGCTTGAATCATATAATTAGGTGGCAAATAACACAATTGTGACAGTCACACCTGACAGCCCCGATGGTCAACTGGAGATGTTCTGAGTGTTTTGAAAGCTTTGCTTTTTCTCATGAGTCATGTGATATAGAAGAAAAATCATCTTTTAAATGAAGCTGGTAAAATTCCTTTTGACCTTAATAAAATCAGGACTCAATTCTGGGATATGAATATACAATAGAGCTAAAAGTAGTAAGGAGTTCTTGAGGTACTCAAGTCCTCTATTCAAAAACTGTCTGACAATTCCTCCACAAGCAACACATCAGTTGATTAGGTAGACTTCTTAGCATAAGCTTACCTTTCTAGCTGACAAAAAATTGCTGAACCTTCTATATGGGTTCAATGCCAAGAATAGTAATAGGGGGGAAAAAACCTTACAGTGTATTTATATGTTCACATCATTCATTTGCGTAAATGGTTGTAGAAGTTTCTTTGATTTATATGGCCAGCAGATGTTGGAACTTAAAGCACCTGCTAAGAAAAGCAGATTCTTTACAGCCGTGGCCTAGCCCCATCTCCATAGGTTTTTATTTTTCCCCTGGCCTCCTTGCTGTGGCTCAGCGGTATCTGTGCTATTAGTTCATCTGTGCAGGCAGCGTCTGTGGTGGGTCTTGGATGCTCTGTTCTGTGTATCTGCCAGGCCTGCTTTGATAATGCAGCCAAGCCACTGCTGGCTGAAATGTGAAAAATGCCAGAAGCTTCTTTTTCTGTGTGTACAAAATCAGCCCAGGAGGCCTGTGACATGAAGAAAGCATAACTCGTTCTACTATACTGCTTAAAAAAAACAGTGAAAACCAAAATAAATAAAGGAGGCTTACTAGCAACACCTAAGCAGCGCTGCAGCTCAAAAGCAGGGGTTTGTATTGTGCAAACTTGATATAATTGCTCCAGCTGGACAAAAAAAGTCTTATTAAGAAGCTGTGAAGCAAGTAAATTAGTCCTAAACAGATAGACTGTTTGCTCTACTGTTTTTCTTGCACCCATCAGTGTGTCTGGAAATGTCTTGCCTGTTATTTCTAGGAGCTGATGTGCCAGCAGCACTGCCCAGAACTTCAGTCAAATTGCACTGGTTTAGACCCCATATATTTGGATGTACAGTAGTAAAAACAATCTATTGTTCATAGCTGTTCTCCTATCATCTCTGTTGATCTTGCCTCTGCCATCACTGGCTTTCAGAATAGGTGCACAGCAGATGTGGAGCAAACGGGCCAGAATTTCAAGTTTGATGCTAGGCATTGGTAAGCTGTTCCTGCAGATGATGGGAGATCTGCCTGTTGTGGCCCTTGTCTCTTTAGTGTAACTCTGCTGTATATGAAACTGAGAACAGGCTATGTGTGCCTTGTCAACAGATGACCTGTTGTTGAGGAATTCATAGGACAGAGGGTGAGGCTGATGTGGAAAATAAACCTGTGATGCTGGAAATAGCTGAAAACTTCAGATATCTGCACCAAGACCCACACAGAAAGGTGATGTCCTCTTCCTTAAGTGAAGAGCAGATTGTACTTCTTGAAGGGAAAAGGCAAACACTGCAGGCATGGCACTTCTGGCAGACAGGCTGGTGGAGCTGGCCATCACAGCTGTGAGGTGAGATTAATTGGTTTGGGTGCATTAGGGTAGGTGAGTAGCAGGGGACTCTTGGAACAACAGTGAGATGTTTGCAATGTGTAGTGCAGCTCCTTCTCTGGACAACTCCAATGCAGAAGTGTGCGCTTGTCAATCTTCAGTGTGCAGTGAAGAGCTGTGCCCTGCTGGAGTCCTTAGTTTGTAAACAGGACTATAACTTAAGTGTGTGTGGATGATGTACCTGAAACATGAAAATGAGGCTTGCTTACCTTAAAACACATCACAGGTCACAAATTGACCAATGTAAGGTTTTTAATTCAGTTATAAATCTCTAAATTATATTTAGATGAAAGTTACTCCTGTTATAACAGCTTTTGTAATGCTATGAATATTCTGCCAAGCACAGAAGCCTGAGTGTTAGAGGAATACATCATACCAATTAGTTAATGATGTAGCTTTGTCTAGCCAAGTTTTGTTTAAAAAAAAAAAAAGTTGGAGAGCACTAAAGGAAGTGACATAGTTTGGCACCTTGACTGATGCTGCATGATCCTTGACCTCATTTAATTGAAGTAGTAACTGATCTTAAACACAGTGTTTCTTTCAGCTCCTAATGACTTCTGTAATACCTGCTTGTAGAGTCAGTCTTCTGCCATGGCTGTTTATAGCTTGCTTTTCAGTTCTTGGTAAGTCTTGACTTCTGCCTGACCACGTGTTACTGAAGTTGATGCCTTGGCATTTACCTTGCCAGGTACAGAATTAGCCCCTAGTATAGGAGATACCTTGTGTAAATATTGCTCTGCCCTGCTGTTACCAAAGGGAGATGAGTCTAAGTCATCTTCCTCGGGGATTGGGGCAGCTCTCTAACTTAGCCAACACAGCTATTTGTATCAATGGTAGTTCTTTCACCTCGTCTGAAACAAAGTCCCTTCCAGTTGAGAGCAGTTTCTCTTAGCCTTCACCTTGATCTGACATGCTTCACAATTGCTATCTCTCATCATCTCTAGGCAGCCTGCAAGTTAGAACTGAGGATTGCTGATGTTTGTCAGAACCTAACTTTGTCGGTTTTCCTGCTGTCTGGCCTGGATACAGAGAAGTAGTAAAGACAGATTGTGTGTTACAGGACGTTTGCATTGTTCACAAGCTGGCATGTTATCCTGGCAGCAGCCAGCTCTTTGGAAGGTGTTCTTTGATTTCACTGCATCTCATTCACTAAAGCGCTCTCCTTTGAACACTGGCTGAACCTGATTCTTAGAGCTAAGCATTTAATCTTGTGTTTGGCATTAAATTGCAGCTTTATTCTGAGAAATGTCAGCGAATAGCCTGATATATAATAATGGACTCTACTGGTGAGTTGGGACGGACTGTCTGCAGAGAGAGTTCCCAAGTGCGCTGAATGATTGGAAACAAAATGGTGGAAGAAGTTAGATCTGTGGTGTGTAAATTAAGTCAGATGAAATGTTGTCTTAATCAGATGTGACAGTCATGCTGCTGTAGTTTATTAGTGATAAGCTAATATATGTTATCCATAGTTGATGGAACTGGCATATTGTTCCTCCTTGAAGTAATTCCTAATTTAAGGCAAAGGTTTCTACTCCTTGACTGAATAAAAGTCTTGCTGACATGAAGTGAGAGTCTTTCTGGGATTAGGATTGCATATAGAAATAGGCCTGTTTGTGACAGTAACAAACTCGACTTGAAAAGGCAGCGTCAGGACTGTGAAAAAAGCAGAAGTGACTTTGGCATCAGCACGGCTCAAAACTGGTGCTATGTATCATGATACAAAAAGAGAAATCCTGAAGCCGTAATTATACAGCATTGGCACAAACGTGTGTAAGGAGAGGCGAGTGTGTCACGTGCAAATCACCAAACTAAAGTGCTGAACTAGAGAAACAGATCCATTGGCTCAGCTGGCAGAGGGGACCAACACACTGTGAACATCTCAGAGGTACCTTGTCCGGCAGAGAATGTGTGCCTCTGGCTGAGGCCAGAAGATACAGATGACTGAAGTATACAGGATCTGGTGAAGATAAGGGAAGGGAGTTGGGTCCCCTCCTATTGATGGGCCCTGTTGTGTTTTGCCCAGATGGCTGCTGAACCAGAACACAAAAGTAACCAGGGAAACTTAGGTCAGAGAGGCTCTGGCATCCTGGTGGAGTTTTAGAAATATCTTATGGCCTCTTTCTGCTTGAAAGGAAGAGAAGACACAGGGCTTGATGAATAGAGGATGACTTATCTCTGGAAGAAATGATTGGTTATACTTAAAATTATAAGGTTGGAAATTCAAATCTTATCCCCTTAAAAAAAATGAGGAGAGGTGAGGGGTGATCAGACTTGAAACAGTAAGGTGAATTTAATCATGCATATACAATACAGCTCAAAGGGACAAAATGCTGAGGAAGAAGGTTTAAGATATTATTTAACTTCTTTAATGATCTTGAAAGGTAGTAGGCAGTACATTAATGAACTGATAATAAATTAGGAGGATCTTTGGATAGATAAATGATAAAAAAGGGACATTGATTTCTTAATACAGAAAGAATAGCAAAATGATTTTCAAGCAATTGCTACTGAAGACAGCTGTGAATGCCAGAAATCTCTAATATTAAAGTAGTACTTGTATAAAACAGTGGGTGTTCTGGCTGCGTGATGTTTAAAGCTAAATTTTTTGCTTAAGCTTGTTCTTCCAGCAAGGGACAGAAACAATTCTTCTATACTTCATAACTATTTAAATTTTGGTATTTTCTCCTTGATAACAGGTTTTCTAAAGCTATTTAACTGTGAACCAGCAATACATTGCTAGTAAGATATCGTAAGTATGTTTCCAAAATGTTCTTGAAAAAATTAGCTGTCCTTTTCCGATTTACACCTACATGTTCCACTGCAGTTGGGCTATCAAGCTAAGGGAAAAATTACCAGTGACTATTCAGAATTTTGTCCACTACTTTGACTGCAGCTGAAAAATATTGGGGCAGCATTGCACAAGATAGTCTATAATTGTCCCTCTACCCCTACCTCTACAATAACAAAAATATTAGTAGTGTCTTCAGTTAAATATGAAATGTACTTTAAAATTAGATGGCTAGCAGCATAACCCTCTTGGCCAGGCCAGTTGCAAGAGATGGTCCCTGAACTAAGGCAGTTTATGTAAAGTTGAATCACAGAAAAGGAACATGAGCACCCCAGATTCTGAGTGCATGCTGTGCCATGGAGAAATTGCATGGTTTGTTTCAGGCCGCTTAGTTTGAGGGTGGTGTGAAGTGTTCCCTTTGCTCAAAGACGAGATGTTTTGATTACAGGCTTAGAGATGAAGACAGTTGTCTATTGATAAAGAAACTTTTTATAGTCTTAAACTTCTGTGTAGGAGTCCTGCCAATCACTTTGGTCAGAGATTGAGCAGTAGATATTTGCTGAAGCTCTAGACAAGCTAAAAACACATGACAAACTGTCTTTTTATTATGTGTTTATTGAAAAATAAGATAGTTTTTACTAAGTATCATAGAAACAAGGTTTATAATAGTAACAGGAAATGTAATTTTTTGTATCTCTAGGTAGGGCCCAAGGAAGGCTTGAAAAGATGTGTTGTGTTTTTGGGTTTGCTGTACAGTCATTATCTAGTGGCACAAAACAGGGCCTGGAGGGGTTTTTGTGTCAAGAACTTGACTCCCTGAATGTAACTGCTAGAAACAGCAGCCCACTGCTCATGCAGTGTGTTTTGTAGGCCTTCCCTCCTCTGTCTTTTGCATGTAGGACTGTAATTTTGCCTTTTTTACCCATTAAGTTCTCTTGAACTTGCTTCATATTAGAATAAAACTATCCAAGCAGTGTAAACAGGAGAGGTTTCCAGTGAGGAGCTCTTGATGGTCTTGGGGAGCTGGGTATTGATTAGTGCTGGTCCTTCTCCCTCACCCTGCAGACTGTGGCTTTCCACTTGCTGAGATGCCAGGTACAAAACCAAACTGTTGGCACATAACCCAGGCAAATATTCTGATGTTCTCACTGAAGCATGGGCAAAGTGCTCCCAGGAGAAGCTGTGTTTCTTAGAGGCCTCAGCTGCAGCTGTGTTTTCTGGAGATAACATTTGATTAAATGAAAGCTGCTGCTCAGCACAGCTTGTGGAGCCACAGTACCATCCCCTGCTCTTTATGCTCATAGCTCCCTTTGATTGGGCTGGAGTAAGGAGTCTCTTGTAGCAAGATGCAGCTGTGATGGTGCCTCATGGTCATGCAGTGCTGTATTAACTTGTGTAGGAGCAAGCCTTGCCCACCCTGAGCAGCCTCCCTGGCCCCCAGAGGCTCCTGCTACCTGCTGCGTTGGCCCCCACTGCCTCAAGGGGCTCCCTGGCCCTGCCTTGTGCTCTTCAGGGGTAGCCTGAGGGTGCTCGCTTGTGCCTCCCAGCAGTGTTGCACCAGCAGCTCCCTGGAAGTCCTTGTTGTTGTGTAGAAACCCCTGTGGTGCTGCTGTTAAAGACATGTATAAGACAGTTTCTCAAGAAACAAAGTTATTGCTAATAACATGGCCATCTTTGGCAGCCCTCAGCTGCCAAAATACTGGAGCTGCTTCTCAGTGTTGTGCTGGGAGCTCACAGACAGATGTTGGAAAGCATCCTTCCTGTTAGCCAAAGAGATGTTTTCTATAAAGCACATACAGCCTTCCTGTTTTATCTTGCACATGGGTTGGGGTAATCCCAAGTACGGCTACAGGCTGGGTTGAGAATGGATTGAGAGCGGCCCTGAGGAGAAGGACTTGGCGGTGTTGGTTGCCAACGTGAGCCGGCAATGTGCGCTTGCAGCCCAGAAAAGCCAACTATATCCTGGGCTGCATCAAAAGAGGTGTGACCAGCAGGTCAAGGGAGGTGATCCTGCCCCTCTGCTGTGCTCTGGTGACACCCCACTTGGAGTGCTGTGTCCAGCTCTGGGGTCCCCAAAATAAGGATGACATGGAGCTGTTGCCGTGAGTCCAGAGGGAAGGCCATGAAGATGATCAGAGGGCTGGAGCACCTCTTCTGTGAAGACAGGCTGAGAGAGTTGGGGTTGTTCAGCCTGGAAAAGAGAAGGCTCTGGGGAGACCTTCTAGCAGCCTTCCAGTGTCTGAAAGGGCCTACAGGAAAGCTGGAGAGGGACTGTTTATCAGGGAGTGTAGTGACAGGGCATAGGGTAATGGGGTCAAGCTGAAGGAGGGTGGATTTAGATTAGATGTTAGAAAGAAATTGTTTACTGTGAGGGTGGTGAGGCACTGGAACAGGTTGCCCAGAGAGGTTGTGGAGGCCCGCCTCCCTGGAAGGGTTCAAGGCCAAGTTGGATGGGGCTTTGGGCAACCTGGTCTAGTGGAAGGTGTCCCTGCGAATGGCAGGGAGGTTGGAACTAGATGATCTTTAAGGTCCCTTCCAACCCAAACCATTCTATGATTCTATGAAAACTATTGTTACTGTTTTGGTGTTTCATTTGTGTATTTTTTTAACCTAAAACTGTGTGCATGTTTAGGTTCTTTAGATTCAGTAACTTCAGCTTAGTGAAATTTCTGATGTCCTAAAAAGGGGATCATTTTTTAAAACAGAACTTTGTCCTTTGCTTGCTGGTAACTCTAAGTATTAAGGTTTTTTTCTTGCTATGCAGTAGAAATTACTTCATACAGTAATCTGCTGGGATTTTAGGTATAGTTATGTGTGTAATCTTGTGGAAAAGTACACCTATTTATGAAGACAAGAAATCTTCTGTTAAACACCAATTACAAGATGGTGGGTATATCTGCTGATGTCTGTGAGTGAGCATTTAGAGGACTGAACCAGGACTGGTAGCCAGGCTTGGTGCATCTGAATCTCATCTTCCATATTCATTTCTACTAGGGCAAAGTAAGTGTTAAAACAAGGTTGAATGGTAGTGTTAAACTCATGTTTCCCAAGCTGCCCTGCAGTGGAAGGGGATTGCTTCTCACTGTTGCTTATTAGTTGGTCGCAGGGAATTCTTCTGATGTAATTTTGTAAATCTTGAGGTGGAGAATTTAATTTTGTACAGTGTCTGATTGGTATCTCTTGGGCATAGCCACTTACTGATTAACAACATATATATGTAATACCTGTAATGCACAATACATAGTCCATAGATTTTGAAAGCTGCAAATGTCAAGAGAAAGCATGGCTTAAGACCACTGTTACCAGGGTCTAATTAGACATTGCTGGCATCCTCACCTACTAGGTCAGGTCTCAGTGAAAGATTTGGTTCTGAGTGCTTGTGCCTTATGAAACTGTCATTTATTTTAAATCCAGGCTTAATACTCTCCCTTCTGAATAAATAGGTTAAATGTGCCATGTTAATTTGAGAGAGAATGTAGCAGTAAGAGGCAATCACATACAATTGGAAAGAAGTATTTACGGTCAGTTTAGCAGGATCAGCTATCAGATGACCTTTGACATCCACCATCATCTACTAAAGAGCTAATTAGCTGTAAAAGTAGATGACAAGTCAATTGCATCAGCACAAAGGATGAATTTGTCTTTTTGGGTTTTGCTGATAATAAAGTCTGAACAAAGATAGGCAGAGAACCACCTGTGTGTGAAAAGCAAACTTTCCTGAAGGAAGGTTAAAAAAAAAAAGATGCAGCTGTAAACAAAGCATAAAGGCAAGGGAAAGGTCCAAGATTAGGGGATGCTTGTGGTGAAATGGGTGGAGGGGCTAATAAGGTAATGAAGCACAGGAGAAAATTCAGTCTGTAGACACTACATCTATCCCTGTACTAATTCAGATTGTCCTGATTTTTAAAAAGCTGTGCATCCTTATTGCAGCTCTTGAGGATGCAGTTGGGTATATTCAATGGCTTGTTTACCTGGGAATGAAGTAAAGACAGCTTTCTCAGATACTTGAGCACCTGTTTCTCAGCACAAAGCCTTCTGCTTTCAAATACACAGCCTGCTTATTTTGTGCACCAGTTTCCAGTGGGACTTGCTCCCGGCTCATGCCTCAATCTTAACTTCTCTATTTCTGTGTCCGTAGCCTTGAGACAATTTAAAGTTTCCTTCATGTTGGCATAATTTGGAATTGATTGTTCTGTAGCTTTGAAATTTGCTCCAGATAACTGGAGAGAATGTTTGACTTGGTCAAGTGAAACTCCCTGTTTTGCCTTCTCAGCTTTGCTCCTTGATGTGTTTCTAACTGCTGCAAGCAGATACGGGGTGGTGGAGCTGCCATATGGCAGCAGCCTGTCTGTCATGGGAGTCTTGATGGAGTTAATGCTAGAGGAGTTGAAACCTTTTCAGCAGCTTTGAGAAGATCCTATGTGAGGGATGCTGCAGGGCCCTGTTTGGCCTTACACTGCACAGACCACTTCCTGGACCATACTCATCCTTTTTTTCCTCCTCTGTTCCTCTACTTCTTACAAAGAAGTGATTTAGTCAGATTTTCTTCTGTCGGTCCTGTACCATGCTGTTCTCAGCATAGCTGCATAACATGCTGCACTGGTGCCTTTACCCAGTCACGTGTTGGGGTTACCCCTACCCTCTTGCTGCTTCTGAAATGCTGATTGGCATTGTGAATGTGGTTTATGGCACAAAGTGACTTGGCTTAAAAAATACTGGTTACTTAAATACAGTGAAAAAATGAGAAGAACTGCACTTTCTAGCATATAAGATTGGCCCTGTGGAGTATAGTAAAACTAGTTAGCCAAACTGATTCCTATTTCTACAGTAGCACAATTAACTACATTGACTATAAACCCAACTAATTTAGAGAAATAGAAAATAGGAGATGAGGAGTATTTGCTTAACCACTTTTGAAGGGGACCTGCAAGGAGTTACACTCACATGCAGAATACAGTTGGTGGTTTATGCCATTCTGGACCTGGCAAATGCTTCCTGTGTGTTAGCAAGTGGGTAAGGGATGGCTGCCACTATAATTTTTGTAGAGAAGACAACTGTGTAAGCAGCAGGCAGCTGCTGGGTGTCTGGAGTGCTAGCCTTAACCCAGGCCAGGTTGTTCTCAATTGTCTTCTGTTAAAACACTGACAGCTGTTACAATTGTGGCAGCTGTTTTGTCTTCATTACATAATTAAAAAAAAAGACAACTCAGGCCAATGTCTAAGGTTTGTAACTAAGCATAAATCCCCACCAAAGCTGAGGGGAGTTTATTTGATTGTTCCACAAAACTGGGTCAGTTTGTAAACTGTAGCTGTAGGGAAGTCTCAAAACCCCTGAAAGCCCTTATGCTAGGATGCTTTAGCCCCATTGAACTTGGTGACTTCTACACCACTGTGGACTCTAGTTAGAGTACTTTAAAAAGGCTTCCTGAGTTAATAAAAGCTGCTGGGAGCTTTGCCTGGCCTTCTTGCCCCTGTTCTCTCATAGCTGAGCTGCTTTGGGCCTGTTGTAATAGCATACCCACAATGTATTTATAAGTGGTGAGGAAGGCAACATGGCCTACTCAGTTAAGGAGCAGCTTAAGATGCAAATCTGAGTCTGATTTTCATTGGTACTGCTCATTTGCTATGGGACCTCCTCTGATCCTCAGTTCCACAACCTGTAGAACACAATTATACTTGGAATTTATTGAGGAAATCATTTAACAAGCTATTTACTAGATACGGCTACTTCCGTTACTGATTTTGAGATGTAGTGAGACCAGAGTTTATTTTGGTCAAAATGATGTCCTGATAGTTTTGTGCTTCCCTTACTCATTCCCTGCCTTTTCCTGTTTTCTCTTCACCTGATGCACGTGTTGTACATTTGTTGAAAAGGCTCTTCTTCCTTTGAATGAAGAGCCAAGCAGTCCTGACTGAGGGACAGGTTCAGTTTTGGACAAAATGAGATGCAGTTCCAAAATAACCATATTGCTTTCTGGTAAAGCAATCCTGAGCTTTTCATGTAGGCTTTGACAAGTAACTGTTGTCAGCAGCATGTTGTGTGTTGACATTGCTGTATTGATACATAGTGGATAGCTGAGGGCTCCAAAACCCATGCAAAAATCTCAACTTACACCTATTTCCATTGTGATGAAGAGTATAAGCTGGTTTTGATACTTATTGGTTTTTTCCCCCCTCTGCTATGTGTCCTAATGATCCAGGTGATAAATTCATCTTTCCCTTTTAAATTGCTACCTTGAATATCCTGCCTAGGCATGTGCCAAACAGGAGCACCCCTGAGGCATTCAGCCAGGGACTCTTCAGGCAAGTGGTGTGGCAGAAAGTAGTACTCGAGTACTGTACTATGTGCTTTAACTTTTTGGTAGAAATGCTTCAACAATAAAAAGAAATCCATATGAAATTAAACTACAGTCCAGAGTAGATTGCACTTTTATAAATATGAATAATGAAAGTTTAGTTGGATTTTTTTACTTTGAAGTCATTTGAGGATGTGGGGCATGGTAATGATCATCTATCAAAGTTTGCAATACTAAACTGTGTTGCTTTTCATATTTTTAATAGAAATCATTTTTAAACTATCTTTTTAAATGATTTATTAAAAAGGAAAACATTTTTCTTCTGCTGTTGTCCCCTTATATTTTATTCAGATTCTTCTATCATGCTCATTTCTGTGGTGCACGAATGCTTAGCTACCACTGCACTACAGCAGACGAGCATGAAATGATATAAAAGACTACCACATCAGTGAGAAATCATGATTAAAGATTTTTAAAGGGCTGTATAGGTCAGGGAGAACACCTTGAAGCTAATGTGAAATTTGACTGGCAACCAGTGGATGATGGAGATGGAATTACATGCTCACTCCATCTGGTGCCAGTCAGAATCCCAGCAGCAACATTCGGTACCAGCTGCAGCCTGTTAATTGTGTGTTCAGGGAGACTGGCAAAAAGGGCATTACAGTGGTTCAAATTGAATGAAACAAAAGGAGGAGCAAATACCTCTGCTTCTGAAAGGGCAAGTTGCTGGCATGGTTGGGTAGTGTTTCTGAAGAAAAGATGGTGCATTGCTCAGCAGAGAGCTTCAGCTGCATGTGTTTAATTCCAGGGGCAAGGAAAAGTGTCTCCTAAATTCCTAAGGGAATAAATTGCAGTGATGGTTTCAAAATACGCAAGAGACTGAAGGCAGCATGTGTAGGTGACTTTTGCAATACTTATTTTTGAATTTTAAAGAACACTTCAGATACTTAGTCCAGGCTTTGGTACGGTAAGAAGGCAGCCTAGTTGGAAAAGAGGGTGTCATTTGGCAATAAGTCAATGGTATGACCATATGAACATAATAGAACAGTGGTGATGGTTCAGTTTGACTTGGGAATTGATGTAAAAACAGGTACCTAGGAAAAGTGTCAGAGTTTATGGATCTACATCTCCATAGTGGCCAAAGGGAGAAGAAATAAAAGTTGGACAGATCTGGAACTTTTTTATACAGGATAATGTATTGGAGGAGGGAAGTGCAGAGGGCCCGATTCAGCCTTCTTATGTGCCTTATCTCCCATTTGAGATATTCACGCACCAGGAACATAGTGTTTGAGTATAAGCTTTTCTAAAATAAATGAGTTTCAGGAAGCAGTGTGTGAAGACATGCGAATCAAATGCCTGAGGCACAGCATATAATATCAAAATAGCAGGAGGGCAATAAGAGATGAGTGTTAGCTGCACTTTCCTGTCCTGCTCATCACAAAGGATGTAAAATAGTTGGATGCTCTCTGTATCATACACTGAAAAAGCTCACGCACTTGGCTGAACACTCGATGTACCTTCCTGGAATGCTTTGCCTTTCAAATCTGCGAGCAAACAGCTGACTCTGCATTGCAGTGTTTGCTCTACCTGTCCTCATCAGGTCTGTACAAGCTGGAGGAAAGATGTTGACGAAAGTAATCGATAGAGTAAAGAATGATGAACCAATGAAAAGAATCTGACTGAAAGGCCATGACGGAGACCACAACAGTCATGACAGTATCATAATTATCATTTTTGGGGATGGTAAATTAAAGTGCTAGCACAGAAATAACGGGATCAATAATTTAAACCTTGGCAAGTGTAAGGTTGTAGAAGAAAAGGCCAAGAGCAGTAACTGTTATGCACAAAAGAACACTTTCTCTACTCTCTTGTTTACCAGCATAATCATCAGTTTTGATATGATCCTAGGCCTGTTTGCACACTCCTTCAAATAATGATAATATGCTGAAGAAACTGTGGAGTGTGGGGGAGAGAATGTTTTTATATGTAGTGATTACAGAAGTCAGGTTTCTCCTGGGTTGTATTGCTGTCAGTTGCTTGTGTGACCTTCAACACAAGACAGTTTACTTCCTGATGACTCCTTTTTCAACTAAAAAAGGATTGTGCCTTTTAAATTTGGGTTTTGAGAGTACTTTGCTATACTTGCATGGAAGGTGACTGTAGATGTTCACATGCAACTTTCAGCTTTGCATTAGAATGATGTTAGTGTCAACTAAGTGAAGCTGTGCCTTCAGATATTGATTCACAAATTTTTCTAATGTTAATATTTGCTATGCTTGGAGTTTAGAACAAGAATATGACTGAAGTTTACCGGACTTGTGTAACCATGCAGGACAGTGTCATTATGGATAAGCAAATTAGCTCTGCTTAAATCTATGACAATATTCCTGTACATAGAACCTGAGTTTTAATTGAGTTGAAGTTTCTGCTTCCACTTGAGAAACTGAAAGACTGAAAAGGGGGGGAGGCCCAGAATTGAACAGGAAGAAAGGAAGTAAAATACAAATATTGCAGGTGAAAGAAGTATAAATTAAAAATGAAAAAGGATATGTAATAACTTCATTAGGTGCTTTGAGGGGCTGTAGCTGTTAATACAACATCAGAGTGTTCGGGGCTGGCAGGCACCTCCAGAAATGGTCACTCCAACCCCAGCTGAAGTGGAGAGAGAACAGCTTGCCCAAACCAAGTCCAGTTGGGTTTTCAGTACCTGCATGGGTGGAGACTTCTCTCGGCAAGGTGTTATGCTTAAGCACCCTTGTGTTTAAAAAGATGTTTCTTGCCTTAAAAATAAACTTCCTTTTATTTCACTATCAGTTGCCTCTTGTGCTGTCACTGGGCACCACTGAGAGCAGCCTGGCTCCCTCCGTTTTACACCCTTTCCCCCTCCCTGGCTGAACAGTCCCAGCTCTCAGATTCTCTTTGTGTGAGCAGTCCCTTCATCACCTTTGAGTCTTTGCTGGGCTCACCATGGTGAGTGAATATCTGTCTTGAACTAGGAGCCCAGCACTGAACCAGACACTTGAGATGCCTCTCACAGGGGCTGAGTCAAGGGGAGTCATGTCTCTTGGCCTGCTGGCACCTTTCTTCCTGATGCAGCAGTTTTCAGGGACTAGTCTTTGCAAAAGATCAGCTCTTAAAAAAAAAAAAAAAAAAAAAAAATTGTGAGCATGCCAACAGAGATTACAAAGAGTAATCTGTGTGATCTTGAAAATGTGATCACAAGTATGCTGAGTCCTTAGTAGGTGCAAGCCTGCTGCCCACACTATTTGGGGTCTGATTTAAATTAAGACCTGGATTTCTGAAGAAAGTGTTTATACTGCATCTAAATGTTAAGATGCACTTTTAAATATTTTTCACTCATTCAGGGTTTTTGTCTAGCTTGTGTATTCCATTGTGCAGAACAATTGTACTAGCTCAGCTCAGTGCACTTTACAAGCTCTGAAAGTGGAAAGGAATGCTGTTTAGTCTTAAACCTAAAATTTTAGTTGTTGGGCACGTTTTGGCTGCAGCCTTAATTTGTCATCATGCATAATCGGGGAAAAGTAGTTTTTAAAACAGAATTTAAAAGCAATTTTTTCACACCTACCTGTGATCAAATCTTGCAGTTGTTCAGTCTCTGCAGCAAACTTCACATGATCATTGTTACTGGCTCTTCTGAAAAGATCAACAGTTGAATGTTACACAAAAATTTGAGTGAGTCTTTCTGATGCAAAACTGAATTCTGTTGTTGCTAGTTTGCTGTGCCTGAGCTTGTCTTCCCCCAACATTTGTGACCAAAGAACTTGCAAAGAGCTGGGGAAAACCAACTTCAGAAAGATCTCATTGGTTTTACAGAAGGATTGGATTCAAACTCTTGCATGTACATATATGTATGAGGAAAAACATTGGATAAACAACACAGATTGATCATGAATGTATGAAGGGAGACTTCATTATAATTACCCCAAAATGCCTAAGCTTGTTCAAAGGAATTATTTTTTAGTAAGCCTGCATTTGGCATGAAAGAAACAAGGTTGTATTCTTAAGTTCTTACTATTTTCTTACATGATTCTGTACTTTAACTGTGTGTCTTCTCTCAGGATCTCATATAACGTAGATTTTTCTGTACTCTTCAGCTTTGCCTGGGTTAAACTCACCTTATCCTAGGCTGAGTAGTGCCATGTGACGTGCACCAACAGCTTTTTTCAGATGCATTCTGCTTTAATTACCATGTGTCAAATATTTCCAGCTAGCTTCTGGTCTGCAGAACAAATTAAACATTTCCATAAAGTGGTTTAAAAAATTATCCAAAACTGGACTAAACTTGAACCATGAATATATTAATGAAAATCTTAATCTGTTCATGGACATTTTGTAAGCAACAAAGCAGTGTTAATCAAGTCAATTACTTGCTTTGTGGTTTTTGCTTGACAGTAGTGAATGTCACAGCATTGGGCCCTCTAAATTCTGGTAGTAACACAAGCAAGGGAACTTGACTTTCAATTTTCTCCAGTATGTCTATTTCTTATAACTTTTACTTGAGCATAGACTTTTCTACTTCTGTAGGTTATAAGGTAGAAACTGTCTTTGTTAGCTTGGGCAGCATTTGTGTTGGAAAAAGCAGTGTGGCCAGTCAGTCAGAAGGTATATTTCCCTGCTCCTTTCAGATGAAAACCAAGCCTGGCTCTGGAACATGTGTCCTGCCCATAATTCACACAGAGGGTGTCAATTGGTAAGCTAAAATGTTTACAGGTATCTGTCTCAGTGTGTGTATAAGATAATATTGCTTTTCATCTTCTAGTGAAGGGCATTATTCCAGCAATGGCACCATTCCCAGTATCCCTGTGGGCTTACCTAGGAGTAAAGCGTAACTCCTGAATATAGGTCAGAAAAGGACGTTGTTATAACTAGTGTCCTTGATGGAAACTGGTATGTGCTGAATTTGCAAAAAGTCTGAGTTCAGTGTCATCTGTTTTCGGTATTTCCCGAACAATTGATTTATTTCACATTATTAATGAACTTTGCAGCAGTTCCACTTGTCAGGCCTACTCTGCAGGGGTCAATAATGAGAGGAAACCTGATGTTAGTGGATCCAGCTTAAGTGATTCTGTCATGCTAACGATTCAATATATCAGGACAAATGTCAGCTCCTTCCAATATGTTAATTCCTCTGATCCTATTTGCATAAACTACAGTCAATGAAATACAAGTTCCCCCTCTAGGATAGTTAATGGAGATTTGTAAAGGATTTTTTATTATTTTTTTTTTTGGGTTTCTAAGAAGGTTGAGGAGAATGGGACCTCATTCCTGAGCTCCATATGTAATCTGGAAGCAAAGATGTGGCTTTCCTTGAACATCAGCTCTTCAAGGAGTAGGTTTAGCTACTTGGTTAGGTGATAGTAGAAATGAGGACTGGACGTCCACTGTATCTGATTTTGTAGGTCTTGGAAGGGATTCCAGAGCGAGTTGATTTTTGGCTTCCTGTGCTCAGAACAGATGTTTAATCCTTCAGGTTAGTGTACGTGTGAGACTGTATTTTCCTAGCCTTTCTGGCAAAAATGTTGCCAAATTCTGTGTCTTCATAAAGTGAAACTTGCTGTGTCAACAAATGCACCTTCAGTAGCTCTGTACTAGCAAACCTTCAGAGCATGCACTTCTGGCTCTCCAATGTCTTGTCTGAGTTCTCAGTTAAGTTGTCTGTGTCTATTGGGGTGAAATGCTTACCTGTGGCGTGTACCAAGTTCCTTAACGTGGCTGAAGTGGGGCTCTTGTGGTTTGCATCTGAGTTTACCACAGGGATGACTTTGTTTTCTCCTTATAGTACTGTTTTGCGTGCACCAATTTTCCTTTAGGAATGAAAAAATAATTTATGAACATTAGAAGTAGAAAAAAATTCCCTACATACTTGTGGAATAGATGTTACTTGTCATGCACTTACTTGTGGCCCATGTGCTGCCTTCTCTGCTACCTGAAGATGTTACAACATTTTAGTAACTTAAGTTGCTTGTGGAAACAAATATTTAAAGGCATGTATTTAAAACTAGGTTTCCCTGAGGTTCTCTGTCACTACTTTGCTTCTACCAAGATTAAATTAAAAATGAGGGATTTTGTATGGTACTTCCTCTCTTCCCTGGATTTTTGAGATGGTGCTCCAGCTTTTGGCAACAGCAATAAAAGCATGGAATACTAATGGCTGTAAACACCACGAGGGCAAGCAGTCTTTCCCACAGAGTGTTAAAGTTTCTACTTGTGTTAAAGTAGCTGTTGCTTTGTTTTCTTCTACTTCCTCTGTGTATGAAATCACTTTGATAGATCTGCAGGAAGAGATTTAGTTGCAGATGGCAGAGGTCAGTGTATTGTGTATTCAATGTAGTCAATAATAAAGTCAGGACTTATGCTAACTGAATGTTAATAAGGAATCACAAGGACCTTGGAAAGTCATTATGTCTGGTCATTTGCTTCACAATATTGCTCCAAACAGGCTCTGGAGGCCAATGCAAGGGGGTTAAAAAAAAATCTGGAGGAATAAGGGAAAGCAGAAAGGCTAAAAATAGAACGTTTGTGTAATGTGCAGCAGACTATTGTAAAGACAAATTCAGAGTATGGTTGTGACACAGTGAAGAAAAACATATTGCTTCATTAAATGACTTCAACATTGAGCCTCATCCTAGTTGTCCTTTCTCCCCCTGAGATTGCTGTCCTGTTGGCCTAGGAGATCATAATGAAGCTATGCATTTTTCCTGTAAGAGCAGAAATTTTAACTATGGTTATAAAGCAGAAATAACACAAACTGAATTCAGTTGTCAAGATTACAGATGAAATAGACACAAAACAGAAGTGGGTTAATTCCTATAGCTCTAGATACTTGGGCAAAATTTTTGTTTGCTGGAACAACTCGAGATTTGTTCTAGGAGCTCTATTTTATCTATTTATATTTGGGCTCAAAAGGAAAAACCTTTAGGCTATAGCATGACTTGAGGCAATAGTTTTTCCTTCCTACAAAGCAAATATTTATCATCCCTTACATTAAGTCATTGTTACTTTACTCCCCTATCTTGAAATGACTAAAACTGGAACAAAAACTTCAAATCCTAAGTTACATTATTTAAGCTTACACAGACAAAACTATCTTTGGAGGAGTAACGTCACTGTACTTAATGTAGGATCTTAGTGTTGCTCCTCACCTTTATTTCCTGAAGCTGCTAATGAAGAAAATATCTTTCATGGCATTATCAGTGTAGTCAGTGAGCACCCAGTGGATGTTGCTGCCCTGTAACATGCGGCTGCCCCACTTCTTGCTAATTGTGCAGTTGATGCTCCAGCCTTTATAATTTTGGTGAGCAATGACCAGTCCCGCAATATATGCGGTTCTGCTACTTGGCTATGCATGATACTGCCTGCGTGCCACTGAGCTGGCCTCCACTAGTTAATTTATTGCAAATGCCTATAAAATGCATGTTGAAGGCAGACAGGTCTGTCATAAATCTCAAAGAATTAGCTTAATGGTCTTATTGTTTGCAGTCTGGGTCCGTGGGCATAATGCCTGTGTTCATTATAATTTGGTCCAAGGGTAAGAGTTCAGTATGCAAAATTGCTGGTTTTGCAGCAACGTTCCAGTATATTTACAGTGAAAAGGACCAGTGAGGCTGTTAATATTGCATTGAATTCCATTACTGGACAAGTTTCAAACCCTTTGTATCGGACAGCTTAATTTCCAGCATTTTTGCAGCAGTGAGGAAGCTCAGCCTTTGAACAGAAAGTCAGTGTGGGACCTAAGGCTTCAGATGACTTGGGGTTAAGAAAATTGATAGTCTCACTTATAAATATGCTCTAGTCAATGAAGCTATGTCCACAGTTTAGATGATGCAGCTTGAATACTGAAAAAATGCAGCCTGGTGAGTGACAGGGATTCTGTTAGGATTAGTTCATTTTGCTTGCCAGGTAAAGCCAAGATTTGGGCAGAAGTCTTTGCTGCCTTGTCCTCCTGAGTCATGAGTGACTTGCGCACTTTAAAAAATGTTGATTGTCAACAAAAAGATTAGAACCTACAAAGCATTATTTTAGGCATTTAACTTCCTTACTCAGCTTCTGTGCAGAATTGAATTAAATATGAGTTAGGCTGGTTTGCCCAACCCATCATCTTGTAGGTGGGAAACCAGGCAGTGTTTTAGCTCATTATCCTGAAGACAGTGTGAATGTTCAGCCTTTCCTCTTAATGCGTTGGGTGTTTCTAGGGGGATCCACCATGTTGGACAGGTTTGAATAAAGAAATCTGTAAAACGTCTCCCAAGGACTCATCTTGTCAGTGCTCATCAGAGCAGATGGTAAATATAAATAACCTGTGGAACAGTTTTTTTTTAACCTATGCCCTCCACTTTAATCTTCACTGGAGCAATGCTGATCCATCACAATTTAGTCCTCAAATATCACATCCTTATTATATTCACAAAGCCTTTGGGAAATGTCCTGCATGCTGATCTACAGGAGGAGTAAATGAATAAAAAATTACTGAGTTGTCCCTCAAAGTTGATATCAACTGCTTTGTCGCCATTTGATAGTGCTTAGAGGAACAAGTCCAGAGTATTCAAGTATCACAGGAACTTAGTATTTTGGTTTATACTGGAGCCTTGATCCAACAAAAGGCTTAGTACCCTCAGCTTCCATACAATTTCCTCAGAGGACAGCGTGTAGGCTCTGGGTTGCAAAAAGCTTGTGTTTTCAGTGACGTTATCTTCATTAAATTCTTACACATAAATTCTGGGTTGTATTGTGCGTGAAGGGCTGTGAGAGATGGAAGCTTTAATAAGCATGCACATCCTTTTCTTGCTTTTTTGCTCAGTGATCCTTCATTTGTTAAGGAATTGCAATGTTTCAGAATTCCAATATGTAAAACTATGTGCATTTTTAACTAACTCAGAAGCACAGAGATTAACTGCCTCTTTCTGCTCAACCCCAGTCTAAATGACATGTGCATGGTGATAAAATGAGAATGAAGTATGAGTTTCTATACTGCCATCAAGGTATAGAAAGGGTATTTAGCTTTTCTTACATGCCAATATTTAAAATAAAAATGTGACTGCTGTCTCATACCTTCTATCTCAGAATAATGTGTTGGCATACTGGAAATTTTTTTAGGAAGCTCTTACTCTTGTATCTGTTTCCCCATGAGACTCTGGATGACAGCATATTTAAGCTTTGGAGATGCAGCTGGACTTAAATCAGTGTAGTTCCATTGGTTGTTTTTTTTTTTTTTTTTTTTAAAGGATCTGATTTCCATGAAATGTGGTTCCAATTTGCATCTACCCTAACTTAATAGAGAACCTGAAAGAGAATTCAAATAGCCTTATAAACATTTTGCAAACATAGCTAATGAAAACTAAGTCTTCACCATCTCTCAGGTAAACTCCAGTTGTCCAAGACTCCTTTCACTCTGAGAATTTTCCCTTTCCACCCAAATTGACTGGATCATGTAATCATTTTCCTATTCTACCAAAAAAACCACTTCTTTGAGATACTGCAGGATGTGAGAGGCCACCACTGGACACATCTCACCTAAGTCCCAAATTGTGAGCTGACTGTGACTGCGGACCTATGCAGTTGTGGGCAATCTTCCTTCTACATCTTACCTGTGGGAACTCTGATTGTCTTCTCTTTCTAAAATGTGGAAATTATCTAGTATACTGAATGTCATTGACACACTTTCACTCCATCCTGGTTAAAATAGATTTAACTGTTTCAAATATTAATGCTCTTCCTCTACCAATTAGTAGAGTCAGTGGAACTTAAATAAGCACTCCTCACAGGATGCGGCTTCATACCAAATGGAGACATGAATTGTGGTAGACTTCATGAGGAAGCAAGTGCAGCCCCCAAAAAGCTGCACAAGTGTCCAAATGTGGCATGGTATTCATAAGCAGCAATTTGTGATCAACACTCCCTGCACAAGATTGAAGAGCAAATTTCAATTATAGTCCTTTTAAAAACATTTGGAAAATGCTGCTACTTCATGCCTATTGATTTCCTTATTGAAATCAATATTCATATAATGAGGTCTGATGCATTTCTGACCTGTGTAAATGCAGTGAGTTCTTGGGGTGGGGGGCAGAAAACTCTGGTAATGGAAATTTAAGGATCTGTCTTAAACCTGCACAAGGGACAGGCACTTGAAAGATGTCTCTAATAAGACCGAGGGTCCTTTGGTATACTTAATTTTAACCTTGATTACTTAGGCATTTTTAGGTTAGAGACAGGGTCATTGCTTATGCAATCACCTAGCAATAAGCAATAAAATATATTGAGGTCATATTTACTTTGCAAATCCTGAATGATACAAAACTGAATAAACCCTTGGATGATATAGTTGGTCACCATCTCCACTGCTGAAAGTCAAAATGAGGACAGTGAATACAAAAGCTGAAGTCCACATTGCCCTAGCAGTATGAAGAGAACCTGAATGTAGGCTGCGAAGCTGTGCAAGCTAAACTAAATGTTTAGTTCAGAACATAGCAGGAGGTTCTCGTGTATGCATATCTGTGTTGGTTTTGTGTGGCAAGGTTTTGGTAGCGGGGGGGCTACAGGGGTGGCTTCTGTGAGAAGCTGCTAGAAGCTTCCCCTGTGTCTGATAGAGCCAATGCCAGCCGGCTCCAAGACGGACCCGCCGCTGGCCAAGGCCAAGCCAATCAGCGCCTCTGTGATAACATATTTAAGAAAGAGAAAAACAGTTAGAGAGCGCTTTTGCAGCCAGAGAGAGGAGTGGGAAGATGTAAGAACATCTGCAGACACCAAGGTCAGTGCAGAAGGAGGGGGAGGAGGTGCTCCAGGCGCCGGAGCAAGATTCCCCTGCCGCCCGTGGTGAAGACCATGGTGAGGCAGGCTGTCCCCCTGCAGCCCATGGAGGGAGGATGAGGGGGTGTAGAGATTCCACCTGCAGCCCGTGGAGGACCCCACGCCGGAGCAGGTGGAGACACCTGAAGGAGGCTGTGACCCTGTGGGAAGCCCACGCTGGAGCAAGCTCCTGGCAGGACCTGTGGATCCGTGGAGAGAGGAGCCCACGCCGGAGCAGGTTTGCTGACAGGACTTGTGACCCCGTGGGGGACCCACGCTGGAGCAGTCTGCTCCTGAAGGTCTGCACCCCGTGGAGGAGACTCACGTTGGAGAAGGCCGTGAAGGACTGTCTCCCGTGAGAGGGACCCCACGCTGGAGTGGGGGAACAATGAGTCCTCCCCCTGAGGATGAAGAAGCGGCAGAAACACCGCGTGAGGAACTGACCGTAACCCCCACTCCCCGTCCCCCTGTGCCGCTGAGGGGGGGCGGAGGTTGAAGCCAGGAGTGAAGTTGAGCCCGGGAAGATGGGAGGGGTGGGGGGAGGTGTTTTTAAGATTTGGTTTTATTTCTCATTCCTCTACTCTGTTTTGCTTAGTAATAAATAAGATGAATTCCCTCTCTAAGTTCGGTCTGTTTTGCTCATGATGATAATTAGAGAATGATCTCTCCCTGTCCTTATCTCGACCCGTAAGTTTTTTTTCATTGTACCTTTTCTCCCCTGTCTAATGAAAGAGGGGAGTGATAGAGCGGCTCTGGTGGGCACCTGGCCCTCAGCCAGGGTCAACCCACCACAATATCAGGCTGTGGCAGTCTGTGTTTTTTCTACTTGTAGTCTTGTAAATAAAGCACTATAGAGAGATCTGGGGTATATGTTTGGCACTGTTACTGCCCTTCTGGATAAGTTTGTTCTGTGCTGCTGTCTTCATCAGTAAAAACAGAGACAGTGGCTCCCACTCCCTTTGTAAATGTCCCTCTGACAAATGAAAAATGTGGAGATGAGTCAATATTCACTAGTGCTCTACCTAATCCTTAGACTTTATGGTTGTTTAATTCCTCTTACTTTCTTGTCTGGGGAACCAATAGTTTTCTTAGGACTCTTAGGTTTTAAATGTTCACTGTGTTTGAGTAGACATGCCAGACTAGCAGTAAACAGCTACAAAAAATAACCACTAAGGGGCAGTTGCAAATGAGAGAGCTAGAACAGAAAATGCTCACTTTCTCTTTTTTTTTTTTTTTTAAACTCAGCAGGCATTTTAGCAAACTAAACTGCTAAAGTAAAAATGTGGGCCTAAATGAGACCTCTGGTGGCACAGGAATGTAGTCCTTCACTAGTTTAGGCACACTCATAAATCCTACATCAAGTAGATTGTGTTCTTGCTTTGCGGTTTCTCTTAAGACAACACAAGTCTCATTTAAGAACATGACGTTAACACAATCTACTGTTTCAAAGAAGTGGTTTTAGTGGTCCTTGATGTCATTGCTAAGAATGTGAAGTTCATCAGTAGTGTGAGTTTATTGTGCTTCGGTTTCTAGCAACTGAATTTTTTTGGTTATGATTAAAAGCAAAAAATCTACCCCAAACCTGTATATTCTCTTGGTAGGTGATGATAGTACTCCTCATCCCATCTTACCTTGCTGCTCATTCCTCTTGGTCCTAAATCACTTGTATATGTTGAAAAGCATAATTCCTAAAATAGTTTTGGAAGTATCTGTTTTGAACTTAAACGCCTGAAAGTATCTCCAAGAAATAGGAAGATTGGTGTCTTGTAGTATACATCTGTGGCTTCCTCCTTTCCTGCTATTGGGGATATTTGCACTACCAAGATCTCAACTGGAGAAATATTCCAGAGTGCTTCTAACAGATACCTTTTAGTTAGGGAGTAGGTGATACAAATATCTTTATAGGGCATATATAGATAGTCAGGTGACTCAAGAATAATGCAGAGGAACAGAATCAACAGCTCCTTTAAAAAGCCTCATTCTTATGATAAGTTACAGTGGGAATAACATTGTTGGTTATCTCATACAGTGAAATAGCCATGCAGTAGTAAAATATTCACACCATTTCTAAGTGTATGTGGAGGCATAGTTCTCAGACAATTCATTGAGGGTGGGGCAATTATTCACCTTTATCCTGATAGAAAGTCGTTGATTAGGTAAAGATGACTCGGTTATTTTTGTGCCTTGGTACTGAATGATTGAATAGTAGTACATGTAATGTATCTATTTTCAGCTTTGTAGTAAGCAGCGTAAGTTATGATGTTTTCAATTACAACAGTCTAAAGCTGTTGATCTAGAAATAGTTGAAAATGGAAACAAAATGCTGGATGGGATCAAAACTGATAGAAATGTCTAAAGACAAATTGTGACAGACTAACCTGGCACCTGTCTTCAATAGGACAACTTCACTGTTTAGCAGATGTAGGAAGTACAACAGGTTTCCCACATAGGAAATGATTAGTGAAGACCACAGTGGTTGATGGAAGTGTAAGGTGGCCAAGCAAGCAGTTACACGCCACTGATGAAAGGCAGTGTGGTTACAAAGCTTGGATGAAAGTTGCTAAGGGTTTGCTTGGTTCTTGCTCAAATTTTCATCAGTGACCTTGTCAGCACATTCACTTTTTGTGCTGAAGCTGGAAAAATGTGGGAGTTAACAGGAGAGCTGGGATATCACAAGGCAGAAGAGGAGAGTACTGAAGATTGGAATAAAAAACTCAGATGGCTTTACAGCAGCACAGAATGCACTCAGTGCCTTGTATATCAAGTACATCTATAGTAAGGTGAGGAAAATGATTTGTGGATGGCTGAAGATAAGGAGGAAACGAATGATAAGATGGCTCTGGGCCAACCAAGGTAAGATTGCTGTAGGAAAGATAAATATTTCTCTAGCCAAAATAGATGCCAACTTGTGGAGCGGTGAGGTGATACTATTGTACTGGGCATTGGGGAGAGTTCATGCAGAGCACATGGTACTGTTCAGATATAGTGCAGAAAAGATGAACTCTCAGTGAATCAAATGCAAAAAAAGTGACCTGGGAATAATTAAAGGACTGATCTGACTATCATCCCAGAGCTGAAAGAGCATGGCTTGCTTAGCCTAGCAGTATTCAGAGGTGATATCATTGTTTCCTATAAATCTATCAGGAGAGTAAATTTCTGAAAGAGGTTACTGTCAGCACAAACTCATGGATATAAACTGTGAACTGATTTCAGCTGGAAACCAGGAGACTTTTTCCTTTGTGCTAATGCCCTTTGGGATAATGAGGGCATTTCTCCTTTCAGCTCCTTACAGGTCCTACCTAGGGGTAGGATGGAGCTTGACTGATGTATGAAAGACGTGTATGGCAGGGGTATGTGAACGCAGGCCCCAGTGGTGCACTTGAAAGGCATGTGAGGAAAATACCTTAAACTATTAAACTGCTTAAGGTCCCTTTACCTTGACCTGAGTGGTCAGCTGTCTCTTCCCCAGCTCCTCAGATGAGGAAGAGCACTGTCCTAATTAAAAAACTAGTCTGGCTCAAAGGGGCTTTGAACACAGTTAGAAAAACATGGATATCACATGGAAGACAGTGGAAAGGTGGTGGCAATTAATATAAATCGGAAGATAAGGATGGTAGAAAGTTGGCATGGAAGCAAAAAGGTGCAAGGAGAAATGTGTGGCTGGTGTACTTAAGGTGAGTAAATGTATCTTTAATTGCAATAGGAATGAAAGATATCTCAGGAATAGTATTGGTCTGTTGCTATAGAAGGAGAATAAAACCGGAGATAAAGCAGAGCTTATCAAGTAAAGTATCTGTTCTGTATTTGCAGTAAAGGTCAGATGGTTATCATGTGACGTTGATCTGGCTTTCCATTCCAGCAGTGTAAGGGTTGTCAAACAGCAACATCAAGGTGGATGCTTAAGTGGTGGGATAGAGGGTGTCAAAGCTCTGCTAACTTGCTTTTCAAGAACTGTAAGAGAATTGGCTGAGGACTTGTTTGATAATAGTATTGAAAATATACTTAAATTATGGTGAGACGTGCTTGGTATTTGCATCAGAATTTCAATGGAGAAACCAGGATGATGCAAAGTTAATGCAGCACTTGGTATTGCTTGAAACACTGGTTAGTTTAAGTCTCAGGAGGTATTTCTGAGCAGCTGCTTAGTCCTTAATGAGTTGCCAGCAGGATCTGTTGGGGTTGATTCCTGGCTCTGAGACATTTAACACTACTGGTGGCCTGGCAGGAAGAACAAGGCATGACAGGTAAAATTTTCAGCAGGGGACATAAACAGAGACCTGGATCACAGGGGAGAAAGTTACTGTGCGGAACTGAACAAATGAGACTGTGGGAGAAAATAGGTCTAGTAGCAATTTGCCAAAACTGTTGGATTTTTTCACTCATGCTGTTTAAAATCAAACCGTTTTCCTCAATTAAGCATGTTTCAGACAGCAGTCATGTCTATTGCCTTTGTGGAACATATAACTCTGAAATCATCTGATGTGGGTTCAGCTTGTCTGTCATGTGCATCTCCTCCACAAGCTTGAATATCCTGGGTTGGTTGAGAAACAAACTGCAAGGGTTGATGTTGAACTGCTGTTAACACAGTAGCTATTTGGCTTCCTAGAGAAAGGGCAGGTGTCCAAGCTTTTGCCCTGCATGGCTATTAATGCTATAGATTGTAAGGGAAAATGGCTTTAAAACTCTTTCATAATGGTACTAGTTAGCAGGGGGAAACAGTTTACTGAAGTGACAGACAAGGCAATTTCTGATCTATTAATGTCACTTTGAGTAGCAAATGTTGAAAATGATGAATTCTTTCAGTGTAGTTGGGATGTTTGTCTGACCTGGCCTTCTATGGTACTACAAAATCATTTTTTGGTGCCATAGAAGGCAACTGATATGATGTGTCTCAGTCTGAAACCTGACTGAGACTGAGCTAGTTGGTTTACAGCAAGTTTCTGCAGAGTTGTGGGAGTCAAAAAGCAACCCCAAAAGCTATGTTTGGTAAACTTAAATTCTGCAACTTAAGCAGGGGGAAAAATAATCCAAGTTTGATAAACTGGAAAAAAAATTTAAAATCCCCAGGGGACTACTGATTTGGTGGAAATCAGTATCTTTTAATCAGAAGACAGTTAACTAAGATGCCTAGCTTAGCCTTTCTCCTTGAATTATATTTCCTATACTGTAAGGACTTCCTTTGCATAAAGTTGACTTAAACTGCTGTTTCTGAGCAAGGTCAGTGGTACTGGAAAGGCACTTGAATGTATAACATTGAGGACTGTTGCAAAAACAATCAAGGTTAATGGTATACAAAGCTAGGGATGAAATTGCACCCCAATGGTTGCATTCTATTCGTCCTTTCTTAATATTTTGGCTTATGTTTGTAGCTAATGTGTTCTTGCCTGCCTTCTAAAGTTCAGGGTTGTGGTTTTGATTTTCTGCCTTTTTTCTGGTTGAACAAGGTTGGTTGCAGAACAACAACTTTTTTGTTCTCCTTACAACAAGGTCGGGTGCAGCTTGCAGGGACCTGTCTGCTGCAGCTACCTAGGAAACAGGGCCATACAGCTGCAGTAAAGCTTTGCATGGGCACTAATTAACAAGCCAACAAAATGCATCTTGTTTTTAAAAAACTGCAAATGCTAAAAATGGGGTTAATATTTTAATTTTAAAAATTAAGGGGCAAAGCTTACCACAATGCCCTTAGGTAATTTTGAACAGCTCGTGAATGTAGGTATAGGTGCTTAATCCCAGAATCCATTTAAAAGGGCTTAAATCCATACATATGTACAAATGATGAATTAAGTGGATCAATTTTGCCTTATGTGTATTCATCACCATACTGTTCATTAGCTGAACAAAGAAAATAGCTTCAAGTTTTCAGATCGAGAGTATATCAAGGTTTGGCAAGCTGAACAAGTTATGCAGAAGCTTGGCCTCGTGGGACATGAATGCTCTGGAGTGACCTTGAAAGCATGATTTTGCAGGACAGAATGGGCAGGAGTGTCATGGCTGTATGGTGCTGTGAGTAGGCGGAAAGGCTTGGGTTTGTTAGCTGAACTGCAAAATCAGACAATTTTCTGGGGTTGACCTCAGAGTACAAATGCCATTACAGAAACAGAATAGCAAAACACAATGAACTGTAGGAAATGTTAAATATTGTCTATGACCCTGACATTTTGTTTTGGTTAACTTCTTCAAATATTAATGGTTTTGAAGCAAAATGTTGCCTTTTCTTTAATTGTTTTCAAGGAGAGAAAACACTTATGTCAAAAATGCGTATACTTTTCAAAACATTTTACAAATATTAAGTTTTACTTAGCTGTGACACATAATGGGAATTTCAAAAGGTATTTCTACACATATGTTTAGACCCTGCTTCAGGAAAATAGAGGTGAAAACTGCATTATACTTGAATGTGTTCTAATGAAGGACCAGTGTCCTCCTCTTGCAGAGAATGCCTAACTTTCTCATATGCACCTACCTACAGCTGTAGGAGAGCAGGTGGGGCTTAAGAATAGGCAACGAGGTGTGATTCTTCCCGATGTTGAGTTTACCAGAGTGTGCAAATCAAAAAAGAATTGCATTACCATATCAATCTTCATTCAAATACAACAAATTCCAGCATTGTTCAGTACTGGCCAAGGAACTGTCTAACTTACCGCGTACCATTGCCTTTTACTTCTGTTTTGGACCCGATGACTATAAACAGCTCTGTGGCTTTGTCTAGTACCATTTGATATAGATTATACCAAAAGTCTTATGAGAAATCATTCAGCTGGCATGGTGAATTAGAAAACAGTAGTGTGACCAATTATTTCTATTAGAGTAGTAATAATGCCCATGGGATGCATGAATTCCATTTTTTTCTGGTACTAGACTAGCAGCACAATTCCTGCTCTCACTGGGTTGTGTAAGCTTGCTAGAGGGAGGGCAGCATGGGGGGCAGAAACAACAGAAAAAGGGAGTTGAAAGGAAGAATTGCTACTGCCCTCATGTTGATGGGAGCAGCACCCGAGAGTGCCACAGTGTAGCGTGAACTTTTGTCCTGACCGCACTTAATTCTTACCCGGCTTTTTGACCTTTGTCTCTTCAACTCTGCATTGTGTTTTATCCAGATCTGAAATGCGGAAAGGTTTTGGGGGAACTTTTTAATGATCTGCAGCTGAAAAAGGCTGCTTAACTGGAGAACCTTGTTCTCACTGAAGCTCATCTGATGCTGCCTAGGCTGAGAGACAGAGTGGAAATCCTTTGACAGTGTTTGAGAAATTTAACTTTGAATATGCATTGGTGTGAAATTTAGAAAGCTTTCTTGGTGTCTTTCAAGCTTGTTTTCAGAACTAAATGGTAGAAGTAGGTGTAGGTAACTGAAAACAGTCTATGGAGCTAACAGAAGACTTCTCTGTGAAACTGGTGGATAAGATCAGGAAAAAAAAAAGCACTATTCTTAATTGTTCCAATGCAGTGCTGCTACCAGGAGGCATTCAGCTTGACCCACCAACATCTATACTCTATACCTGTACTGCAACTCAACCAATGTCTCTCCATTTCATTGTGTAATTCATCCCACCATCATCACAAGTCTGAACTACACTTGTAACCTCAGCTTCCAATATGCTGAATTGGCGATAAAATCAAAGTGGGGGGAGAAATATTTTTTACAAAGAACAGACATTACTCCATTTTGACAAGAGACAAATGTTTCATTCAAATGCTACATTTCGCATATTGGAAACAGTAATGAATTCTTGTGCACCTTTCTCCCTAGTTCACAATGTCAGCCCCAGGCGTAGAGGCACTTCAGGCTTTTCTTACAAAATTAAATTTAATGTTACACCCTCCAGTAGAATGATGCATAAATCAAGTGTTTGATTTGCATGGACTCTAGTGAACAGCCCCATTCTGTGCAAATATAAACCCAGTCCTGAATATTATGTCAGGCACAGGAACAAAGCAATCTAGGGTTTCCAATGAGAGTCTGGTACCAAGTGTAATTCAGGCTGGTATTATGTTGCTCTCATGTCAAGGCGGTTATTAAAATTCTTAGGTTTTGCCTCCTTTTTTTCATCTCAAAAGAAAATGTTTTTTCTGACCTTCTTGTATTTTGGCAAACCAGTATACACCAGTGCTATTTATACGCTGTCTGTGAGGAGCTGAGATGGAATTGTTGGAAGTTTTTAGTTTTCTCTTAGATAAGCAGTGAGGCTAGCAGGATAAGAAGGGTAATGAAACAAGGCAAAGCAAAGATGATCATGGAATAAAAATGCAAATGGCAAGAAAAAGATTAGGTAGCTTTGCACCCTTTTTGAAAACAGGCCACCTTCCATCTGAGTATTCAGAGCCTGGACCAGGTCAGTGAAGTTAAGGAACTAGAAGCAAATAAATATATTCTGCTTCAACATGCAAATGCATTTGTGTTCAACACAATACAGATCCCTCTGCAGGAATTTCTTGTGGAGTCAGGCTATTGGGTACTATGCTGTCGTATATTTATTACAGAGAGATGTTCTTAACTTTGTAGTGGTGGTTGGTTTAGTCCAGTGAATTGTAAATATTCTTCTTCACAAACTGCTGAAATTTTGATCGCTTGGTGATCCTCAAGTTTGGTGAGATACTGAGTTTGTCTAACAAAGTCTTTCCACACTACTTGTGCATCAGCTGTATTGGGATGGGGCTTCTTTGCCTAAATAAATCGGGCTCTCATGCATTCACCTTCCCACTGTGCCCTTCCTCCCTCCTCTGCCCCAACTTCAGTTAAAGCTAGAAGCTCATCCCTTTTTCTCAGCAGATGCAGCCTGGTGGTATGCTACAAGAATTCATTGCATGGGTACTGGTTTGTACTTGGCAAGGATCTGCCTCCTAGATTTGCTGGACTCTAGATTGTGACACTGAGAGTGCAAGCAATGACTTTTAAGATAAAGAAAATCCACAATTCCATTGGTCATCTATTTTCAGTCTTGGTTCCAACTGAATGATGCCCTCCCAGCTGTGGGTTATATAGTAAGTGGCAGCATGTGTTATAACCTCTTAAACCTATCTTCCTTTAGCTTCAGAAATTAGGCTTGCTTGTGTGGTACTCTTACTTTGAACAAAACCCTGTCACTGTGTTAAAACATAATACTGGATTACTAATGCAATTTCTATTTTAACAGTAGGCATATAATTCTTACCAATTTAATCTTTAATTTTGCCTTTGTTTTCCAAACAAGCAGTGTATGGTTTTCTTGGATCAATCACAAACTACCAAGAAATCAAACCTGGACTTTCTCCAATTTCTCCTCACTAAAGAAGGTCATCTGCTGAATCTGCTTCTTAACAATAACCAAGTCCTGGTTGGGGGCTATAGCGGTCAATGGCAGTGTTGGCTGCAGTGACATGAATTGGTAGAGTTTAAGATCCAAAGGGGAGTGAGGCAGGCTAACAGCTGGATGAAGCTCTGATGGCAAGGGAGTAAGCTTTGATTTTCCAAGGATCTGCTTGGTGGCATCCCATGACAGGCTGCTCTGTAGGGCAAATGAGTCTTGGAGAAACTCTCTGACCTTCAAGGACAATTTTCTCAAAGCACAGTCAACTTTGATCCTGGTGTGCAAGAAAATCAGCAGCCTATGAAGGTGGCCAGCCAGATGGATGAAATGGGGCAATCCTGTCTGAGCTGAAATAAATAAATAAACCCTACCACATATTGGGGAGAGAAGTAGGGACTAGTCACTGAAATGTATAGGAACATCCTCCAAAACAGAAGAATGGATAACTAGGCTAAAAGTATAATTAGGATAAAACTAGGAATTATAATTCAGTTGCATTATAAACTGATGTGGAACGTTGAAGGAAAAAGAAAAAATAAGAAAAGCATGGGCTCCCAGCTGAATGGAGTGGGCAACAAGTGATGAAGGGTACAGAAAAGACTGAGGTGTCTGATGCTGTCTTGGCATTGGTCTTTGCTGACAGGGTTGGGCTGCAGGACTGGCTTAGGGAGAGAGAGATTACCTGCTGTAGAGGATTGGTTAATGAGCTACTGACTGGATGTAGACAAGTTTCCTGGAAGGGGTGGGGTAGGATATGCCTGTGGGTGCTGAGAGAGCTGGTTAATGTCACTGCAGTTACTGTCTGAAATATTGGAAAGATTGTGGTGATTGAGGGAGGCCCCTGATGGTGGAAAAGGCAAATGTCTATTTTAAAGAAAGAAAAATAAGACAAGGACTAGGGTCTAGTGAATTGCAGGCTTGTCAGCTTTGTTGGGCCAAAAATGGCCTTTGTGCATTCCATGAATTAAAGGTCCTTCTGACTGCTACAAACTGTTTTAAGTTCATATTATAACTTGCCCTATGGACCTTTGGGTATGGGTTTTATAACTTGATCTCAGATCTTAGGAATCTGTACATCTTGACTCAAAATACATTCAGAAGCTTTTTTCTGCTTATCTGTGGAAAACACCTTTTTATATTCTTATATATCTCTTGTTACATAGTTTCTAGCAGTATTATTCTCTTATCACCTGTACTGCTAAAGGAAGGCACTATGAGGTGGCTGTAGTAATAATGTGTGTTACCTGTTATGCATTGCAGATCTAATACAGAGGAAATACAGCTGATGCTAACTTGTTAGGGATTACTGATGCTAACTGGGAAGGTAAAGCAGTCCTTCCTTGCCTGTAAACCAGCTAGAGTTCAAAGGTATTTGAATGGGAGTACAATCACTGTGAGTCGTAGTGACATGAGAGATTTGTGGATAGTTAAAGGCAACAGGGGAGTAAAATTCTGTATCTGCCCCAGACAGGCTACCATAAGGTCTGGATACTAAACTCTGGTCAGAATTGGCTCTGGAAGCCTTGGGGACTCAAACTCCTCCCAGCCTTGTGTGTGTGTATATATATATACACACACACATCATGTGATACAGCCCATGTATTTAGAATCCCCTTTTCTTCTGTCATTATGGTCCTAAATGATAATCTTTACTTACAGTGTACAAGCTCTTATTCTGTGGCTGGTATCAGCTTGTTCTTCATAGGATCCTTCATAAAAAGAAATATCTAGTTAGTTTATTCATATAGATCTTACCTTTTGATCTGAAAACTAAGCGCTAGATAAAGCACACTGAGGGTCTGTCTGCTGGCAAGAATCGTCAAAGCAGAACACGAGTACCACTAAGTGTTGAGGAGAAGCATAAGGCCAGATTTCACTAGGAGGCCTGAAATCTATTATCAAGTATCTCTGAGATCCCTTGTAAAGACAAAGAGCTCTGTTGGAGAGAGGGACTTGAACTTACCAGTGAAAAAGTGTGTTTATGGCCAGTTGGGTCTTTTAGAAGTTGCTGGATTTAGAGTGCTGTTGGGAACTACGCTATCAAATGCTGAGCATTTGTGAGCATACCTGCTTTCAGTGCTTGAACAATGTTTACTTTTATGGTAAAATGCACAGGACACTTGTGAGGATTGTCTCTCACCCCAGTACAACTCCAACTGACCTCAAAGTCTGTTTTCTTTGAAATAATAAGGACTGTCAAACTGAGCTATGGGTAAATAAAATGTATTATTATTTAAAGAAGCATGAAAATAATTTTATTAGCTGATGACATTAACAGTTGACTAAGAACAAATAAGATCTACCCCAGAGTGTGGCACATACCTAGCAATATAAAATGACAACAGGCTTTTCAGACTTGATAATGCACTGAAGAGTGAATTTCCAAATCACAGCTTTTTTGCTTTATTTTTCCCAGTTTGTACAATGGATAATATTATTTGTATAATGTGTGTGATGGTTATCTGCTGGCACATGGGGAGTTACTTACTTAACTCACTGTTTCCAAAGCTCTTCATTGGGCAGTTACAATACAGGTGTAAAGTACCACTAGTATTAGCCATGTACATTTTCCTTCGGTTAGCGTTTTCACTGTGCAATGAACTGAAAACACTCTAAAAGGTCACGGCTTCCACAGTATGACCTTGATATGGCAACTCATTTGATTTAATTATCCTCTACTGATGTTTATGGAAGTCAATAGGACTTACCCATTTTCCTGAAGTAAGTACAAGTTAAGTGTTTTGATGGATTGGAATGCTTTTAATTGTGTATTTTAAGTTACACACCTGCCTAAGTGCTTTGCTAGATTAGAGCCTAGAGTCATAATCTATGATGGAACTTGGAAAGTTAACTTAGATATTCTTGAGCAGATGGGTGATATCAGGTGCTTATTCTCCTCTTCAGTTTTTGTACAAGCATTTTAACTTCAAGTTCTTAACTTTACTGAAGTAGTTGGTGTAGTTGGCAGAGATTGCATCTGCTAGAGGGCTGTGATCTGGGCAGTGAGGAATAAGATGAGGGTGTAGGTTAAGCTTTGGACTAATAGATGATTTGTGATATGAAAAGGTTTGAGATCTTAAATGCCAGGACTTGTGGAAAATAAGGGCAGCTCTGTTCTTCACATTGGTGAGAAGGTTACATTGCAGTGGGGTTTAATTTTGATTACGGAGATATTTTTCTTGCTACAGCTGTACAGTTCATGCTAAGCAAAGTAAAAGCTCAATGATTGTCACCTTGTTTTATTATAAAGTTGAGAGTGGCACTGGTATGATAATAGTGTGTAGTGAACTGTCTTCATGTCTCTTGCCTAGCAGAAAGGGGTGTGCTATACTGGCTTCCCTGAACTCTTTCAAGTTGATGATCTGGTTAGACTGAAAATCTGTGCTTTTTTGGCACAGCTATCATGGCTGCAAAGTGAGGATGGGGGAATCTTTCAGACAAGGCACTGGATTGCTTCAATATGAAAGGCAACTGAGTTTGTAGGTCTGCCACAGACCTTTATATATAAACTTTGACAACTTCCTACATAACTATATCCATAGAGTCCCCATCTGTGCAATACGCAGGTAATGACTTTGTCACATTTGATCTGTTACCTCGGTTTAAGCATCTTTGGATGATGACTGTGTCATGCCACACTTAATAGGACCTCAGCATTTTGGGTTGGGGTCCCAAAGCACTTTTGATGCAGACAAAAAGAAAAATAGATTGTCAGTCTGAAGACCGGTCATAGAATCATAGAATGGTTAGGGTTGGAAGGGACCTCAAAGATCATCTAGTTCCAACCCCCCTGCTGCAGGCAGGGACACCCTCCACTACACCACGTTGCCCGAAGCCTCATCCAACCTGGCCTTAAACACTTGCAGGGAGGTGGTCTCCACAACCTCTCTGGGCAACCTGTTCCAGTGCCTCACCATTCTAACAGTAAAGAATTTCTTTCTAACATCTAATCTAAATCCACCCTCCTTCAGCTTGACCCCCGTTACCCTTTGTCCTGTCACTACACTCCCTGATAAACAGTCCCTCACCATCTTTCCTGTAGGCCCCTTCAGGTACTGGTAAGCTGCAATTAGATCTCCCTGGAGCCTTCTTTTCTCCAGGCTGAACAATCCCAACTCTCTCAGCCTGTCCTCATAGGAGAGGTGCTCCATCCCTTCAATCAGCTTCATGACCAGTATTTTAACTTCTGAGTTTTCTACCTGTCCGTGAGTACCTTTCAGGTAGACTTAAAGCATGCTGGAAATGTCCTGTCAAATTCTTCAAGACCTCTTTTGGGTAGGACTTAGGTACAGCAGAGTTGGCTCTAAGCATTGCTCACTCTGTTGTTGAAAAAAATTCATTGCTGTAGCACTATGAAGGATGTATTACTTGGAAACTGTGTGTTTATAGTCCATTTATAGTCATAATATGGCATATAGTTATCCTCTTTTTAACTTTTTCCTATAAGTTTCACTGCTGTTGAATTAGACACAGAATTAGACTAACATCTAGTCTAATAGAGTATGGCCATGCTTTAATAAAAAAAATTCATTTAGGTCCTCATTGAGATCAAGCAGTTACCTTGAAAGACTTTATCCCAAAAAGTGTGGTTCTCTATAGGAAGTGTCATTGGGAAACATCCAAAATTTTATGGCTTAGAGCCACTTAAGAGCAAATAAAACTTTAGTTGCTTTAGGATTGTTTAAATATATCATCTAATTAAACTGTGATACAGAGCTAGGTATGTTCCGGTAATGTGCTTTCAGAGATTGACAGATCAGTTTGGTAGTCTTCTGTGCAATTATGAGCATTGTGCAAATTTTCACTTGTACAAAGAACATGACTGTTCTGATTACTGAGAGTGTATAGTCATATTGGAAAATCAACCTTATCAAATGTTTTGAAATTCTTCCAGAAGCCAGCCATGTGTATGCATTTCCAGGCTCCTGTTCTTAGCTCACATCTCTTCTGCTGGGTTTTTGCTACTGTTTTAAAAAAAAGGCAAGAGTTTGGCATCTGTTGCACCCATTTTTCAGGGCCAACAAGACAACTGTTCCTCAACAGAGATTAAAGATTTTGGTTTTGAGGAAATCAAAGCTTGATGTCATATTTCATAATGCACATGGAAATCAGGACCATGTCCAGATTTCTGTTGTCATCATCGTGATGAGGGGAGGATGTGAATGGTGACCTTTGTCTGGATTGAATACATAAGTGATATGGATGGTGGGAATCTATTTTAATTAAAGTGGAGGGGAAATTTCAGCTTAAAAAGGTAATGTAGAAAAAACTGGTTTTATCCACTCTACCTAGTAATGTAATATTATAAAGTAGCAAAGTATCTCATTCTTAATACAAATGGGGAGAATTCAATTTATTTCAAAGAACTTTAATATCATCCTTGGAAGGCCTGCCTTGCTTTCAAATTTTCTCATATGAATGACAATATAGTTTAGGGATGTCATCTCTAATAAGTTTGCTCTAAGTTGGTAATCTTGAACAGCAGAAAAAAAGAAATAATAAATTAATCCCCCCCATCAGCTTCACCATGCAGGATCTAATAGATCCATGCAAGTGCACGTGCTGGTGCAGCTGGCTGAATTGCATCCCCTGTAACCAAGTTTCTTCTTGCAGACAGAGTATTATCCTTCCAGCTTTTTAAAGTGGTCTTTAGCATGTTAAATCAGTCCTGTTTTTTTAGAGCTTAGAAAGAACTTGGCTCAGGCTAAGTAATGATTTTTGCCGTGGCAGTTTCCTTATTAAATTCCTGCAGAAAACAATTGCAAGGTTATTCGGTGAAAGCAGCACAAAATATACCTACCCAGTTAGCTCTGTGCTTTTATATTTGGTCATGAAGACTAATGAATTGGAGACAATTGCTGTAGTAAAATCCAAATGTAGATATTTGCTGTCCTTGTTAATGGGAGAAAAATATAGTATACCATTGGCCTAAAGGCTCCAGCTGTGATTCCTTTGTAACTTGGAGTGCATTAAAAAAGCTTCAGTCAGTAAGATAAGTTAATTTTTTATGACCTTTAAAAACTGTTTTAGCCTGGAACTTGTGAACGTTTCTTTAAGATTAAATGTTTAAATCCTTTTAGCTCAGGATTGCTAAGCATCTTTTGAGGTTTCCTTGTTTCAGAAGCCACCTCCAAGATCTATAAAGAAATTCTATTTGTGACAATTATTGTCAAAGGGATGATTAGCTGATGTGGAACTCTAAGATTTTTTTTTTTTTTTAATGGTTCTCATCTGTACAATACTAATCTAATAGGAGAGCTACTTTCTCTTAATGTAGGACTTCTTGGGGTGTGCGTGGTTACCAGGTGCTGTTCCCTTCACTTGCAAACACTTGGAGGAACAAATTTATTTGTCACCAGACTTGTCATCTTGTCCTGCCACAGCTGTTGCCTTGGCCAAAGATATTGAAGAAAAGGACATACTTCTCTTTGACAGTACACAAGTGTAAACCACTGGGCTGCTTTGAGAAACTGCACTGGAACTGAAGTCATAGTGCATCAAATGAAACAGGTGAGAAAATGTGGCTAGACTGCAGGTGGGCTACTTGGCTATCGCACCTTTGCTCCATTCTAGTGCTTTATGTTCAGAGCTGGCTTTATGTGTGTCTGCATTTCCTTAGTTGTACCAGAGGATGGATTATGTCTCTGATAACAGTACCACTGGAACAGCTTACTGCGTTTCAGTGAAGCTAGTCTCCTATGTATAAAATGCTGTTCACTCCTTGGTGTGTGGGTTAGTTTAACTGAGCTATTTCCACTTTCTTTTGATACTTAATGCTCAAAAAGAGAAAAGCAAAATGGCAGCAGTAGAATATTGGAGAATTAGGTACCAAATATTGTGTTGCTCCTATTTAGGGGATAAGTTCAGCTAAAGATTCATTGTCCAGAGTTGGATGCTGATGCTGTAATCCCCCACGTGCTTTTCCAGATCTGACAGAATGAGTTTTGTAACTTGAAATAGTATCTCTAATCAATCAACAGCTATAAGTGGGAAAAGTAACAGTGATGGGGAGAAGGTGCCTTTTCCTTGTCCAATCAGAATCTGAGATACAGATGAGTATATTCATCTAATATGTTTTTTCCCAACTATATCAGTTAGTCAATGAGCGATTATTCTACCTACAATCCTTGTCTTGCGTTATTCTCTACACTGACCATTAAAGTGGGCTGACTTAAATAGAAATGTTTCTTTTTTTTGCCATGTCAAGCTAGATGGGATGGATTCACCTTTTCCTTATGGTGGCTAGAATGACATTGTATTCAATGGGATCACCAGCAAATAGTTTAGGGTTTTTCTTTTGACTGTATTAACTTGTTGGTGTCTAAGGTTGACACTTTGCAATCAAGTTCTACAAAGTTAAGAAATATGTGCATTAATCATCTATTGGAAAGTGTGGTGGTCATAATATTGTCTTCAAAGTATTTAATTTTTCTTTCTGGTACTTTGAGATTCCTTCTTTGTGTTGCATCTTGGTTTGGGGGTTTTTTGAAGGATATAAAGAGTAACCCGTGGTTGCTATTTAATTCATTTGTATTTTATAACTTGATATCCTCATAATCATGCACCAAATTGAAAAACCTATTTCAGACTGAATGCAAGAAAAAAAGGACACAGGTTTTTCACAGCCGTAGCAACAAAAGATTGTACATATTTTTATGGAAATAAGGTTAGTTAGGGAATTTTCTTCTGCTTTTTAATTTACATACAAGTATCATCTCTAAATATAATTGATATAACCAGGCATGATTGCTGCTTATATTTTCCAGGAGTGTTCTTTAGAAAATTGAAGACTGACTGGAAATGTACGGCTGCATGATTTTGTGCAGGAATCTGTACCTTGTGCACGCTGCTGAACAATACAAAATGTGTTATTGATCATATACATGATTGGATGGAGGTTAGTGGAGGGGATACCCTCTGTAAATTTCCTTTGATCCTGCTAAATGTTGTTACCAGTGTGCTACAGGAAATAAGTGAGTGTAATGATTTTAGAGCGGCGATATTGTTGGCTATATCAAAGATGAAACACTGCCTGTGTTCCCTTAGCAGACTTTACAGTAGTGCCACCATGAAAGATCTGAAGATCATTATTTACTGGAAATAAAAGAACAAGGCAGAAATCGATTACTACGACACTAGATTTATGTCTCCATTGCACTCTATATACATCTCCTATTTGTTCTAACTTCATGGAAGGATATTTAATACATAATGGAAAGAGGCTTTTGCTTTTGATTTATTTTTTGTTTATTATTTTTGGCATTCCTTGGAGAAATTCTGGAAATCAATACTTGGATGTAGGTAGTGGGAGGCAGTGGCAATTGATGTATCTGTGCATTTTTGCACTGATGTATCTGGCACACGCAGTACTCTGTCGCAGCAGAATGTGCACAGCCTTAGAGGGGAGAAAGTTGTATTTCTTCCATCATCTGTTTACATAAAATGATCCAAGAGGCTATACGTAAATTTGGGTAGTTAAGTTAAAGCTTGGAAATCAGTCCTACTGAAGTATTTAGTTGCAAGTGTAAATATTTGTTGCATCAAGATGAGAGAGGAAGACAAATATTCTTGATGATGGAAAACATGAGCACATATCGTCTTAAAATGAGGTGGGCGATGGAGGGGATGTCAAGCGCTGAGAAATTTCAAGTCATGTCAAATTGCTTTAAAATGGACATGACTCTTATTTCTCTTCTATCTTTTGACCTGTTAGGTGGCACTTAGTTGACTTTTGCCCTTGCCCCAATTTCAGCTGAGCATCTTAGACATTACAGCTCCTGCAGTCATGTGGTAAAGGAAAATGCAAAGCACTGCTTTTCTTAAGATAAAATAGTGGGATTTGTTTTAAGAATCCTATAGCTGGTCACATGCTGCAGCAGAAGTTGCTATTGCATTAGACCTTATAGAGGTTCGAAAGCAAAATCAGTCTGTTGTCCCCTAAATACCTTTTGGTAAGATATAGCAGGTAAACAGTGGATGAAATAAGGATACGATCAACGATCTGGCTAGCTGATGCATGGTAAGGTACAGATCAAAGGCATTTGTTGTGAGATGTCACAACTCAGAGGGGCAAAGTACCCAAGTAAGAGGATAACATGGCCTCGGATCCCTTCCCATCAATACTGTACTATCCCAGGCTGCAAAACAAGGTTCTCCACAAACACAACTCTCTTCCCCAAACAAGCATGTGCTTTGGAAGCTTCTCGTGACTCCTTTTTTTCTCCTAATGTCTCATTTGTAGAAGAGCTTGTTAAAGCTTCACTTGCCTGTGTATGGTTTGCATAAGCTATGATCTTTAATAGTGTTCAAGACACTTGCAGGGGCTGTTACTTCCCTGCTGCAGACAGACTTCACTGTTATGTACCTGCCAAAGCAGTCAGAGGTGTGACAAGACCTAGTCTGATAATAGTCCTATACCTGCTCACTGTGTGGTGGGCAAGGTGGACGGAAGGGAAAGCTTTCTTGATATCTTCTCCCCCCTGCCAAATTTCAAATAAGGCATTTGAACATTGTTGGTTCAAATTATAACAGTGAATGTAATCTGTGGATGAACTATGACCATTGAAGTTGTCAAGGATGGTTGGTTATATGAAACAGCACTAGACTTCACCCAGAAAAGTACCTCCTTTTCTAATTCGGGGGCAACTCAGAAAATCTGTACATGTATGGCAATGTAGAGAAATAAAATGCTTCCTCTTCTTCACAGATTAGTTTGACAAGGGGAAAAAAAAAATATGTTGCTTCCCAGGCTGAAATGTTTATTCCCTTTATTCTTTGTTAGTTTTTAGCCACGAATACGAGCAGCAGATGGCCAACAGCAGTAGTTTGGTGGTTTTCCTGTTTAGCATTGACCAGCAATAGCCCAGATTCTGGGTATCCTCTGTGGTTGTGCAGTTCTGAAAACACTGCTACCGTGCTTAAACATCTATCAATAACAATTTCTAGCTGATGTATATAGCTTTATGAAAAAGTCAGCATCAGCTGAAGTCTAACAATGCATCTCCACCAGAGCTTCCTGGAGTAGCACAATCAATATCCTCAGTTAAGTTTATGAGGATGCCGTGAAACCCTCTAAATGCAGTGGCATTCTCTCCAACCTTTCTTGTAGCCCATCAATTACAGACTAAAAGGTCAGTCTTGCTGTAGGAAAAGTCTGTCTTCGGTAAAGATTTTTTTTCTACTTTTCCTGCTGGGGGGGTGGGGGGAGATGTTTGTTTTGGCAGGAACTGTTCTTTTATAGCAAACCTTGCAAAAGAGCCTGAAGAAAATCCTTCTTACTACTCTGCACTTCTTGCTATTCTACTTCCGAATCCTTTCTAGTAAGTCAGGGGCATTTTGAAGCTTGTGATTGTCTGCTTCAGGTAGTGAAACAGCCAGTGGTGATACACAATGCTGAGCTGACAGGGAATAAATGCAGCTCAAAAACTAGGTGCCATGTTACACTGTTAACAATTTTCTGCTTTACTGTCAGTCCTTCTAAAATGATTCCAATTTTCCCTGAAGGACTCCATGAGGTTATGAAGCCAACTGTGAAGGCAACACCTGCCTTGTATCTGCCCTGATCATCTCTATGCTCCTTGAGCATTTAAAGCTTCTCATGTATTTGTCTGAATACAGGCAAAGAAACAGCCCTGGTGTACGTGGCTCGATGTTTCTTTGCTCCAACCTTAGCTAGGCAAGAGGCTTCAGCAGTATTGTGTGTCTCGACCTCTTCTGAGCACGCCTTTTGGTAACTAGTTTCAATAATGGTCAGTTATTTCAAAAATTGTCAGCATTGGCACAGCTCCATTCACCCTGGTGCTCTGACTCTAGGAACAGTTTGGCCATTGCTGAGCGGTTTTGAGTGCAACTCTCTAATTTTTTATTGAAAAACTGTCATTAAATGCATATGCGTTCATGTATATTCATAAATTACTTGCAAAGTTCAGCAAATAATAAAGAGGATGGAAGGAGAGGAGGAAATACTAAGTAATAATATTGAAAAATACAGCAGAAGTGAGTAAACACCTTTTTCAAAAAATGTGAGTAATCCAAAGCTAAGAACTTTAGTACCCTATTATAAAAAAGGCAATTTCTAACCCTGAATTTTAAATGAAAGCCTTCTAGCCAGAGTCAAATCTCACCCTGGGGAAAAACTGGAGGAACCCTCCATTTTAGGCTGAATATGAGTGCAGCAGTGATGTCCCTTCTTTTTTTTTTCTTCCCTGTGAGCTAAATGTCTTTGTTGTGTACAACAGCTTTTAGTACTGTGACAATTTACTTCCCATACCTGGAGGGTTCTGACTGGCATCTTCCACCCTGTGTTCAGAGTTCTTGGCAGGTAGAGACATAACCAAAGAGATGGTCAAGATGGATCAACTGCATATTTTCGTCTCCTCTTTTTTTTTTTTTTTGAGACTGTACCCTTAGTCAGCTGCTGCCAGTGGGTTTTTGGCATTGGGCTGTAGGGAGGATTTCATCTGGGTAGCTCAAAAGGACAAGGGAAATGCACTGAAGGAAGGGATTTATGTAAATAGTACGTATGTTGATGGTAATTTTGTATGAGATCTTGTTGTGTGTTAGGTTAAGTGGAAGCTGCTGTTTGTTAATGGCTTGCCAGCCTTGTGATTCCATGAGTGGATGTATTACAACTTACTACTCTGAGGACAACTTCCCCATTAGCTTTGCTTCACAGTTCCTCCACTTGGGGAAACCTGGCATCAAACATGATGCCAAAAGCAATTGGAGCTATTCCCAGGGCAGGCAAACAACTGTGCAGTCTCTTCTGTCTGTTCCTCCCAGGAAACCTGCTGCAGCACAGCCGGACCTCTGCCCTCTGCGCAAGTGCTGTTGCAGCAGCCTTCCTGGCTCATTTAGTTGGCTTTTTTGCAGAAATAAGCCACAGGCAACTGGATTCCAAACAATCCTCAACCTTGAGGTGTCTTTAAGGGACCAGGTTTTAGCAGTTAATTATCACCCAGTTAGGGGATGTTGGTACTGGTCTAGGTGGTGTTGGATGGGGCTGTTGGCCCAACCAGCAGATAGGAACTGAAATGACTGGGAGACAAGGCTGTGGAGAAGCTCCTCCAGCTCTGTCATTGCACCTATCACCGTGGCCAACTTGCCGCATGCTTTCTGGGTGTTTATGCTTCAGAGAATGAGCATGTTTGTATTGCAGCTGTACTGCCTTGCACGACAGTGATTACGAGTGTTTTTGGGTCAATGTGGAATGAGAACTGGATATGTCATGTGACTGGGTCAGGAAAAAAAAGGCAGCCTGTTATTGTGCCCCATCAACCAGGTATGGGGCTACCACCCAACTTCAAGAAGGTAGGGTGTAGAAGTCCCTCAAGAAAGGTATTTGGTTTTTCTCCTTGGTTTCCTTTAGCTAAAGGCAGACTCCAGTTTTAGAGAGGCCTCAAATGATTTTCCTTTGATTTACCAGTTTTAAGACAAGCCATAAAATATTTCAGCTCTATCAGTTTAGAGGTAACTGTAAATAGGTAAAAATGTAGGATTAAAACAGAAAATTAATTGTAACCATCAAGTTCACCACAAAGAACTACAGTACATCTTGCTGATACATCTCGAGTGGTGTATATGTACATCTCTGTGTGCATATATATTTTTCCCATCCTTGCACCCAGAGCAGATGTGCAAGTGAAATTCAGTTCCAGAAGGGAATACATACTCTCTCTAGATCATCTTCTCTGTTAGAAGCCTGGCACAGTTCCAGTGTGGATTACTTTTGCCTATTTTGCTTTTTGGTGGGAAGAGAGGGACAAATCCTTCTCTCATAAGTACTGCCATTCACGTAAGAGGTGACACTGGCCTTGTGCAGCACATAACAGGAGGTAGGCTGTTACATGGCAAAATTGGATGGCTGCTAGGCATCTCCACACAGTTTAATGAACTTTTGTATGATTGTGTTTGAAAAATCACTACATGGGTACACTATTTGGCTGAAAATCCTTTAAGCATCCAATCAAAAAGTAGAAATCGCACTGTGCCTTGGGGAGCTGATTTTGCAACATGATGGCTGCTTTTGTAAGTGAACGACTTGTGGGTTACTCATGTTAGCTGTTTATAAGTGTTTAAAAGTACTCATCTGAATAATTAATATATTCTATTTTTCAGAAGTCATAATTACTTCCTAATCACATGAGGCAGTAATTGAAAATGAATGCTGTATGTATTTCTCATAATATTTTACATTTGCAAGCTGTGGGCAAAAATAGTTGCTCTCATAAAGACTAAATTGTCCATGCACTGTTGTGGCTGTAGCAGTACGTAATAGTGCCTTTAAGGAGTAGAGTGAGCTCCTGCCTACGCCCAAGCTTGTGCCCTTTTGTAGACATGGAGAGGACTACATCAATTTATTTCTGTAAGTTAAAGCAATGGATCCTTTATGGTGCAACTCCAGCCCTTAGTTTCCATTCACATGACAACTTGGGACTGTGTCAGTGTGCGATCCCGTGGGGGTGTGACTTGGACAGACTAGGTGTGCTCACTGTTGGTTGCTATGAAAATATCAGCTGATGCACTCTGCAGAGCAGAGGCACATATAGCTCAGCATGGTCTCACATCTGGCATGGCAGCAACCACCGGCTAAGCAGAGCTTGCTTGCTTGAAGTGCATCTCACTGTTCACGTGGGCCACATCTTCAAAATGAGAGATAGGAGGACTTTGTCAGTGACAGTCCTCCTCTGTGATGAACTATCTTTTACCTGTAATGAATGCCTTGACTGAGATGGGCAAAGCTAGACCCTGTGTCTTGCAGTAAAAAAAAAAAAAAGTGTAACATGCCAGCGTGGAGTCTAATGGTGTCGGCAGGTCCTTTACTAGGTATCACTCTACTTCTGCACAGGCTTCAGTGCACACAGAGGTCTTTAAACATACTGGTGAAATCATAGTGTAGGTATACTTTTAAAATGCAATGGGAAAAATGGACAGTAAGCACCACAATTTGGGGTGTAGACAAGCGGCATACAATCTTCAGTACACAAATGTTTGTGAGAGGAATAGCAACTTGCTTCCTGTGGTATGGTCCCCAAACAGGACAAAGACATCCTCTACTCTGGAAAGCAACTAAGGTACCATTTTCCCCAACAGCTCTGGCAAGCAAGAAAATACTGCAGTAGCAGCTCCTTAATCCTGTCACAGCCTAAAGACAGCAAGATTTGCTCGAGCATAGTTTTGTTGAGGAAGGATTTCTGACCTGGAAGCACAGTGTAAATGAAGCTAACAATTCCCTGGCTCCCTCTGCTTGCAGGCATCCAGTTCAGGACAAGACTGTCAGTGATACCATGGTCATAATTCAAAGCCTTTTCTAAATAAATTATAAATAAAGCCAGTGAAGAGTTAAATGTGGCATATATTAGATTTCAGTGATGAAGCCTCTGATTAATATAATGAAAAGCCTGGTTTAATTGCATTACCTTCCACTAGGTCCCCTCTTCCTTTTTTTATAATTGTTTCTAAGGCTCTGTGTACCTCATCTCTGCCGGGACTTTCATCTCACGTTTATTCAAGTGAGAGTTCTGCTTTCAAAACTGCACCTTTCATCAATCTCCTATTAATTAGCCAAATGCCGCATCATATTATACATTGATGCATTTGGTCGAGTGTGTGCCATAATGAGAGGAGAGCCCATGGCCTGTCCAGGCTCCTCTCAGGAGCCGGTCATTGGTATTCCAGGATAAGTCAGCTTACTGTAATTTGAAATTGGTCTGCCGTCCCATTAGGAATCCGCCCGATCAATACCAAGTGAATTAGAGTTTCAGTGATCTGATTAACTCCCCATTATTTTCTACCCTGGCTGATTTAGAATGCATGATGAGACAATATTCCAGTTTCTTTACTTTATCCCAGTTTAAATGAAATATAGACATCTGAGGAAGCAGTGGCTGTGCATTTGATTTGGCTGTGCTGTAATAAAGTCAAACACTGTAAGTGTTTGCCTTGCCGTGACAGCCGGGAGTGAGGACTGCCATGCTGCACAGAGGGATGGCGGCCGGCTGGCCGGAGGGGTTAGGGCTTTTTCTCTGTACTGCTGCTCCTTTCTAGCTCATCTGATCTGTGCCTTGGTTGAGCAGAGTTGGCCAGATGATGCTCAGCTAGGTACATCTTGAGTTGGTAGGTGGCCATGCTGTGTGTGGTCCTGTGCAAGCAATGGGCTGTAGACAGGAGTGTGCTTTCCTGAGTGTTAACCCGAGGTTCAGAGAGGGAGAGCTCTGTGTGCAGACCCAAATTGGGTGCGAGCCTGAAACAGGGCCAAGGCCCTAGAAGATGTGCAACGGAAATGGGAGATATGCTCTGAATTCATCTACATTCATGGGAAGTTAGGAAATCTCATCAAATTTTGTTCGGTAGTAAGTACTTCATCTTCAGGACATGGACGATTATTTTGTGTTGGCAGCTTGTAGATGCAATCCCAAAATGGATCTTCTAGTTGCTATTTTATTGCAAGTATATAACAACATGAAACAGGACCAGGAAAAAAAGGCTTCCTTTTGTGAGTCTGGAAGGTAGTTTTTAATGAGAGAGATTGCTGGCTTTGGTTCATCTGCTAATTTTGAAGTGATGTTAATAGGCCCTACTTGTAATCTCTTTTTTTTTTTTATTCTTAAATTTATGTTTCCAAGATAAAAAGGCTTACTGTTTTTACTGCCAATTTCCTTGGCAGTGCACGTTAATATTGGCCTGGGGAAACAATGGTAAAAGAGCAATCCTGGTTTGCTGCAAAGAACTGTGCAGCCTGATAACCCTAATGCCAACTCTGTGTTCACTGTCATGGAAAAGAAGTAAGATAGTTGGAAAAGTAGTAAGATATTTAGAAAAGATTGCCTGCGTCAGAGATGTTTCAGTAAGGTATTCCTACATAAAGAATTTACCCCTAAAAATTCAGGCCTTGCCATCTACGTATATGAAGGACAAAAAAAAGCAATGTTTCTTAGACACTCAAAAAGAGGGTTTGAACCCAAAGCAGAAGTTGGTCTATTTTAAAATTTAAAAAAATTCTTTTATTTCTATTTTAAATAGTCTTAATGTATCAGTAGACCAGAACTAGAAAATACTTTAAAAACCAGAAAATTTAGAGAAAGCTGCAGATGCATTTATTTTAGGAGACAAAATTTTGTTTGCATTCCCCTTCAAGCTGTGGTAGTGTCCTAGCCCCTTTAATGTATTTCAGGGCATAAAATGAGCAGTGCTGCACATTTTGTGTGCTAATAGGCAAAAAATGGGTCATAATCTCCTTAATATGTGCATTGAGTATATTAATATTAATTTTTATCTTTTACAAATTAATATAGATTTGCTGAGTAGTACATGTGTAATACATAAATACATACATAAAAGTTTAACGTGAGCATACTCTTGTACTTCCTGCCAGTATATGTTGACGTAATTTTAGTGTTTCTTCATTGCTGCTTCATAGACAGTTTATAGGGTAGTCTTTTTAAAAAAAAAAAATAGAGAGAAGACTTGCAAGTACTGAGTTTGAGTCATCTGTTGGCAGTGAACCTGGAAATTTTGGCTCTCAAGGTTAAGCCTCTGTTGGTGCTCTTCAGAGGTCCTGGGGCAGGACACCACCGATGGGATGGTAAAGCTCTGTACCTAGCCCACTAGAGGGTGACAAAGCCTAATGTTAGGAACATGGAGGTGACATGCTCCCCTGGGCATCAGGGGATCCAGAACCCTTGGCATCCTCCTTGCCTGCCTGAGGTGTACCCCCTAGTCCACCTGCCAGGTTTTAAATGCCCCCCATGTCTAATGGCATAAACCATCCCTGCCTGAGAAACATGAGCTGGACCTTCAACTCATGGGTAGTAACCACCTCATGAATCTCCTCATAGCATCATGAGATGGAGGAGACAATTCACACTCCATTTATGCTAAAAGTTATGGGAAAAATATTACAGCAGATGCAGGACAGCTGGCCCGATCCACAGTACCATGTGCAAGGGCTAAGAGCTGTGCATTTTGTGGTCAGTTTTGCTAGCAGATGAGACAAGGAGGTGTGGAGAGGTGGCCATAAATTAACTTGGTGAGTCAATGGCCAGTTAGCTTGTTTCTTCCACCAGCTTCAGTGGGTTTGGGTAATCTGTTGACTTGGCTGGACTTTTGATCATGACCGCAGCAGAAAGGTGCATCACGGTGTGTCCTGGAGAACCTAGTTGGCCCTTGGGCTGGAAAGAGACCCTGCAGTGAACTTTGACTGTAGTGCTCTCAAGCATGTTGCCTCTGCAGAGAAATGCCGTTTAACAGCATGATGCATGACAGCCCTGTGGGAGATGTTTTGCCCTGCAAAATGTTTCTTAAACTAGAAAACTGCCCATTTTAGTAGTTGCTACTATCTCTGTGCAAGTATTAGGACTAAATCTGGGGTTTGCAGCCTGTCTGATGCTTGGAGTTGGAAACTCCAAAATCTGCAAAGCAGCAGCGCTCAACTGGTTCATTTCAGACATGCCATATGGGCTTGCATGTGTGAGTGGAAGGATACCACGTTTCAGGTGGTGAAACTGGAAATATGAGGTACCTGTTAGATCTGAAGTGGAAGGAAGCACCATGGAAAGCTGGTAACTACCCAGGAATCAGGGGTTGAAGCGAAGCCTCACCTGACTTGCATTGAAAGCCCCAGTAGGCTGTGAGGTGCTCAGATGTCCTTTTTTGCCTGCTTATGTGCTAGGCTTGCAGGGCACAGCTGTGCCCACCCTGTAGGTTTTCATTAAATAGGTACTTAGTTGAGTGTTTTGCATCTCACTTTCGTGCTGAGGTTTCTTTAGGGTTTTCAGTGTCATTCAGTGGGGCAGGCGGGTTGGGTTGATGAAGATGAAAGTAACTAATTTCCAGGAGAAACATTGCAAACTCTGGGCTGTGTAGCTTAATGATCAAGTGCTATGGCCAAATTCAGTACTTCTCAGGGACCAAGGAAAGAGAACTGGAAAGAGAGAGAGAAAAACATGGCTGTTTAACCCAGCAGGCAGCTAAAACAACCACGCAGTTGTTTGCTCGCTCCCCCCACAGTGGGATGGGGGAGAGAATCAGAAAAAATTAAAACTCATGGGTTGGGATAAAGACAGTTTAATGGGACAGAAAAGGAAGAGAATAATAATGATAAAAGAGTATAGAAAACAAGTGATGCGCAGCACAATTGCTCACCAACCGCTGACCAATGCCCAGCTAGTTCCTGAGCTGCTGCTCTCCCCAGCCAACTCCTCCCAACTTACATACCAAGCATGATGTCATATGGTACGGGATACCCCTTTGGGTCAGCTGTCCTGGCCATGCACCTCTTGTGGAAGGCTCATGCCTCCTCGCTGGCAGGCCCTGGGAAACTGAAGTCTTTGACTTAACTGTCAACACTGCTGAGCAACAACTAAACATTAGTGTGTTATCAACATTATTTTCATACTAAATCCAAAGCACAGCACTATACCAGCTACTAGGAAGAAAATTAACTCTATCCTAGCTGAAACCAGGGCAGAAGACTAACAATAAAATAACATTATAATCTGAAAGAAAAGTGTGGCACTAGCATAAAATTAATTCTCAAAAGGCCTAGTCATCTTTGGAACTTGGCAAATTGTGAAATCCTAAATAAAAATTTTGTAGGATTTGAAATGAGTTTGTGACTGATTTCAGGCATGATTTACTACTTCAATGTTTTATTATTATTTCTGAGAAACCCATATAGAACTCTATTAATTAAAACTCAGACTGACACTTTGGCTCCATATGATTTAGGAATTAGTGTGATTTTATCTCATTAGTGCATTTATTGCAGTGCTTGTCCTTTTAATTAAACATTAAGTCCCTCCAAGGTGAGTTTTATCATCCCATAATGCATTTGGGCTTTCACTGCTTCTCTAAATACGCATTAGGGGATGACAGCCACTTTGGAGAAACCTTAACTGTGTTATCACTGAAGCCTGATTCTTTCATTTGTCTATTTTTCTGTGATTTTAATTTCTTTATGGCCTACTGCAAGTATGCAGGAAACATACTGTGATGGCAGTTCTTTAATGTCAGTGTTGCCCTGTGTAGGTAGGAAGGCTGATTTCAAAGGACTCAAAGGACCTGAGCCAAGGCCTGAGGAGGTCTTCCCACTGGTCATGGTAGCCTTTGGAAGGGATCTAGGACATGGTACTGGGCTGTATTGAGTTTGCATGGCAAAGTTTTGGTAGCAGGGGGGGCTACAGGGATGGCTTCTGCAAGAAGTTGCTAGAAGCTTCCCCTGTGTCTGACAGAGCCAATGCTAGCCAGCTTAGACACAGACCTGTTGCTGGTCAAGGCCGAGCCCATCAGTGACAATGGTAGCACCTCTCTGATACATGGTTAAGAAGGAAAAAACCCCAACAAACTAGTAGTAGCTTTTGTAGCTAGAGGAGTGAGATGTAAGAAACTCTGCAGACACCAAGGTCAGTGCAGAAGGAGGGGGAGGAGGTGCTCCAGGCACTGGAGCAGAGATTCCCCTGCCCCCTGTGGAAGACCATGGTGAAGCAGGCTGTCCCCCTTCAGCCCATGCAGGATGATGATGGAGCAGAGATTCCCTTGCAGCCCGTGGAGGACCCCACACCAGAGCAGGTGGAGGCACCTGAAGGAGGCTGTGACTCCATGGGAAGCCCATGCTGGAGCAAGCTCCTGGCAGGACCTGTGGACCCGTGGAGAGAGGAGCCCATGCTGGAGCAGGTTTGCTGGCAGGACTTGTGACCCTGTGGGGAACCCACACTGGGGCAGTTCGTGAAGAACTGTATCCTGTGGGAAGGACTCACACTGGAGAAGTTGGTGGAGGGCTGTCTCCCATGGGAGGGACCCCACACTGGAGCAGGGGAAGAATGTGAGGAGTCCTCCTCCTGAGGAGGAAGGAGCAGCAGAGACAACGTGTGATGAACTGACCACAACTCCCATTCCCCGTCCCCATATGCTGCTGAGGGGGGAGTAGGTAGAGAATTCAGGAGTGAAGTTGAACCTGGAAAGAAGGGAGAGGGGAAAGTGTCTTAAGATCTGGTTTTATTTCTCATTCCTCTGTTTTGCTTGGTAATGGATTAATTTTTTCTAAGTCGAGTCTCTTCGACTCTCTCGAGTCTTCCTCTGTTTTGCTTGTGATGGTAACTGGTGAGTGATCTCCATGTCTTTGTCTTGACCTATGAGCCTTTTGTTATATTTTCTCTCCCCTGTCCAGCTGAGGAGAGGGAGTGATAGAGCAGCTTTGGTGGGCACCGGGCATCCAGACAGGGTCAATCCACTGCAGAGCTGCTGGTCCTGCTTGCTTACTGTCCTGGGGAGAGGGCATACACAGCGAAGGGTGCTGGTACAAGTCGCATTGCAATTCGGCTTTGCAGCCAGCAAGCGAGGCTGGTGGTGGGCTCCATCTGACACAGGCTAAGCTTGAAAATGGCTGCTGCACTTGTACTTGGGTGAGGGTTAAGGAGACCATAAAGCTTGGATCTACTGAGATCTTCAAGCTTCTGCTTCCCATGTAAAATATTGAGGGATGGAGGCTTCTGTGATGCCAGTCAGTTGTCATTTTCATGGAAACAAGGGGATGCCTTGTGTGTGTGTGTGTATGTAATGTATGTATATGTGTATATAAAAAGGCAGACCATTTTTGTCCCAAAGAATTTGTGGTGGTAGCACTTGAAGGACACCAGGTGAGCACAGAAAGTGATGTGTAGCGACTGAAAAATGTACTATAATGAAATTATCCCTACAGATATACTCAACTGCGAATACAGTCTTGTAAAGAATAGTTTTTGCAGTATGGACATGTGTGTATTTATAGCAGGAGCAGAGGTGATATTGTCAACCTATTTCAATAAGCCATTTTGCTGTCACCAGATGGCAATGTAACAATATTTCGTCATTCTGCATTGATATGTCACTGCCAACTTGTGGTACTTGATGTTTCGCTATAAACCCTCACTGAAGGAGTTAGGATTTTTTTTTTTTAAATCCTGGTTTTTGTTTCCCTTTTACTTTGTTGCTAACCTCTTTATTTAAAGAGTTTTAAGGAGTGCAGGAATTAAGAAACTAATTTTGTGTGGGTGTCAGCCTTGCAGGTCCAAACCCCTCAAATAAAGAACCTTGTGACTTATTGTCATGACTGTTGTTGCTATTAGCATTAATATGCAAATTATTTATTTTTGGTAAATGCATCATTTACCAAATGTAAAATGGAGGACTTGGGCAGCAATACAGATTTTTTGCAGTAAACAGAAGTCTGTAAAAGGGCAAGTTGATAAAAGTCAGACTAAATTGCCTCAGAAATGGGACAAAATTGTTGCTATTTGCCTGAGCTGTGTTACTTCTGACTTAGTGAGAGTTGTGTGTGATCTAATAAAATTAAATTTGAGGGCCTTGGGTAGCATCTAGAAAATCTCAGCAAAAAGACATTCAGGCTCCTTAATTATTACTGTGAAGCTTGGATATTTCTGTGTTCTCCAATCTAAAAAAAAAAAAATTGAAATAAATCACTAATTTGTATTTTTCTTAACACTAGTACAAAACATACCTTTAAAATAACCAACACTAGTGAAAACTAAACTTTGACACTGCTATACTTGTAGTATGCCCAAGTAGTAAGTCTTCTGTGTGCAGAGATAATTGTGTATATAATTTTCAGATAAAAACCCCTTCCCTTCCTTTTGTGGCTGTCTGACCCTTAAGAGCTTAACACTCTTCTTATCTGCTTTCCATTGGGGGTTTTTTATGTAATACTTCTGCCATTGCTTTGAAGGAATTTTGAACTGTTTCTTTTAGAAATGTCACTTCAAGTCTCAGGATGTAAAGACAAGAAAACTAAAAGCACAGTTAATTATGATGTGTAAAATCTCCTTATAAGAAAAAATACCTTTTCACAGTTAAGCAGCACAAAAAAGGATTGTGCTGCTCACAACTGTTCTGTCCAAGCAGGCTCATAGTTTACTAAAACCTTCTCAGGCTGACCAGCATGTGTGTTCCTGAAGACCAACAATGACCCATCCAAGAGGTGAACCCATTGTGCGTCTCCATCCTTTTCCCCCTTACTCTTCTTAGAAGTCAGTGTGTCCAGGAGGCAGTGGACAGTGTCCGAACAAAGGTCCTTAGCTAGAAGCAGCCCTGCTCATGCTAAACCCAAATCTTAAGTTGAGCTTTAGTAACAAGGCCAGGTGTTGAGAAGAAACATGGCTGATCCAAGGAACAGATTTCTCTTCCTGAGAAATTCCTGAGACTTCAAAACCACAAGTGTGAGCTGTGGGGACCATCTGAGAGGAGGGAGCATGGTGCCAGCTTTGTACACCACCCAGGACAGACAGCAGGAAGTCTGTTCTGGGCTCTATGCCACTCCACTTGATGTCAGCAAATATCACGTTTGCTATTGTGCGCTGCTTGTGACTGTGAACCACATGATTGGTTTCTGTTCAAAACAACTGAATTAGTCATGACTGTGATTCTGGCACACCGTCTTGTCACTTTCTTCTGGACAGCTACAACCTGTACTTTCAGCACAGTTGGAAGGGCTCGTAACTGGTGTTGGTGAGGCAAGTCTGGGAGCCACAGCAGAGGTTAGTTGTAGATGAGTGGTTTTAGGGACTGGCAAGGTATGACTGGCTCAGTTAAAGAATTCCAGTGGCATTTGGGTGCCTGGTGTTGCAAACTGTTTGAAAGACACAGCCAGATGTGTTGGTTTATATCTTAAGATACTACTCTTGTTTTACATGTCATCTGAGTTTTTTACTTTTTTGGACAGATTATTGTGTATGTGAGGGTGCTGGTCCCTGTTGCCTGGTTCTTTCACTAGTCCTGGCACTTAGACAATCTAGTCAAATTCTGACGCTCTTCTATATAGGTGTAAACCAAAAGACGTTCTCCTGAAGTAAGTTGAACCGTGCTTGCATAAAAGGGAGAGACTGAGGCTTGTATAGCAGTGCATATTAAGCAATATGGGGCGTTTGTGATTTAGTGCTACCAAATCCATTTCCCTAAATTTCAGGTTTTTTCCTGTGTAGGCAATCCAAGTGCTGTCCTCTGTGAGAGTGATAGGATTAGCCTGTAAGATTGTAGTGAAGCTGTAGTAGAGGTCCAGGTATTCACCCCCTCCTATATAAAGAGATTATAAATTCTGAATATAATCTGAGGAAAAGTTATCTTGCCCTGCTTCAGTAATGAAAAGTCACCTATTTTTCCAACAAATTACAAGAAAAGCTTTTTTATTGTATGAGAAATCCAGCCTACCACTCTGCAGCAGGGTGCAGGAATCACCTTTTGATCCCAAATATGGATGCTCAAGTTTGTAAATTTAATAAAAAAGGATAAAAAAAACCACCTCTGTGGCAGTGCTTATACCAGAAGCAATAAACTCTGATTAGATCTCACTATTTTTGTACTGGAGTCTCTTTGGCTTGCAGAGAGGTGAGAGCTTTGGATGAGATAATAGCTTCAGACAAATGCTAGAGCATATGAAGTTTAAAGACCCATTCAGATCTTGCATTGTTTAGGAAATTAAAATAATAATGTATGTTTTCTGTCACTGTCTCTTGCGTGCCTGTCTGTGCCCTCCATCATTCATTCTTGCATAATGGAGTATCTATCTATACTTCTATTGCACGGCCTGGGTGTCTGCGTTCTATGCATATCTCCATCAGCACATCTCTATTAACCTATAAAGCAGCAAAGAGTCTGAACCAAACAATCGGGTACCATCAAAAACATCAGAGCTGCTTGTGGCATTACTTGTCTTACTGTTGTCACTTACAACTGAGTGAAATTAATGTTTAAGCACGACAACATTCTCCCCTTATATATGCTTGTCATGCGTTTATCTTAATGCAAGAAATTAAATAAGGGGGCAAGATTAGGGTAAAATGGGGAGGGACCTGTTGTGTGCCACCCAATCCAGCTGTTAGCTGTGTTTCCCCAGCTAGCCTTCATGAGCTTTAATTGATACTAAAATGCAAGTTATCATTGTGCAAAGATGAAACAACTATATATCGTACCTTTCTTCTGACTACATTTTTAATTGGAAGTAGAAATCTAACTCGACAAACTAATGTTCTGGATTTTAATTTCTTTTCTGTAAATGAAGTTTTTATAACATGAAATTTTTCCTTTAAAGTGGAAAACATAAATCTAAGCTCCTGTGCTGGCTGCTGCTTGGGCAAGGTGTAGTCTCACAACAGCTCTGAGTATTGTTAGTCCAGCAGGAGCTAGATAGCGTTAAATCCCTGAGCTTCAAGTGGCAAATCCCCTCATCTACAGTGCTTGAAGAGGCAGAAGTCTCAGGAATGTTATAGGGAGACCTATGTGTGAGGGAGGATTGTCCTTACGCAGTTTTTGGAGAGGCCTATTTGCGGTAGCAAGGGTGGTCTTCTAAACTGGAACAGATGAGTGTATGCAATCTTGCTTCGTAGAGAGCATCAACTCAGGGCAAAAAAGTATATTACTGTTTAAGTGCAGAAATAATCACAAAACAAGAAATGCTTGCCTGAGAGGATAACATAACATAAAGCGAGTCTGAAAGTCACTCATAAAGGACAGGATATTAAAGCCAGGGGTAGGCGAGGGGGCAGGCTATTAATCTAGGTGTCTGCGATGCCAAATGGTTCTTCTGCAATTTGGACACCTTCCAGCAGAGATGTTCACCAAAGTGCAGAGCTTGGCCTGTCTTCCCCCCAGTTCTCTGGTTTCTGGGGAAAGAGCAGTAAATATTTTTCAAGAAAGCATAACTGGAGTAAGCAGAATTGAACTGGAGCAGTTCAGGAAACATGGGGTGTGACAAATCCTCCTGTTCACGAGACAACTGTGCTCTGAGAGACAGACTACAGGAGACGCCCATATCCAAGCTACAGCTGCATGACAGTCTGCCCATAGATGCTTTTTCTCCAGAGTTGAAGCCATCAGTCTCTGGAAGGGGCAGATAGTTGAATCCACTGAGTGGGAGAGGTGGAGCTCTGCATCGCCTTGTACTGTCAGGCTGGCTGGTGGAGGGGAGGTAGCAGCTGTGGTGGTAACCCCTCTACTAAATACCATACAGGCGTAAAAGGAGAAGCGAGTAAAGGAACAGCCTTTGTCAGTGAATTCCTGCCCCGCCTCAGCGCAGATTGCTTGTACCTTGGGGCGTATCACAATGTGGAGTCTGAATGCAACTAACTCTTGAAATATTTTCTCTTCTGTCCTGACAACTTTCTCTGTAAATTTTTGCTGATGTAGGAACAGCTTGGTGTTTGTATTAGAGCAGCAAACAGTTCATCAGTGGAGTTGTAGATTTACTGTGCCAGTTGTTAAGCATACATGAAGTAAGATGGATTCCTGCTTACAGCCTACGGGGACAGGCAGGGCTTATGGTTGTAGTGGCATCACTGTTGGCTTTTAAGGACACCTATGAATGACTTGGGCAAGGTCACTGCAAAGGTCTGTGCTGGAATCAAAGGGTGGCTTTAGCTGAGCTGGCTCCTTGTCTAACTCAAATGATGGGGCTGAGCTGTCAGGCAAGCAAAATTCCTGTCCCTTTGGATGGGGCCTTTGCAAGTAGTCAGAGATTGCAAGGATCTTGTTCATTGCTGTTATCGCTCTTTCCTATTTTCTTTGATTTTTTTCCTTATTTGGTTTGTTAGTTTTCAGGCATTTTGTACTTGTAATAAACTTAACAGAGGCAAAGAAGAGGGAAATCAACATTTTGATGGCAAATGCTTGTAAGGTATGACAGTTAGGTTTTTTCCAGAAATCAGCAAAGGTCTCATTACAGGTGCTAAAAATAATCATGGTCATGTTAAGTCTATAGTGTTTCTTACCCAGGTAACCAAGCTGGTGTTGCCTTAATCTATATCTTTCTAAAGTTGTATAGGATTACCCTATCCTGAGTATCTTGGAGACTGTAAGCAGAATTTGTGGCAGACATTGGGGTTTTTTTCTCATAAATTTGAGGGAAATCTGATCAGAATGTCAGATCATGTCAATCGACTCTACTTGAAGTTAATGATGCAACAACACTGAGAGTCAGGTGGGAACCTGGAGTGTTGGGCTGGACCCTGATCTGTGCTGCATGCCTGCCTCTGGTTTAGATCAGAGGGAGACGTTTCACCTCACCTCTGAAGAAACAAAGAGAAGCCTTTGCCCTTCAGGAGAAAGAGACTGCCAAATTTGCTTTTGCAACTTTTGAACGAAAAGGTATCAGAAAGTGGGAGGATGGGCTCCTGCACAAACTAGCTTTTTATTGAATTTTTGATTGCTCAGACTCCTGTTAGATGGAGAAAGTGAAGCCCATGTGAACATGCTTAAGTTAACTGATGGGGCCTGGAGACAGCAAGGATGTGGCTGCAGCATCATACTGCTCACCCCAGTGTTTCTGGTCTCCGAACAAGCTGAAGGATCTGTGTCTCTGTGGCATACCACAGTGTAGATAGATGCACAGCTGGGACTTGTGCATCCCTTCCCTTCTCTTCCTATTAGGGATCATATAAAAAGATCCTTTGTGAAGCAAGTTTATAAATAATTTAACGGCAGATATAAAAAGCTTTTACTTTTTTTTTTTAAACTGGCACTTTTTTGTAAATCTGTCTATATGAAAAATATTCCTAGCAAAGTTCACACAGAGAAGGCTTAAAGTTATTATTAGGCATATAAATTGACTGCTTTCTCATTTATATGCAGGCAAATTTCTTTAATTTATTAATCTGATTTGCATAGAAAATTACGGCACTCATTGTCACTGAAAAGTCTCATTTAAAGAAGATTTTATAAAGGCTATAACTAAATGAGAATAGAAGACGACACATAAGTGTTTCTAATTTTTTCCCTTTCAAAAAAATTTTTCTTTAGATGGAAAAAAAATTAAAAATGTATCTATTGCAAGAATCTGGAACTTGCTTGATTGCTTCAACTATAGAGATTTTGTCTTATATTCAGGACAGAAGAAAAAGATTATTGAACTTAAGTTTTAAAGTTCACAAGGGGGAAAATTAGCTTAGAGAAACTGTTCTGTGGTAATGTAGGAAGACACTTAATTAACTTGGGCTTCATTTAAAACTGTAATGTAAATCTTTTCAAAATGAATCAAAGTCTCTGTTGAATTATATCTTAGTCAAGTTTTAGTGTCAAAAGGATCTTAAATCAGTAAGACCTGTCACTGTGAGAGCTGTGGTAGTGTTTTCACATTCTCTGCAGCTCATCTGCTCTTGGACTTGAAAGTCTTTTCCCCGGGTCCATTTGCTCTAGCAACAGCTGGCTTTTTGAGGCAGCACATTAACAGCTCACAATTAAACAGTATTCCAGCTAATTTGAGCTCGAGCAGATGAAGAACATCAATGACAGTGAGTTTCCTCCCTCCCACCCTCTGCTTGTTCGGTTTTAAAAAAACCTTTATTTTACTTTAATCGCTCTTTGGAGACGTGGTTGCTGGAATTCTCTCTTTGTGGCGTCCAGCTGAGAAATTGTTCTCCCATCTTGCTGAGGCAAAAAGAGAGAGCGTCAGCCCACACATGCTGCAGATGTGCAAGGGGGTAAAGTGGGGGAAGCAATGACAATTAAAGAGCATATGGTCAAAAATAAATCTGTACAGTAGTGCCAGTCCATATTAATCACAAGATTAAGAATAGCGTATCTGTACAAGTAGCATGCTAAATCTCCTATTACATTTACTAGCCTTCATATATCTGTATGTTTATCAGGGTGTCTTATATGATATACTATATGAAGTGAGGGAGGATTTATAGTACGTTTTGTGTAAATGGACCTGATAAAAACTGCGAAAAAGACATGATAAAACATTAACATCTGGAAAGATGTATGTCACTGGAATAACACACACCAAATATGCGTATGAATGTATGAAAGAACAATAGAATTAAAGCTTTGTCTTAGCAGAACTGTAGTATGCCAAGTTTTTTACAAATCTGGGTAAAAATGGAGTCTGTAAGTTTTCATCTCAAGTTTTGCACTGTGAGGAGGGTTCATGCCATGTCATCATTAACATGTTACTTTGAGATGCTGGGGATTTGTTAGCAGGATTTATTTTAGAAATAACCTCATACCTTTTTGAGATGGGTCTGTTTTGCTTTGAACACATGTGCCTTGGAGGAACTGAGGAACAGGCAGAACTAAACTGGGGAGTTATTCAGCGTGCATGAGGTTTTATCAACCAAAACGATAATTTTAACAGGTCTGCTTATATTACTTGTGTTTTGCTAGGAGAACAACCTTTGCAGCTGTGTCCGTATTAGGAGTATGTGGTCTGGATTGTGAACTGGTATTCCACGTGCGGGCGCAACCATAAATTTTGGGAAGTTAGAGTGCTATCTCAGGATCTAGCCTTTGAAAAAGCCTTTCCAGAATGGCTGTCCTCTCATTATCTGGAATGGTGCAGATCTCTAAGAAGTCAATTATCTGTTAAAAATTAATCCAGTGTGACTCTCTGCTGTAAAAATTAAGCACTTCAGCCATGATAAAATAAAGAGGTTTTTCCTATCAGCACTTCTATGAAGCTGTGAATTTGCTGTAACCCAGGTTTCACAGAGGGGACATGGAAATGGATAATTCCCCCTAGAGAATCATAAAATCACCTGGGCTGGAAGGGACCTTAAAGATCATCTAGTTCCAACCCCCTTGCCATGGGCAGGGACACCCTCTGCTAGACCAGGTGGGACACTGGGTTGGGAGTAGCAGCCACACCAGGCAGAGCTCTGTGTGTTGCAGCTGTCAAAGGCTGTTGGATGTTACTTGGGTTCAAGTCTGAACCAAAGGAAAACCCTGCTTTAGAGGAGGAGTGCTCTGTCAAGCTACCAGGTTTCTCTGTAATTCTAGGGATTTTTTTTAAGGATGCAAAGGTCTCCGTTACTCCCTTAGTGGTGGCTTCAATCAAAGGAAGGACCATCACAAGTCTCAGACTAAGCCATAAAAGCAGATGCTCTGCAATAACTGAGACCTGCTGGTGTATATCTAAGTCAGCCCTTAATACCTGGCTGAACTATATCTCTATACCTGGTTCTGCCCAGAAAAGTACCGAAACATGTATTTAAAACATTGTTGAAAATACTTAACTGCAGTTAATTATAATATTTCTATCTTGTACAGTGCTTTATGATGAATTAAATTTCCCAAAAAGATCAACGTATGTTTAAGAATGAGTGTCAGAGACACTGTACCATATAGTGGTATTAGGGGTTCCTGATATTTTGTTTTCCATTGTTAATGTAAGAACGCTTTCATCTTGACAGACGTGAGCATCAGGAACCTTTGGAAGTATGAACATACACCACAAACAATCTGGCCAGCTTTTCTTCATCTGGGTCTTTTTGTCTTTATCGCCCACTGCTCAGAGTTCCCAAGCACGCCTCTGTCTGCATTTCTCATTTGCAGAAATAACGTTATCTGGAAAGAAATATAATGCATACGCAAAATATTATCAGAAGTACAGAGTGTCCTTGTGCCTGTCACAGGCAATAGTCGCACCCCATTTATAAGCTTGTTTCCGTGTAGCGGTACATGCCAGGCTTGGTTTGTGCAGAATAGGAATGGGGCTGTTTCAGAAGCAGGGAGAATGCTAGTAAGGTGCCTGTTGGAGACACACTTCATCCAACAGGAAAGATAATAGAATTGCTTTTTTAAAATCAGTTCCTAAAATAGAGAACTTTTTGACTTGATATTTCAATAGATATGGAATTACTTAACAGCCTTGCAATTCACACGATCTCACGAATCCATCATGCAAGAAATACTACAACTGTGCTTCTGCCTGTGTTTGCTCCTGCTTTGCCACTGATTGCCATGTTTTATCTCTACCCTTCAGTAGCTCCAGTAAAAGGGGATAAAAAATGAAAATTCCCCCTGCTCAAAGCCTATTCAGCTGAGCATCTCAGGTCGTGTGCGGTCTTGTGCCATATTTTTGAGTAGAAAATGGATGCAACTTTCCTTGAATGAAAGCCTTATCTTTTAAACCTTTGCAGGTAAAAGCACCTGCAGGAAACTCTTTAGACAGTCTGTGGTTCTTGTCAGTGTCAAAATATTTCTATAAACCTGCTAACTGAGAATGAAGGCGCTGCATGGTTGGGGCTGTGTTTGTGATTATTGACAAATTTGAGTACAAACAGAAGGACTAACGTGGGTTGAGCTGCTCAAGCATTACTAAATTGCTCAAAATGGAAAGCAGTCATTACACTACTGAAGCTTTCTTAGGTGGACGGTAACTTTCTGCTGGTCAGCATCTCATTTTTCATGCCAAGTCTTCTGCTCTTTCCGGCTTCCTCCCAACTGCATGATATGTGTGCAGCAGCCCTCCTAGATTTACTGTTTTGCATCTGAACGAGGAAGCAGCTGCTGATGCTGTGATGATGCATGCAATCTAAGGCTGCCAGGTTTTTATTCTTGTCTATGGGGGTTTTCTTTGGCTTCTACTGGGAAGCTTATTGGGCATGGTCAGAGTTTTAGGATGGGCTGGGGACACAGTTAAAATGCAGTTAATGGGATGCCTAGGTACTCAGAGACTTGCAAGTGCTTTAAATATCCTAAACAAGGTCCTGATATGGGTAGGAGGGATTTTTTTCCTGGATGACTGACCTCATAGAAATGCTTTTGGTAAGTTGCTTTTCTTTGTGCGATAGTTTCTGAACAAGTATTTTTTTTAGGATTAGTGTGTGTCAGTTTATGCATTTGAACAATATAGAGGCTACAGCCAAAAAGATGGCTTTGGTAAATGCCTCAACTTTTTTTTTTTTGTGGCAGACTGCACAGAACTTGGTCCTGATGATGAAAATAGGATTTTGTTAATGAATTGACTGAATCAAAACCAGATTTTTCTCCCTTGCTTTGTTGTTGTCACACCTTTTTGAGTGGAACATCGCTACTGGGTAAGTGCAGTTCAGCTTAGTTATGGTCCCTGTGCTGGGCAGTAGGTGCCTTCCTATGAAGGCAGCCCTCCTGCAGTTCTGTGCTCAGGCTGAAATCTGCCTCAGTAGGGATGAAACTGCCCCAAGAGTGTCCCTTCTTCAGTATTTGTGAACTGGGGGAGATTCCTGTAGTGGAGAGTGTTAAAGCTGTGAAAATGAGTTTGGGGCTTCATCTCCAAGCCTCTCTCAAATGGAATTTATTTGGGGTGCTGATCTTCTAGTGAAGCTGGAAAAAAAAGACTGTAAATGCTGCAGAGGGTAACAGGATAAGAGAAAGATGCTAAAAGTTAGGTGATTATTTTCACTTAAATTACAAATATTTTTCTTTTACAAAAACAATTGGTACACAAATGCTAATAGAAGTACATGTTTAAATAGCTAAAAAGGTCACTTGTAGCCAGAGCATTGATCTGTCTGCTTCTTTCTCTAGACATAGGTGGAATAACCTCCAAGTTGTTGTATACAGCTGGTGTTCTGTGTTCCTGTCTACAGCCTTAAGCAATATCCAGAGCTGTTTTGACTGCTCAGTCTCCTTTTGGGTACCTGTTTATTCACATCAGCTGATAGTCTGCATGTCCTGTCAGTCTTTCTCTTATTGAATGTAGCTCTTAAACTGTCCTACCCACTGTAGTTAACTGGCAGTCTGTTGCAGACAGTTGTGCTGCATGTCATCATGGAGAGAGAGAGAGTCAGAAAAATTGGAAATTCACAGATTGTGAACAACAAAACCAAAAATATTTTGACCCCATATTTGTGGATTGACTCTACTACACTGGACAGGAACAAGCAGGTCCTGGTTGCTTTTTCAATGTATTTGTCTACTCTGCTGTATGCTTCAGCATTGGCAATCATGCTCATTAAGAATTCTGGGCCACTCCAGAGTGTTAACACATCATTAATACGCAAAGGTGCAGATATCTGTCTGGTTTTATAATGCTATTCCATTTATATAGAGCTAGCACTTGAAGAATGTGAGAGACTCAATTCCCAGCTACAGCAAGATCCTAAATAAAACCACCAAGTTACTGTGGAAGTAATCTGGCAGCTTGCAGGAGTTCAGGTTCAGATCTTTCTCTCTGTTAACCAGCTGTTGAGTCCATCTCAAATATCTCTACGTGTGCTCTGGCATCTCACGTACCCCCGTGCCCTCACTAACAGTTCACCATGGAAGCCTTCACCTCTTGCCATTACAGTGGAGTTCTCTGAGGCCCAGCAACTAGTGTTGAGATGGCAAATGGGCTTCCTCTCATCTCCCCAGCCTTTTCTCCAGAAGCATAATTTGCTTTGTGTGAGATTTAGGTGTGTTTACTCAATAAATCCCTATGCAAGAGTGAAGGGATCTTTTAGCCTCATGTGCCAGTACTGGGTGATAGAGAAGGAGTTTTCCCTTCGCCTCTTGGGTTGATTGAAATGACAAGTGATATGTGTACTTAAAATTTGAGTACTGCTGGTGGAAGATGTCAGGCTTAATGGTCACACGGGCCGTAAGGATCTCTTATCACCACAGAAAAGATGAAAACATGGGTCAAAGTAAGGGTACCCTAAGAGTCCTCTTTCTTCTCTAACAGTCCAGATCCCCCTAAAATCAATGGAAAGGTGTATGCTGCTTTAAATGTCTTAATGTTAACCTGAAGAAACTGCCTCTGAAGGTGAATGGTTTATTAACCTGTACGAATCCTGTGTTTCTTCCTCAGCCCAAAAATGTAGGTGTTACTGGTACAGTCGTGTCCAATGAACGGGACACATGTTAATGTGACTTCTTCCTTAGGGGTGGGGTGGAAATCTATATTTCTGATATTGGCACTCTAAAAAAAAAAAAAATTCTTTTAAGGAATGACAGGAACAGCTGAAGTAGGAGGACTGAACAGGATCTTGACTTACAAGCTGCTGTTTCAAGAAAAAAGGATACTTGGTTGTGAGGGTAGATCCAGCAGCACTGCTTTGGCCACTTGTGCTTTGCACCTGTAATTCTATTGTCACTAAAGGTTTAGAAATAACAAGGCAGTCCTCTGCAATTGCAATGGACATTAGTGCAGGAGGGTTTGCAGGACACAGATGTTACAGACCCCCACCTGGTTTTAATTTTGAGCTTAGGTACGTGAGTACTAGTTTTGAATTTTAGTGTGGAAGTCTAGGATAAAATAATTTTGTAAAATGATAATACTAATAGACATGATATCTCATAGCGATCAGTGTAATGGGATATCATTTTACCACTTAAAATATTTCTCGTGTGTTGTGCAGTTTGAGATGCACATAAGGGTGAGAACTTTTGAGCTATGCCAAGTCAGTTATCAGGCGGACTTGCTGTGGAGGAAAAGGTACTGCTTGAAAGTAGTGTAAGCATGAGAAATATGAGACCTTGTGTTTGTACTTGTACCTAAGCACATCCCAAGGTAGTGGAGGAGAAAACTAGAAAGGAATAATATGTGAGCCTTGTTCTGTACAAGGCACCCTGCGCTTAGAACAGGCTGCATTAGCTTATCTGTTTATTAGCATATGTTTAAGTCTGTCTTCATTTTTGAGGGGGGTTGCTTTGCAAATGCCAGGATCTTTTAAAGGGCACAAATAGTACTACTTGTTTCCTAGTCTCTACAAGTGATTCAGACTCTTCTGAGACGTATCAAAAGGATTGTAGCTTATTCTGAAACAGTTGGCCTTTACATTAAATGGTCCACCCCCCATCCCATGCAGCAAAGAAACTAGGTGTCAGCCTCACGTGAGACAGGAGTAACGTCCTGCTGCATAAATCCATGCTTGAAGTTAATCCTGTGTTTAAATGCATTGCTGCAATGCCTGCTGAAATTGGCGATGCCTGGATAAGACCAACAAAGAAGTGTCAGTACTGAAGAAAAATGGAGTGATGGTTCTTGTTGTAGTGTTAGAAGTACTGTATTGGTTCCAGTGACAAATGTGAAAAATCAATAAATGGTCTATAATGGCCTATATAAAAAAAAACACCCTACCAAATTAATAATTAAAAAAAAAAACCAACAAAAACAAACTAGTGGCAGGTTTCATGGGTACCTGTTTTCCAGAAGGAAAGGTAAGCAACCATCCATCATCTTGTGAATCAGAACAACTTGACATGCAACCGAGAAGCCTGCCTTTATGTTCTTTTACTCAAGGAGTAAGACAGCTTGCTCTGAAAGAAGGTGTCTGGCTTCCTGCTTGGAATGAAATTAAATTAGCACGGCGGTATGTGCTTTGTACATCTGCTGTGTAATATGCTTTGCAAAATGCAGACATCCAGAGCAAGGATGCAGATGCTCTACTACTTGCAAAAGTTAATGACAATTATTCCAGTCTTTGATGGCAAACGAAGTCACGAGGCTCTCATTTCCACAATCCATCATGCCACCGAAGGCTTGCTGAGTGATACTTCATGACGGGCTGGTGAGAAAAATATACAAACTCATATGCCGGTGTTGCAAATCAATTCTGCAGCAAAGTGGAAATAACTCTTGTACCAATAAGCAGCGAGGCCTATGAAAAAATACCCGTTTTCTGAATTTTCAACTTGCAGATAGCAGGAGAAGCCATCAATCATGTTAGAGAGCTTCCATTCCAGAGATGTTCTTAGCACACCAGATGAAATTGGGCAAGACCAGAATATGCAAAGCCCCCCCCGCTTTTTTCTCTTCACTCTTTTCTAGAGGGTTGGGTATGAGAAGGGACTGTTTTCTTTTTTTTTTCTGCTTTTTTAAAACAAACCTGTAGCCTGGCAAAAGCATGTATATCGGTTAAGTTTACTGTCAAAATTACTAATTAATTGCTTCACAAATGGCTATTAATCATACATTAATGAGATACTCTCTTTGCTTTGGCGAATAGAAATTCTGTGGCAATTCTCTCTCCTTGGTACCCCAAGCAGGCTAAAAGCATGCACAACTCAATTAATCTTACTGCACCGTGGGGTGTTGGAAACTGCTCACCAGCTGAAAGAGAAGCAAATAGCTGGGATGTTTAAACTGTCCATATTTCACTGTGTAAATTCAGAAGCACTTAATCATTCCTTCAAGCATTCTTTTGTTCTTTTCCTTTCTGCTGTGTTATGTGTGTTTGAAGCATATCCTGGGCCATGAAAAAAAGGCTCCAATACATCCTGTTCCAAACGCACTCAGAAAAACATGTGCTGCCTGTTGTCTTGCAAAAATTATGATCACTTTGCGTGTAGCAAATAAAAATTGAAACCTACTAGTCATGCCCTCAGCATCCCTTGAAATCCACCTGTGTTGTTAATGTATACGGTGAACAAAAGGAAGAGGGCATCGTGTGTTGGGATATTGTTTCATTTTCTCATTGGCAGAGGTGCAAAATACTATGAGATAGAGACGCTTGGCCAGATTGACATCTCAGATATATTAAAGATAAAAATGCAAATTTAAATTAAATTAAGTAAATTTGCACCACTAGAAAGCCTAATGCATTTTGCAGCAATTAATTTATTGTTTTGGGGAAAAAAAATGAGCAGTAGTGTCTTGATCACAATAATGTGAGGCCCAAGCCTGAAGTGATTCTCAAATAGGCAGTGGAGAACCTGGCCTGTTGCTGTCTGTGTCCAAAGACACTTTAAAAAGTTAGGGTAGGTACACTGTTTCCTTTATCTATAATAATAGTATGTGGGCTGAGGGAAGTCCTGGGTTTGTGTTGTGCTGTTTGGAGTTACTTGGAAAATACAGTCTCCGTATTCAAAGGTGTTCCTGGGAGGTATTAAAAAACCTTGACTAATTCTGTTGATAATTAGTTATGAATTAAATTAGATTTTTGGAAATGCATAAATATCTGTGTATTGAGGGTTGTAAGTCAACCTTTTAGCGTTGAAATTGTAGTAAGAAGTTCTAGTTTTATTACCTTTTAGTAGATTTTCTTTCAGTTTGATCTGAGATGGCTAAAAAAGGCTACTGACACAAGGTGCCAAAGCATGTAGGGTTTTTTTTATCTCATTCTATATACCAGTTTGTACGTTGCCATGTATATTCGCTAATTCAAATGTCAAGATAGTGGTGAGAAAATGCTGTTTCCTCCTCAGTGTTCACTAATCCACATGAAATTAATTTGGTGGGTTTGGTGCCTCGCTCTGAAAGCCATTGCTGTCATGGTTAATGGAATCCTTGTTGGACACCTCTTTGGAGAGCCCAGTTGAAACTGTGGAAGTAGTCAGGCCTGAGGTGGCAGAACATCACCAAGGCTTGTTTCATGCAGCAAGCAGCCAAGGAAAAGTCAGATTGCTGGAAAGTTCTTGCCCCGTTATAGGATGCCATGGATATCAGTGGAGTGGTATTATGTTAAGAGTGCTATCACAAAGTAGCAAGATAGTGAGAGGTATGAGGACATATCTTGATGACTTCTCATCACGGCTTTCCTGTCTCCTTGTCCCTTCCATCACTGCCAGCAGTCTTTTCTGTTTCTGCTGGCAGTCATTAATTTAGCCTTGGGTGTCAGCGGGATAGGAAGGGATCAAGTCTACTCCTTCACAGACTTGATACATGGCACTATTAAGGATAGTGTTTGCTAGTTACTCAGGTTTAGCTAGAGTAGGAACTGATGGATAGCTTCTTGAATTGCTCCTACTTAGAGGTAGAAAGGTTTGGCCAGCTGAAAACACACACTCACGTCCCTACACTTCTAGGTTTTCGACATGTTTCAAAACTGTCTGCAAACTGGCCAGATGATCAAACCGATATCTATGGAATTGTTTTTTTAGAAGCCACTGCCAGTTGATGAACAGTGTGAAAGCCAAAGAAGGGCTCTGTCTTTCCAGTGTTTTTTACTACTGGCACTTCATATGACCTTCTCTGGTTAGTTCAAGGCAAGTTCAAATACATCAGGAAATGGACTAATATCAGATACAGCTGTCAGATGAAACTCACTGTCCAATTGATGAAATTTTAATTTACTTTGCTCTTGTCCTTTCCAAACGGTTACCTTTCAGTTTTCCCCCACCAGGATTCTGTAGATGTTCATTTTCTGAGAAAAATTTATTTGTTCTCTAAAGGGTACCACAGTGTGTTTTTCTTTTGGCAACAGGCTGATGAAAACAATAAATTATTCAACCCAAGAATATCTAAAATGCTGACTCACTGCTGTTTCCTTTTTTTAGGTCTTGTTTTCATTAACTTCTACATTAATAGTCTAAATGTGCAGTTGGATTGAAATGTCCTGTGAAATTGCCCTACTCTCCTCAAATTGGGAAGCCCTCAGCCTCTAGTAACTGTTGTGAGGTATTGTTCCTTGTTCTGTGAAATAAAATATGGTCTAGATTTGACAAGAAAAGATTAATCTGTAACCACTGGTTGCCACCCCTCCCTTGAAAACAAAAAGGTGCTGCTGCTACAGCCGCAGCAAGGGTAGGAGTTGTTATTAAAGAAAGCATCAGAATTACTTTCTCCCAACTGTTGAGCTTTTTCCGCTTCACCTCTTTCATAATGAAAGTCAAGAAATAAGTTCAGAGGACACATGCACCAAGTACACTCTTGAGTAATTTTAGCTTTCTCATTCATAAGGGAAAAATAACACTGCAGGTTATCACCATCAAAATAAATTTGTTTTCATCTTGTGTAAACTAGACAGTGTAAAAAATATTGCTTCTTTGTGTGTAGAAATCAAATACTGTGGTAGATGAAAACAGATATTCATTGTACTGATGGGAGTCTTCTGAGCTGCGCAGGTGAGTCAAAGCCTCCAAGTGCTGTTCAAAGGAGAAACCTTCACTCCTTTGAGTAAACCCATTTATTTCAAAACGATTTTTGGAGAAGAGATGGTAAATGCTCATTTGATACGCAAATTCTGGGCTTGTAACTGCATGGTATGTGGCCAATGAGTAAACTAATAGTATGTGACCAGCATATTTAAAATACTCTGGGTGGACAAACTTCAAGCCACCTTGCTGTGTCTAACACAGGGCAGCTCCTGAGCCCGGGCAGCTGCATGGCGGAGGGGGGACCTTTGCCGGGGTGCCCTGGTGGGAGAGGGCTCCCATCTGCTCTTAGGTGTTCAACGTATATTTTAACCTGTGGGTAGCAAAACTCAGCATAAAGCACAACTCAACTGGTAGCAGTCATGGCTACTGCAAAGGGCTGAAAGGGCTGTTACTTCAAACCTGGCTTCTCAAAGTGACCTGTAGGAGGATTCATCTACATCCTTGTGCTTTTGTTGTTCCCAGTTAAGGAAGAGTTGAAAGGACTTTGAGGAATGATGTGTTGGCTTTTGTGGTGGGTTTTTTTTAAAAAAAAAAAAACAAACACCAAACAAACTTTCTAATAAGTTTTTCAGGTAAGGCATTTTCTGGGTTCCCAGGAGAATCAGTGACCCATGTCAGGTGCTCACCACAGAGCATGTGTGATCCTTAACAAAGACTTCCATTAATCAGAGTTAATTAGTGAGTAGGTTGGGTGGGGAGAGGGGAGTTGAAGGGAGCTGGGCTGTGGTGGTGGGGCAGTGGCACCCCAGTGGGAGGGGCAGGGGGCTGCCCACTGCTTCCAGACAGTTCTGGCTAGTTGCAGCAGCCAGGGTGAAGGCACGCACGAAGATGGAGGAGACCTGTGAGGACACTGTAACAGGAGGCACGGCCCAGGGAGACCAGTGCCACAGCAGGGAGAAGAGTCAGCAAGTCACCTGGGGATGGGTTCCTCCTGCTCCTGGGGCCAGCTCTGCTCTCCACTGCGGTGGTCGCATCCACAGGGGCTAGAGTTTGTGCCATCTCACCTGGCATCCTAATTGCCTTGCACATTGAGATTGTGGGATTGTATTCTAAGCATCTGTGATGTTTTGCATTTTGTGCATTTCAAGACCCAAATAAAGATCGTGTTTAGTGTGACAGCTACCATCATAAATAACTGGTGGTTTCAAGTATTCATCAGACGTTGTCTTGTTATCTTCTACTCCCTGTTTTTTGTTTGTTTGTTTGTTTTGGGGGTTTGGGTTGTTTTGTTTCAGTTTGGTAGAATCATAAAAAAAAGAATTGCAAGGGACCCATGGAGATGATGTAGCCAAATTGCCAGCCCTAAGGCAGATTCTTTACAGATGTCTGCTGTACAGGACTGCCGCAATGGCAGTCTGTTCTTGCTTTCCCGTTGGAAACTTTTTGCTCATATCTGGTGTGAGTCTTCTGTGTTGCAGTCTAATCCTCTTGGGTTTGATCCCATTAGCAACGACTACTGGAGCAGATGATTCCTTTTGCTAGACTATTCCCTTTCCCTCAGTCCCTTTAAGTTAAAACAACCTAATGATTTCCTAGATTTGCATCATCCCAGTTGGTTTTGGAGTATTTTCCAGTTGTTTCATGCCCCTCTTTTGATGTGCTTGAAAGGGGTCACTGTATACTAAGGGTAGTTATATCAGGATAACATAGAATTTAAGGAACATCCTCATGGGGTCATGTGAACTAAATTAAGATGTCCTTGCATGGCATTTTACTACTTTTCAGCAGCACGTACTTGATACTAGTGATCCTTATCTTAAAGCCTTTCTTGAAGACGCAATGCCTAACCAGCCCTTTCTTGGTAAGTATTTGTGCATCTTGCCTCACTAATACTTTTTTGAATGTCAGCCTCCTTTTCCAGACCTTTTATCCAATAAATCTGGATTATTTTTAAATCCTATGCTGTCCCTGAATATATGGTGCCTTTCAGTGTTATAGAATCTGCAGATTTAATTGCAAATGGAAATTGAATGTCCAAGTTGTTGAATAACTAGAGAGCATCAAAGAATACTAGAAATTTGCAAAACCACGCAAAATAGGTCCTTCCATGTTGGTAGCGAGCTGCTGATTGTTACACTATAGCTATAGCTAACCAACTAGTTTTATTGTCACCTTATGGCAGTTTCAAGACCCTATTTCTTGGTGATACAGTTGTCAAATGAAAGAAAAGTGTCAAAAGTCTTATTAAAGTCATTATTTATCATACAACACTGCTTTTCTTACCTTCCAGGCCTGTTGCCCATTGCTGATAGGTTTCAGATGGTTTTGGTGTAGAGCTTTGTTTTTGACAAATCCAGACTGGTTGTGGGGTGGGACCTGGGCTCTGGTTTCACATCTGCTTAATAGTGCTGCAATGGCAATTTGACAGTGAAGTCTACTGGGCTATGTAGGGTATGAAAACAGGTGAAGGCGGGTCCTGTCTAAGAAACTCAAAATCTTTGTTAGGATATGATGAGGTGGAAAACACAACTGGCTTGAAATTAGGGCAAAGAGTCAACGAGCTAGTTGTTTTTACAAGGCTCTAGGCTGACATTTGCTTATATGGCTAAAATTTGGCAATTGAAAAACCTTTGGAACTGATAAGCAGTGTTTATTTTATAATAAGCTTTTTAAAAAAATGTATAAGATCATTTGCTGAAGAAATTTTCTAAAAGGTCATTTAAGCATGTTATCAAGTTTTTCTAGGAGTCAGACAGAATCAGAGTTATTTGCAGTTAGATAAGTTTTCATTATTTTCCTGTGATTTTTCAGTGAATGCCCTGACCTGTTTGTCAGGGTATTTCAGCAGTGGTCTATATGGTCTCCCAATGTTTTGCATTTGTCAAAACATTTATAAAACATGGCTTTGTTGTTCAACTCAGTCTGACTTGTCACTTTCAAAATTTTTCATGTAGTTCCTATATTGTAGCAGATAAGTGATAAACTTGTCTTTTCCTTAACAGTGCTTTTGCTTAAATGTTTTTCATCTACTTGTCAATATTTTTAATTAATGCTTTAAAAACCAGCTAATTTTTGTATTATGTCTTAATCATTACTTTATCTCAGATTACACCAAACGCATTTGGAGTTCATCTGTTTTGCTTTGAGGTGATTTGGGTTATTCTGTGCTGAGCCCCCCCGAAGCTCTGCGCTGGCTAAAGGCACGCTGCAGGCTAATGCAGACACGTGTTATGTTATGGCCGGGAGGGCACATAGAGCGGTTAGCCCCCCCCCCCTTCATGGACAGACGCAGAGAGGGCTAAACATCCGTGAGCTTTTGGTTTGGGGTTTTTTCCCATGTTTTTTTAAACAAAAAATATGTAGGTGATGTTTCCCAAATTGATCCTTAGTGTCTCCGTTGGCTGCGGAGCGTACACAAAGATGACAGATTCTCCCCTGTGTTTAGTCTTTTTTGTGCTGCAGATGTTTCCGAGGAGTCTTGTTATATGCTGTTTTTATCTGGGCTGTGTGTTTCTTATTTCTCCTCAGCAATGATTGTGTTCTTCTCTAACACAACTAAACATGGAAACATTTCCATATATTTAGTGGGTTCTGGGAATTTTCCTTTCAGATTTGAGAAAACAACAAGCTGACAAGCTTCTTCTTGGCATGACACAGCATGTGTTAATCTATGTCATTTCCAGGCTACTTTGTTCATAGTTAATTTGTTAAATTCTTTGTGAGAACAGACGTGTTCCCCACTGAGCAATCGGCACAGCTGCAAGGAGAGCCAGTGGCCAAACAGAGCCCACTGTGTGCTGTGTATTCAGAGCTGGGATGTGAAGTCAGGCTCGGGGCAGCATCCTCAGAAGAACACACAACTGTTTCGGGGTTGCCTTTGTACCCAGGACTGGTGGTAACGCCAGTGTGCTGTCTCAACAGTTACCCTATAAAAGGTGCTTTTGATCACCTTTCTTCTTACCAAGACCTGTGACGTTATGTTCATGCTTTTTAACACAATTTTGGCTCATGCTGCGTATGGTGCTGTGCAATTTCTCTGAAGTACTAGATTTGCAACGTAGTTCCCAAAAGAATAAATCAAGCATTGCTGGTGAAGAGAGATCAAATAGTGTTACGGGGGAGGGAAGAAACTGAGTCATAGCTGTAATTTAACCTTGCTGTTCACAGACAACAACAGGTTCTTATAGAGTACCCCTTAAAGTGGTAGTATCATAAGATCCCTCAAAATATTAACCAAAAACCCTTGCACATCCTAGCTGTTAATCCTAGAAGCCTCAGTTGATCTTTCTCAGTTTTGTGAGGCTCTGAATTTTAACTCTTCTGTCACTGAAAATCAGGTCTCCTCAAAATACCCTGGGCTGCATATCAACCACTTGTTTAAATGCTTGGGGAAGCAAGAGAGATTAAGCCCTTTGTGTTTATCCCTGTTTTTATGGAAGGCCTTTCAAAGGCCATTGATATGAAAATGCCACTTGACAAAGAGCCTGTGGTCACTTCACAATTTGTGCATCCCCACACATTTCTGTGAAAGATTAGGAGGAACACACCATCGCAAATTCCTTTATAAGTAGGGCATGTTGTCCAACTTCTGTGACTCTCATTAATCTAGTGTTGTACCCAGATGTCTACTTATGCGTAAGAAATTAAAAATTGTTTTTGTTTTCTGTTTCAGAAGACTGGTCCTGCTGCAAGAGTCTGAAGAGTCTTTTAGTCCAGCTGTTGAAGCTCTAACCAACTCTGTAAGGTAAGGAGCGTGCCCTCTTTGCTTAAGTACTAGAAGTCACTAATGCGATGCTGGAGTTTGGGGGAAGCACCTTTCCCTGTACTCTTTTTGGTTGCGTTAGTGGCAATGTGCATGATTCAGAGCTAAACATGGACAGTGCTGTTTCAGTGTCACTGTCGGTAACATTCGTAGCTAAGAGAGTCCTGGAGAAACAGGCTGTCTGGACAGATATTAGCATTTAAAAGGATATTTAGACATCCCACATCAGAGGATTTAATTTCAGCTTGTCAGCTGTTTTTCTACACCTTTGTTATGTTCAGGAAGACTGGTTGATCATGAAGTCACCTGCAGGACACTTTTCTTTAAACTTTATTACACATCTGCATGAGCATATTGTCTGCAAGTTTATGAAGCTGGTTCTGCCAACAGGAAAAGATTAAGACAAGGTCCAAAGTGTGTGGAGCTGGCTGTGCCTTGTGGAAGTAAATAAATGGTTGAATGAATAAGGGAGGAGGAGTGGATCAAGTTTTCTGGAGGGTTCAGTTCCTACTTCCCCCTCCCATGAGGCAGAATTTTGAAAGCACTGAGCTCCCTACAGTTGACATTGAGAATAAGGAGAGCTCTTGGGAGTCAAGCATTCTTAAAAAGCTGTCCTCTTAAGTTAGACACAGGAGAAATTTTTTATTATATTAGTGCTATCTTGTGGTAGAGGAAAGAATGACTGCCTCAGGCACATACATGCTCCTCTTTCTACCCTTTTGTAATTTGACTCCTATATGGGCAGCTGGCTTTTTATTGTATGGTGCTAAGGACTCAGTGATTCACCACTGCCCTTCCTGAAGTTATTTGACACAGGCAGTCCTTGTTAACCAAGAATCATGTCAGGACCCGGGGTTGAGAGTATGAACAGATCTCTTGGGTTGCGTGCTCCATGCTTGGTTCCTGCAAATGCTTGAACCCTTCACAGCTGGGTGCCTGTCAGTGATGGGGACTCATTGCTGCTTGCAGGCTGTCAAAGGCTGCAAGATGACTTTTGAAATGCAAGTGATGTACCAGGCTAAAATGCCACTGTTAGGGAATGCTGGATTGGGGTTTTTTTTAGTTTAGCACATGAGGCATTGCCTTTTCCCTAAGTAGAAATGGGATTGCCAAGTCCATGCTAAACACTGCTCTGAACCACAGCTTGCTGTTTCCTCAGAAACCAGATTACAATTATTTATTTGGGTTAATAGGGCTAGAACTGTAGCTCAGAACACTCTAATTTCAACAGCAACCATTTTAAGCCACTCTATCTCAGGTCAGGTCCTCCTTCTAAAGAAAAACAGCTAAATTGTGCTATATTATGTCCCACTTGGCCTTGATGGGCCTCCAAGTCTTCCTTTTGAGTGGGACTGGCTTTCTGGAAGGATGATATTCAACGATCAGAATGACAAAGCTCACTTGTCATTTATTTCCCAGTGTGCCTACAGGGAGCTTGATAGAGGAAGAGTAGCTTTTTACCCCTCTCTAAGGATGGCGTAGTCTCCTGCACAGTCAGTGCCCCTTGAGAACCCACCACATTTGGTATTCATATTGGTGAATGTCAGGGTAGCTACTGACTGAGGGAAAGGGATTCAGCCTGCCTCAATTACAGGGAGCTACCAAGGTCCTTCAGCATGAAATCATTCAATCTTATTGCAGAATTTTGAGAGCTAAAGCCTGACGGTGATGCTAGTAACTTAGAGATATGTGTTGCTTGGCCCAAGCATTTCTGGCAAGCTATCTGCATTTTCTGGGAGCTAAAAATTGAGAGCCAGTCTCCTTTAGTGTAAACAGCTGTCAGCCTGTACTCTAGCCACATCTGCATTCCTGAGAAAGCCAGAGAGAGAAATAAGTGTATACTCATTTGATGATAACCACAATAATGCACTGAGATTACCTGGGCTTTCTTTTCTTTCTTTTCTTCCACCCTCCTTCATTCTGGCTAGGGGGGAGAAGGGGGAGTTTGTTATAAAAAGGTCAAAGACATAACTTTGCAGCTTTCAGCCGTCTCTATTCTTTTCTTTTGCAATTCTTCTCTCTGATTAAACTTCCAGATAAGTCTAGGCACTGTTGCCCAGCCCTTCACGTTTAATGATTTTACACATCACTTGCTCTTGGCACTGCTCACAGGCCTGCCATCTCCACTGCAGCCTGTGGTCTTCTCCTCTAAATGTTTGACATCCACCAGCATTTCTCTTTTGCTCTGAGACACCTTTTTTTCTTGTGAGGTCTGGAGAGGGAAAATGATGGTGGACAACCCTGAGACGAATTACTTAATACCCAAGGATTTTCTTTCTCAGCTCTCTTAATGGAACAAAATTGTTCCCTTCCTGTTTAACTTTTTCTTATAAAAAGACAAACAAAAAAACCCCCAAACCTACAACTTGTCCTAGATCCAGATCCCTGCCCCACAGCTGAATCTGTTGAAATGATTGGGAAAATGAACATGTAGCCTTCTTCGGAGGATACTATGGGGGGCAAGTGGGTTAGGCCAAAATTTTTCTCCTGTTTTTTTTGTGTGTGTTTGTTTTTCCTTATTGTAAATCAGAATATACAGTTTCTATCCTGTTATTCAGTAGGGCTTTAGACATATGTAGACTCAAGAGTAGAGTGAGGAAGGTGAAGAGAAAACAGCTGTTTATCATGTCACCTGAGGAAAATGAACTGATGGTAAGACTTTGGTCTCTTTAAGTGAATGTGGTTTTAAAAAAAAAAAAAAAGGAAAGAAAAAAGTTATGCATGTTTACCTTTGTGAACTTGTCTTTTGAATTCTGTGGATGAAAAACAATAAATGTATAGAAGCTTTTAGACAAAGTCAGTCAAGGGCCCCTCACAGCTTTTAAATACAGTATAGTGACCCCCGGCTTAGGAAGCTGTTAAGACACAGTTGATGTTTGTGTGTACAAAATAATTCAATACTTCTGTTTTCTTTACTCTTCCCTTAACCTTGTGCTGTTGGCTGCTGTGGAAGACAGGATACTGAACTAATGAGACCTCGGGTCTGATGCAATACATCTGTTCCTATAATCTAACTAGAAGAAACTGTATTTTGTGTGTGCCTAGAGACAGAGAAATGAGGGTTTGCTGTATAAAACTGCAATTCCAGTATCAGTGCAGTGGAAATGATGGAATGTTTGTTTACTGAATTTGACCTGTAAGAAATTCAAATGGCAGTTAGCAACGAGGCAACCTGCAAGAGCAACAGTAAGTCTAACAGGTGCTGTCTTCTGATAATGTTTAAGATGGCCCATAGCTCCACTTGGATGTGCTAAAGTACTAGATACAGTAAAGGATTCAGTGGGTTAAATGGAACAAAGTGGATTATGCCAAATAATGGGGTTTGCATGGTTTGGATGATGAAAACTGCTTTCACCTGAGTACCTGAAATAGGCTTGAGGACTTTAATTGGAGGATCAGATGCTCACAAGACATCTTCATTGTCTCTCATCCACACTAGTTGGATTTTAGGGTTCCAGTTAATTTATTCCATGTGCTCTTGAGTCACAGGTGCAGGTGCACCTGACTTGCACAAAGGGACTGTTACCACTAATGCCCCAATCACAAAAAAAAATGCACGTTGGACAGGGAGAAATCCACAATGTGTGTAAAATGCTCTCAGATTCATCCAGTTTCTTGCCCCCGTTATCTGTGTGTACATATATATATGAATAGCATAGAAAGAAGTGTCAATAGGTATTTGTAAATCATGTGAAGAATCTTCTAAATCACTGAGGATCATGATTTAGAAGATCATCTACCTACCATGCTTTGTGTTTGCCTCCCTTTCTGATGTTTGTCACCCATACTACTCATGGTGATTCTTAGGTATATAAGCTAAAAAATACAGTGCAGTAGTATTTTATTGTTGAAGACTTTATAGGGTTAATTATATGCCGTAGGCCTTCCTTAGGCATGTGCTGCTGGCTGCTGGAGGGACAGACTAAAAGTAAATGCTGAGTTACCTTTGGGGAATGTGCTGTTAATGAGTAAAGACAAACAAACTGTTTATTGACTTCGTAATGAAATGTTGGTTTCTCCATTAAAGAGGTTATATTTGATAAACCACTATCACCTTCATTACCTGCATACCAACACTTGTCTTCGGGGTCCCACTTGGGTCTCCTAACAGCCAATGACATCAAGAACATGCAACTCTGGTTTTCACTGGTTTCAGGTAGCTGTTTTATCTTTTACTGCAGCAACAGCAGAATAAGAAATTTGGAACATGGCAAGTAAAGAAAGAGGAAAGTGACCTTGATTTTTTTTTTTAAAATAGTGTTTAAAATGTATGGAAATGTGGTTTATGGAAGAAAGGCTAGAGACTATATAGTTGAGGTCTTAAATAGTTGCCATGGTATGATTTGCATGGAAAGAGATTTCTACCACTTGGAAATAATTAACATTTACTAAATAATATTGGAATTAAGAGTATGACTTTCAGAGGGCACCAGTTCATCAACATTATGCACTCTGTCTTCTCTGTGGAGTTTGTAATAGCAATTACTACAGTAGTTCATTGCCCTTTGTAATATAATCTCTTTCTGTCTCTGTAGAGATTACAGCAGTTATGAGTGTAGAATTATCCCATTCATAGATGCTGTGAACTCTGCTGGTTGCTTTCTGGAGTTTACAATAGCAAAGACCATAGAAATAGCTTCTTCAGGACCACCACCCGCTCATTTTGTTCATGTTTTTTCTGTTTGTTCTGCCCTCTGAAATGCAACTTTTGTAAGGGCTGTATGTAAACTGAGAGGGCCAGCAGCCCAAGTGTCTGATCTCACACCTTTTGCATTAGTGTTACAAGCAGGTAGGGGACTGCTGAGATACCCAGAGGCTGAATGAGGTCTTCAGAATTAAGCTGGATAATGAGAAAATGAGTGTTAAAATCTTCCTCACCAGGACTGTCATGAGGTTTCCAGCTATTACGTATCAGATTGTAAGCCCCTCTCCCTCACTAGTAACCTTCTATTCAATTTGCATTGTCAGGTTGATGCGTGCAAGCTATTGCTTAGCAGCACAAAAAGTAAGCCCAGGCATTTAAAGTACGTTACATGGAGTCACTTTAACAAAACGAACATTTCAAAGCTTCATTTCATTGCTTGTCATTCAAGGTAGTTAAGTTTAAGAACTTTGAGTAATATTTCATTTGACAAAATTTACATAGCTTGGCTCTTTTTTTTTGTCTAGAATTGATATTTTAATCTAAGGACTTGCTTAATACAGTCTTAACTGTTGGGGTGTTTTAATTGTAAAAAACAGTTTTATTTATTATGTGAGGACTACTGAGAACCATCTGCTTTGGAGGGGCCAACTTCTAGGCCACAGATGGCATTTAAAACTGTTTCAAAGAGTTTCCAAATCTTTCTGTGGCACCTTTCAGAAATACACGTGTAACTTCTGCCAGGGCTTGGAGATTCATTTTTCTTTTTCCTTCCCGAGAGAGGGTCACTGTTTCTTGGAATAGATCCCATCTCTCAGACATGTATTGAAGGCATATTTAAACATTTAGCTTTGGGCTGTGGATCAACCTTTTGTAGTTCCCTGTTGTGCTAGGATAATGGTCCATGTAGCTAGAATTGTGGAAACTCTACATGCAGATTTTGCCCTTGTGATTATAGGTCAGATTATCAAGTTCCAAAAGGTTAAGGTTATTTTTTTGGCCCTTTGCCAAGTAAGTTAATTACCTGATTTTGTTGAGATCATGACCTGTCACAGAACTATACTGCCTGGTTGTTAAATTTCCAGTCTGGTAAATGAATCCCTCCATGTTCATTTCCCATTGCATTTTCATGAATGATATGATATGTGAACCTCTTATTTCCCATCATGGGGGGGAAGTAATAGTTTTATGTTATCCAGTCACTGGGCTCTATATCACTGTAAAATTTCAAATCAATTCAGTGTAAACAGGACATGTACTGTGAACAGGTTAGACCTTCTGACAAAAAGAAACGTATTGTGACTTTTTGCAAAACTGTACACCATGTCATGCATCACAGTTTAACAAATACAGAATTTTAAACCTTGCCTTGAACTCAAGTTTAATGTCTCAATCCCTGAAGAGCTTTATTCTAATAAATGGTAATTCTAGTACAGTCTCCACTGGCAAGTGCTTGAGCCACACTGCCCAGGGTACAGAAGGCAGGGACTGGGAGAATGCAGAACCACCCACTGTAGGAGAAGATCAGGTTTGAGACCATCTAAGGAACCTGAAGGTGCACAAATCCATGGGACCTGATGAGATGCATCCATGGGTCCTGAGGGAACTGGCAGATGAAGTTGCTACGCCACTCTCCATCATATTTGAGAAGTCCTGGCAGTCTGGCGAAGTTCCCGCTGACTGGAAGAGGGGGAACATAACCCCCGTTTTTAAAAAGGGAAAAAAGGAAGACCCAGGGAACTACAGGCTGGTCAGTCTCACCTCCGTGCCTGGAAAGATTATGGAGCAGATGCTCCTGGATACTGTGCTCAGGCACATGGAAAATAAGGAGGTGACTGATGGCAGCCAGCATGACTTCACTAAGGGCAAATCGTGCCTGACAAACTTGGTGACCTTCTATGATGGGGTTACAGCATTGGTGGATAAGGGAAGGGCAACTAATGTCATCTACCTGAACTTGTGCAAGGCATTTGACACTGTCCCACATGACATCCTTGTCTCTAAATTGGAGAGGCATGGATTTGATGGATGGACCACTCTGTGGATAAGGAATTGGCTGGATGGTCGCACTCAAAGAGTTGTGGTCAGTGGCTCAATGTCCAAGTGGAGAACAGTGACAAGTGGTGTTCCTCAGGGGTCAGTACTGGAAGTGGCACTGTTTATTTTCTTTGTCGGCGACGTGGACAGTGGGATTGAGTGCACCCTCAGCAAGTTTGCTGACGACACCGAGCTGTGTGGTGTGGTCGACACGCTGGAGGGAAGGGATGCCATCCAGAGGGACCTTGACAGGCTGGAGAGGTGGGCCTGTGCAAAACGCATGAAGTTCAGTAAGGCCAAGTGCAAGGTCCTGCATGTGGGTCGGCGCAATCCCAAGCACGACTATAGGCTGGGCAAGGAATGGATTGAAAGCAGCCCTGAGGAGAAGGACTTGGGGGTATTGATTGATGAGAAGTTCAACATGAGCCAGCAGTGTGTGCTTGCAGCCCAGAAACCCAACCGTGTCCTGGGCTGCCTCAAAAGAAATGTAACCATCAGGTCGAGGGAGGTGATCCTGCCCCTCTACTCTGCTCTTGTGAGACCCCACCTGGGGTACTGTGTCCAGCTCTGGGGGCCCCAGTACAGGAGAGACATCGAGCTGTTGGAGAGAGTCCAGAGGAGGGCCCTGAAGATGATCAGAGGGCTGGAGCACCTCTCCTATGAGGACAGGCTTTGAGAGTTGGGATTGTTCAGCCTGGAGAAAAGAAGGCTCCAGGGAGATCTAATTGCGGCTTTCCAGTACCTGAAGGGAGCCTACAGGAAAGCTGGTGAGGGACTGTTTATCAGGGAGTGTAGTGACAGGACAAGGGGTAATGGGTTTAAGCTGAAGGAGGGTCAATTTAGATTAGATGTTAGAAAGAAATTCTTCACTGTTAGAATGGTGAGGCACTGGAACAGGTTGCCCAGAGAGGTTGTGGATGCCCCATCCCTGGAAGGGAAGACCAGGTTGGATGAGGCTCTGGGCAACGTGGTCTAGTGGAGGGTGTCTCTGCCTGCAGCAGGGGGGTTGGAACTAGATGATCTTTGAGGTCCCTTCCAACCCAAACCATTCTATGATTCATTGAAAAGTGGGTAAAAGATAGGTTTGACATATATGAATTAGTAAAAACTGTATCGTTTAATGTTAGAACCTTGAGCCTGGCTCTAATCATTGCAGGTAACGTTGGCAAAATTTACTAACCAGTATTCACTAAAATTGGGGTAGTGATTTCTATGATGGACCCTGCAATGTTTGTAGGTAATTTGTTTTTTTAAAGTAAGAGAGCAGTTCATCTGTACTTTGAAGACATTCCCATCCCCTGATAACAGTGTTATGTAGATAGCAAGTATCTCTTTGTGTTGAGTCATCTGACTTTCTATGTACTACTTTGAAGCATAGTAGAAGCTGTGATTAACCAATTAACGAATTTCTAGTCTAGCTAGAAATATCACTCATTAAAAGAAGACACGTTTCTTTATTCACTGGACTTTCATTTATTTTCATTGATACAGAAGACTGAATCAGTATTATGTTATACTTCCAAGTTATATTCTTAACCACCACTTCAGCTTGTTGCTGTTTAACTAATGTACAATATGGCTGATAAGAGGGCTCTCTATCGTACCTCCTTCAGTTGGTCTTAATGGTAGTTATACCAAATGCCTTGTAAAAAGCAATTTGTAGTGGTTTCTACTGGGGTGGCAAACTAGAGTAAGAAAAGGCACCTTTTTTTACAGTCCAGGCTGCAGGAAATAAGTGTCTGTTGATTTTTTCCTTTGAAGGTTGTGGATACTTGAAGCAACGTGTGAAATGCTTAGACTACTGAAGTGAAAAATTTTACTAAAGTTGGGACTAGAATACTGTCTGGCTTTAGCAGAGGTGCAGTGCAACATGATATTTCATACTAACGAAGTAATGCAATCTGACCTTTTTACTGGTTTCATAAGTCACGTGATACTGTTTGTCTTTTGTAAATGGAGAAACTTAAGCCCTAAAATTCAGTTTCTCACTCAAATTCTCAGTGAAAATAAATTTTAAGTTAATCTTTAATTTATGGGAGAAGGTGTAAAACCTGACTTAGTGGGGTTTTTTGTTGAAACCAACTGAAAAGAACATAAGTATGGCCACAATAGCTTTTTTTAATTTAAGCTCATGTGAATAATTGTAGAAAGTATTTTGAATTACTTACCTGGTTGTAGCTCAAAGCTGTATTTCTGGATTTCTGCCTTTGTGCATACAAAATGAGAGAAGATTAGGTACTCTTGCCAATTGAGTAACTCTTGTTGCAGCAGATAAAGTATTGTGTGGCTGAAAACACTTCTTGCCCTTGGGCTGAATTACTCTGTACCCCTTTTGAATAAATGCCATATCTAATAAATGCCATAGTAGTTCTAGTGAAGACAGACAAACTTGTCCTCAGAACCTTAATGAATCTTTCAAGCATTGGTAGGTTTACTTCACCATTTGAAATCTGTAAGAGGGCTACAGACCAATTCTGCAGTCTTGACTTAGTGGCTTCACCCCAGACTCTTGACTGACAGGAGCATAAGCAGCGAATCAAATTTAGTTTTCACATTAGTTATCTGGATGTTTTTTCTTTAACAGAGCAAAGCCCATGTAATATTTAATTTAGATTAAATTCCCTACTGGCAGTGTCCGTCAGCTGACTCTTGTCACTTTGCTGAAGCAAGGCTAGTGCTATCAGATCCAGAACACTTGACAGGTGGTGAGTTAAAAGAATGGATTGCCACATACAGATGTGAGGTCTGCGTGAGCGGGACTGTAACGCGAGGTTAGAGACCACTGAAGTTTCCTTCTAAGGAGAGGCTATAACTGGAGAAGCGAAGAGCAAATTAGACTTCAGTTATTTGGTTTTGATTTGGCTATTTAAACGGGTTCTCTTTCCTAGGATGGATGTTCTTACAGATACTATCTTGCACATTTACGTAAGTAACCTGTGTCTCTTCCAAGTTTACTTTTGTGGGTGGGATGTTTCAAATGAGAATTTCTTGTTACTTTTTTAGCTTCTTCATAATCAACATGAAGTAGCTTCTTATACGTTAGTAATAGCATTTCATAAGAAACCTGAAAAGCAGATATTTCCTCCACTAAAAATAAGTCGGTCCAAACAATATGAGTTGGTTATTTCACTTGCTGTGGTGCACAATTGTGTGACATTTACTTTGCATCCTGACTCATGCAAAGATGACCCAGAATGAAATGAACAGAGCAGCTCTTCTCTTTCTTCCTTATTGTTCCCCACTGAATGAAGCCCTAGCAAGAAATAAGACTTTTCCCAGAGGTGGCAAAAATGGTGATTTTTCAATATGCTCTGCAATGTAGAAGAAATTATACGAGACAACAGAGGCTTTTGTCTTTAGTAGATCATGCAAAAATATTTACTGGAGATGATAATGTTACCCAGGGGAAGCTGACAACAACTTGAACATGAAATGCAGCAACTGGGAGATCCCAGACTGTCACATTATGCTGACAACATGAAAGCTTCAGTCACGTGGTTTGAGAACACTGGATTTTGAACTGAACTCGATCATCAGAAGGCTCCCTCTGACCTTATCTGTTTCTAACCAGACTGAACTGCTTGCTGACACTGGTAATTTAATTGCCAGTGGTGAATGAGCATGCCTCTTCAAATAGCCCTGTGTGTGTATCTTAATATCAAAGCAAGATTTGCGGAGAGGGATTATCAGTAATTAGTTGAAGTAATAGAGTTAATTATGTGTACTTGGATCCTTATGCCCACAGCAACTGGGTCAGTAAGTCTAGTAAAAGATGCTGCTTGTCTCCAGAAGCTCTTCCTCTCTGGGATGGCCAACCACTTCATTTTACCTGTCCTCCCTGCTCCTTGGTCCTGTGGGACTGGTAGAGGTAGATGGTGGGTAGTGCAGCAGCGCAGTGGCTGCTTGCTGAAGGTGAAAGCAGATTTTCTGAAGCAGCAGCAGCACAGTTCTCAGCTCTGGATAACACACACGGGTTGAGCTAGTCCGTTACAGTTTGTGTAATTCTTGAATATGGAATTCTATGGCTGAGCATAATCCCTCCTTACACTTAGCTGAGGGATATCTTATTTCTCCTTTTTATTGGTTTTGTCAGGAGACCTAATGCCTTATGGATTGTCAATTCAGATTATGAAACTTTTGATCATATGTCTTTGTGGCTAGATGCTGGATTATTATATTAACCCATTTTTCTTGTGATAACCTTACAATTAGCACTAAAAATTTGACTTGGGTGGATAGTAATGAATAATCAAATAATTTTCTTATGTGAAGAATGAACTTTATTTTCTTCTAACACTAATGAAAATAAAAATGGTCTGAGGCTCAAGTTTCAGAGTTGTTTAGTGTTATTTCATAGATGTATAGAATATGACAGACCTTTCAATGGCTTGAAATACAAAAAGAAAAACCCAGGACCTTAATTTCATTCCCTTTGTCTTAAAAATACTTTTTGGAGACAAATTCAGCTTTCAAACTTTGTAAATTTAACAGCATGTAAATCAGATCATATATAAAAGTCAAGTAGTATTTAAAACTTTAGCATGCATTTGGATCTCTAGCCTCTCAAAGGTTTGGATTAACTAAACCTGAGCACTGGATTAGGACCCTCCCTGCTTTTTCACACATGTGCATTGTAAGGACAAATTTATGATGTAAGTTTAATCATAGGGGATCAAACCCAGCACTTGAGGAAAAAGACTTCACCACTCAACATTTGTTAAAAATGCATTTTGATAGATAGCCCTTTGCCTTTAGTAACTTCCGTTCAACAACTGTTATTCTTCTCTCACTACTACTACAGCGGTGTGGAGATAAACTCTGCTGTCTCCACTGCCTTTCCCAGCACATGCAGTGCAAACAGCAAGTGGAAATCAGCATCACAAAAACATGTTCCTTGTCTATTAGCTAAAGTCCTGTGGACAACATTGTGTGGTGTTTTCAACTGAATATGGCCAAAAATGAGAGGTGAGGGGACTTTTCATGGTCACTTTGTCATTGAAAAGGGAAAATAATTACCGGAAAAATAATATTTTCACTGACAGTACAGGGTAATTAGTTTCCCAGGGAGAAGATGTTGGTAGCAAGGGGCTTTACACAGGGAGCCTTTGTCATTTTATGGATGCTCATCTATCAACTGTCAGGTTCTTTCAAAAGAGCTCTGGTCATAATGTTTTCCCTCTGCACCTTTCCCATCATGGTGGCCCAAATTTGCCTGAATAACCATTAGTCTTCCTGTTTGCCTAGTCTGGCCATTTACAATGAGTCAGGAGGTAGCAGTGTTGCTGTGGCTGCACAGCATGGGGGTTTTGTTGGGGAGAGCATCTAGCACGTTGTCACGGCTTTGATGCAGAGGATGGACTGGCTGACGCACACTTTGCTTATTCAGGCAAGGTAGGCCTAGCAAATTGAGTGGGACTTCCCTAGGTGGAAAAAGTAGGGGAAGGCCTGAACTTGGTTCTTGTGTGGGAGAATGTCCTCCTCAGTTTGAATATGCTGATTAAATATGTACCACATTATTAGTCTTTCTCACGTCCCATTTTGGGGCATCTTTCCTAAGACACAATTATTCTTTAGCTGTAACATTGGAATTAGTGCGCAGAAACATTAAATTTCCAGATCTAGGTGCCTCAAAGGATGCAGATTCCTTGATACTGAGACGTAAAAATGTTCATTTCTTCTTGTAGAGGTGGCTTCACCTATTGTGGCGGGTTGACCTTGGCATGTGCCCACCAAGACACTCTATCATTTCCCTCTTCAGCTGGGGAGAAGGGTGAGAGGGTGCAGGGGGAGAAAATAAGATGGAAAAAAACCTCATGGGTCAAGATAAAGGCAGTTTAATATAAGCAAAGATGGTGCATGGAGGCAAAGGAAAAGAAAAGGTTTATTCTCTACTTTGCAACAGCAGGCAATGTCCAGACACTTCCCAGGAAGCAGGGCTTCAGTACGCATAGCAGTTGCTCTGGAAGACAAATGTCGTAATAATGAATGCCCCCCTTTCCTCCTCCTTTCTCTTAGCTTTTATTGCAGAGCAGATGTCATATGGTATGGAATACCCCTTTGGTCAGTTTGTGTCAGCTGTCCTGGCTGTGTCCCCTCCCAAGATCTTGCCCACTCCCAGTCTACTGGTGAGAAGGAATGTTGGAGACACAGCCTTGGTGCTGTGCCAGCACTGCTCAGTAGTAGCCTAAACACTGGTGTGTTCTCAACACCTTGCTGGCTACCAATACACAGCGCTATGAGGGCTGCTGTAGGGAAAATTAACTCCATCTCAGCCAGACCCAATACACCTATATCAATAAAGAAAAGGATTTTGGCTAAAATGTTAGGAACCTTGATGTTGTGGAAGCAACAGCTGAAGGTTTGCCATACCTCCCCTGCTTTGCCTTTTACTGTAAGGTCTTGCCTGACGGAGTGTGGTCAACCTGCACCCCTGGTCTTGTGGCAGCTGCTGAGTGCAGACAGCTGCCATGATGCAGAAAAGGGGAAATTTTCAACTGAGTATTTACCCATTTTTAGGATTGTACTGTGTTTACTTGCTGGAGCCCACCCCCCCTTTGGGGTGAGATTGGTTTTGTTTGTTTTTAGAACAAAATAGTTTTTCTGTCTGCTTTTTCATATATAGTCTCATTTTAAAGGTAGTAGCTGGGGCAAGAGCTGCATTAGAACTAACTGGGTTGTGCTGAACACCAGATGCATGCTATGGTTATGAGGAGCTTTTTGAACTTCACCAGTTGGGCGGGGGGCGGCGGGACACAGACAAAAAAAAAAAAAAACAGGGATGTGATTGGAGATGAGTTTTAGAAAATTGTGAGCCACCAAGCACACTAGGGAAAGCGTGCATGCCTGCACGGAGAGCGTAAGCACGAGCACAGTGCAAGTATCTGAGTAAGTCCTTGGAAGGCTTACATACTCTTCCTCATCTAGCCTGGGAAATCTTTCTTCTCAACACTTTTCTGTAGAAAGATTTGAACTAGTCCTTTATCCCCTGTTGTACCTGAAATGCCTCAATCTCCCCTTTGGCTTTGAATTTTTTTCCTGATTTCTGGTGCATCAAAAAATTTTACTCTGCACAGGGTAGGTGGCTATTTTCAGGACAGTAGATGGTATCTTGCAAAGTAGCTTGCCTCTAGGCATATGTATAAATACACCCATTAATGGTAAAGGAAATATTCATGAGCATTTAGTATTTAATGTTAAGGACAGCGTGTGTATTGTCAAGGCAAGGTTTAGCACACACTCTCTTTTCCTTTCTCTTCTTGGGACAACTCATTGGAGTTCATGATATATTGATAAGGAACCTGCAATCTGGGCTTCAAGTATTTTTATGAGAATTAACTGACAATTGAAACAAAAAGGGTGAAAAAGTGACTTGAAAATCTGGGGGGTGGTGGAGAGGGGGTCTAAACTAAAATGATTACTACTAAATAGCAGTAATATTACTGGTTTTCTTTAGCAAGGCAAGTAGTTTTATAGTTTGGATTGCTTGTGTATGCAGCCTCTAATATTTTTTCAGTTTAGTAAATGGATTGGCTGTACAGCGATCTCAATGACAAACATGAATTTCTAAGGCTTTTACTGGGTGTGACTAAATAAATGTAAAAAATGAAGGCCAGAGACCTCTAGCTCTTTTCAATTTCTACTTGTGTTGCTCAGTGACGCTTAAGAGTAGCTGCAAATGGTCTCTTGATGGAGTCAGATTGCTTCTTTATTAATTCCATTCATAAATACACACTGGGTGTCCAGTGGAGCACTTAAAACCCTGATAATCAAAAGCTTATTGTGTGTTTGAGAAGCTTGAAAGGGAAACTGAAGTAAATACCAAGGGAGAATAGAATAAAGTTAGAGTTTTTCTTTCTAAGCCAGCAGGAGGTCGTCTAAAGTATAATGTTATGCACAAGTTTTACCATCGAGGCTGTGATGGGGGGTGTGAATATGTGCACAATTACAGTAGTAAAATCAGCATACCATGCATAACTAATCTGGCACTCCACAGATGGCAGAATCCCAGTGCAGCATTAACAGCTATCTGATGGCCTCTGTGTGTGTGAGAGACTTAGAGGACTTGTACCTTTATTTCAGGTCTGTATTTAGCTCTGTCCCATTCAAATAGCACAAGGCCAAATTCATGTGAAAGCAATAAAAATAGAGGCAGTTTCTTTCTTCAGCTCTGTCTGTCTTTTTCTAAAGCAAAATTGTTGACTTTGAAAAACATTTTCTGGGGTAGAATTTAATTACTAGTATGCTGTATTGGTAAGGTTCTCTTATCAGTTAGTATGTGTGAAGAATGGAAAGGTGACGTTTGCGCTCTGAAGTTGTGTTGGTTGAATTAATCTGGTTATGTCCACACAAGTCATGTGCCTCCTTTCGCTGCAGAGCGGAGTTATAGGGAGATAGAGAGCAGAGTCTGTTCTTCCAGAGCTGCTAATTGACTAGATTCTCTGTACCTTCTGTAAAGCATCTTCAGTTCTCATCAGCTGAAGAGTTGGATAAGCTCTCAGTCTACAGCTTTGAAAGAGCAATTTTGCTTTTGAATTCCTATTACTTCTGCTTAACCGTATATGGACTTTTACTTAGGTGGGGGGGTGTGCCCTGAGGCTCAGGGCCTGTGTAATGCTTTGATCTCTTTTTCAGTCTTTTCTTAAAACTTAGACCTGGCAAGCAATAAGAAACTAGTTCCGAGATGGTAGACATGATGGTACACCATAGTCCATGTGTCTGTGGTGTAGATGAGTGCATCCTGTGAAGAAAATGATCTGATTCTTCAGCACCTCCTGTTATTTTATGGAACCATTTCCATGACGGCATGGCAGCAGAGGATCTCACATGAGAAGCCATGAGAAGTACTGAGAACTGGAAATAAATACTTCTCTGAGATAAACAATAACATTGATCTTGGCTGAGCATAACACAGAATTTCTCTCAAGACCCCCCTGTCAGGTCCTTTGAAACCTCAAGGCCTAAGCAGGTCCCTTTCTGGCAGAGTTGCTTAGTTGCTTTTCTTTGGAGAAATACAAAACTATACTTGACTTTTTTTTATCCTCTGCTGATAACTGTGAATGATGGCAATGTAAGTGCTTTCTATTCTATTATCATTAAAACCACAAAGAAATAGAAAGAACTGAAACTCCCAGGCTACTGGAGTAATAATAATGAGATTGACTTTTCAGAGGGATTGCATGTAGGAATAAAGCAAGGAGGATGTTACTCCAAGTGTATCCATAGTAGACAGATTGAGAAAAATCTAAAATGATTTGGTAACAGGAAAAGCAAAACACCACCACAACAGAAGCAAACTAAGTTATATATGAGGGAGAAGATAGTAGGGTAGCAAAATCAGTGGTTTTAACTATCAAATAATTATTAGATAATGTAGAACTGTGTTAAAATGTAGATTTTCTTAGTCTATTCTGCAGTTCGCTTTTGCAACAGCGGACATCTTCACCTTTGTAGTTTGTGAAAGGTACGTGATCTCACTCTGCCTACTGAGTAAAGAGAAATGGCTCTCAAAAACTGCTCCTGGTCAAGAAGAGAAAAAGTGGGCACAACAGCTGGCCCCACTTGTGCAAAACAGTGTTTCCATTACACTTTTCACTGCAATGAAGTATTGGAATCATCTTAAAGTTTCTGAGAATTGTGCAGTCTGTTTTCTATGTCTTCTCCCAGGCAGATATCTCCCCCAAAACAAGAGTAGGGCTTTTAGACTGTTGGTGCCTGGCAGAAAGGACCCAGAGACAGCTAGCAGGATGGAAACAAGCTTGTCTGATCCCTCCTAGATCAGCACCAAAATGCACGGTAAGTTAAACTAATGTCATTCCAGTGTGGGCGAACAGACGTATCAAAAGACCTAGGTTTCTGCCTGATGCTTTCTCCACCAAGACAAATGCAAACTGCTAGAGCCCTGCATTGATGTGGGGCTCTGGTGTAACCACTGGTTTTGATAAGGGTTTCCTGGACTATGGAGCACTAAGCACATCTGGACCCACCATTCATTACAGCACAAATGGGAGGTGATGGTGGCCCATGGCTGATGCACTAAAGCAGGAAGACCTGCGCAGGGATGTGTGCTGACAAATAGGTAGCTTTTACTCCATGCTTCCTTTCTGCTACTAATTTTCTTTTGTGTGTTGAGCGTTGTTTTTTCTTTTACGTATTGGTTAGTTTTAAAACAATCTTCTATATTCTCCAGCATCTGCAGACAAGTGCATCTGCAGACAAGGAGCTGAACTGTTTGTCAGGCTGGGATTCCTGTTTGCATGGCAGAACTTTTTCATGACATGAGTTTTTAAATAAAAAACAGGTAGAGGCAACAAATCACTTGAGTTCAGACAACAGAAGAGGGGGGAAAAAAAATCCACCTAAACAATAGATATTTAAGTAGAAAGTGTTCCAGCTCCTTCTGACAAAGAGCCTCCAGAGGATTACAATGCAGTCAATGTTGCTTTAATTAAATTTAATGCTGTGTGAAATGCACTCTGAGAAACTTTGATGAATGACTGGGGCAATTCATGTGGCTCACTAAAGGGCATCCAGCCCTTGCAGGGGTGTCAAGCCAGGATGAATTGGTTAGTACAGGCATGTTTATAGACTGCCTAAGGAACCTTGTATCTGTGTGGTAATGTCAGAGATAATGTTATGATTCTCTGGACCTTGGGGGGCTTTGGTGACATGGTTAATGAGATAGCCCAGGGAGTGTCCCAGTAGGTTACTTGCAGACCTCCCACATCAAAAGGAGCAGCTTTGCCCCTTCAGAGCCTGCCGTCCTCTAGATCTCTCAGCTGGCCCTTGCTTTCCATAGGGCCACTTTTTTTCTACCTCCTCCCCCTTCTTTTTTGGTTTGTAGTCAACATTAACTTTGGCTGCTGAAATTCAAAAGTTGTTAGTTTTTAATTTGGTTTCTCTTTGACCTGCCTACACAATGGCTTTCAAAGATTTTGTAGGAACAGCAACCTCCACGGTTACCCTCCTCCCAAAGCCTCAAAATGACAACAACAAAGCTTAAGCTGAGGAGGAAAAATGGGGGGGGGGGGGGGGGGGGGGGAATTAACTATCCCTCTCTCCCCATCACAAAAAAAAGGAATGTTTCTCTCATGCAGAGTTTGGTTAAAAGCAATAGGCTATGACAGTACAACTGGGTCTTTTATCTGCTGCAGCCGAAGAAGCGAAGGGAGAAAACCCTCAAAAACCAGTGGATCAATTGATAAATGAAAGTCTGTTATTTGAGTTTGATTTAAAGGGTTGATTATAGGCCTGTGGAAAAGGTTGTTTAACAATTTCTCTTTGTAGGGAGAAAAATCTCACTGTACGTTTGGTTTAAAGTGAGGTTAGATGGCAAGTAAACATTCTTGTAATAATACAGTGATCTTTGCAAAATTCCTGGGTCAGAAAGTAAATGTTTAGTATATTACATCATTGAAGGAGGTGTGCATCAAAGGTAATACAAGACTACCTTAAATGATCCTTCTAAAATATAAAAACCCTGAAGTTTTTATTGTACTTATGAATTCTATAGGAAAGGAAAGGAGGAGGGTGGATGATGTATCACAGATCTGACAAACATATCTTTCAGATCTGATGACAGTTGCAAGTGTTTTCCTTTGGATGACTCTGTATGGTTAAGGCTTGTGATCTTGGGCAGAGAAATAAATACGGGAAACCAAGATGGGATTTTCTGAAATGGCATAAGCAGCGTGCTAACTGGTCTTGCCTGTGAATGTTCTGAACCTCATTTCTGAAAGGATCTGAATCTGGTAGTTGAAGATGTCATGAACTTTGAACATTCATCTCATTCTGTTCTACTATGTCATAATTTAAGTATCTGTTCATTGTAAACAATTCTGAAGAAATGGTAAACATGAATGTGTATATAAGGTTTTTTAATATATATACACACATGTTAAGTCAAATATTCTTGGTCCCACTACTATTTTCTTTCAAATCGCTTTGTAAAGCATATCTACCCCTCAAAGTTTAAAAATAACTCAAACAACAAAAAACCCCACCTCATTGAAATAACCAGAAACAGTCATCTGCTCTCTGCAAACCTTACTTGTGTTCAACAGTTCTGCTGGGGGTAGCTTCTCATAGGAGGGGTGGGGGGAAAGGTGGTGGTGATTTGTGTAGTTAATGATCATAGCAGCAGGCTCTAAATCTCCTGGTGTTTTGTGGACAAAAATGAAGGTCCTAATCACTCTTTTGTATGTTCATTAAATGTTTAGCTATTCTTTAAATGTTGTTGGAGCCATATCAAGAGGTGATATCAAGAGCAGGCCATCTCCGGAAGCCTGTAGTATTGTGGTTATGGCTAATCTTGTTTGTTTTAAGCACCTGAGGTAGAACATTTATTTCAGAAGGTTGGGGTTTTTTCTTCTTCTGTTGAGTAAAAGAAATACCTATGCTCCTCAGCACCAAGCCAGCACTGCCCTTCTGGTGACACGCTGTGTCAAGCTGTCTATGCTGAATCTTTTGTCCTCTTCCTTCTGCAAGCAGGGCAGCTTCCTGGGTGCTGCTGTCAACTTTGTGGGGAAAAAAAAATAAATCTTAAAATCATTTTAGATGCTGAAAGCTGTTTTTGCTGAGAAAGTTATAAAAAAAATTTAAAAAATCTTCTACAAAGCTACATCTGTCAAAGTGCACAGGACCCAGATTGCATAATTAGAATGAAGATTATTTTTGTGATTGCTGGAAAGAGCTGATGTGGCCTTGAAAGGGCTGTATTGGTTCTCGTTTTGTTGCAGCACTGAGAGAGGCTGCTGCTCCCCCTTGCCTGGCTTGCTGGAGTGGCCTGCCTGCCCTTCTGCCACAAGGGAAGGCAGAAAGTGGGCAGAGCCAGGCCAGCTCCTCCCTTCTCTCCATCTCTGTTATCTGAATCAACTATCCAGGTAGAAGCACTTAAATGGCATTTATTTAATAAGTTACTTGCTGCTGGCCAATATTGCTATAATGAAGTTGTAACTAGATCAGGGAGGAAGCAAATGCCAGGTTTGGTTTGGGAACTTGTCTTGCAGGGAAGAGGGGAAAAAGGCAGAATAAGCTGAGTGGTTTCCAAGACCATAATCTATTTTTAAATAGGTCTCTCTGAAACTAGAGCAGCAACAACAATCTTTGCTGTAGTTAATGGGCTGTCAGTGTATCCTTTATTTGAATGACTGTTTTCTGAATCAGAAGTTAAAGACATCATGTCATTGTCACTGGGTCAATGGCAGTAAGTCTAACAAAGGACCTCGAAGATGCTGTGAGCAGCAGCCTCTGATGGCTTCAAAGTAACAAGGTCAGGAAAAAGGCAAACAGAGCTAACAGTGTCCCAGCTTCATCGATGTGGCACGCAGGCTGTTTATGGCAGCCAAGTCTTGAGCGTAAACCGTTTCCCCTCCCCAGTGCATCCCATGTGACTCTAGAGCAGGTTTTTTTGTTGCTTATTGCCTTTAAATGGTAGAATGGTGCAGTAATTCATGAATCTGATTGTAGGAAAAATTTATTGCAGAAGTGTGACTTGAAGAGCCAGGGCTACACGTTATCTTGGCGGTAGACTGATGTGAACTTGAGTGCTGCCACCAGTATGTGATGTGGTCAGCAGAGGGCTCAGAAGTAGTCCAGGTGCAGGAAGGCTTCCTCCTGCAGCAGTCAGAGCCCAGACCTCTCATCCACTCCTCTGGATATTCCACACCTTGAGGCCCTTTGGTGGTTGGAGGAGAGCAGGATGACTTTTGTCTACTTGACCACATTGAACAGTGAAACTGGATTGAAATGGGGAGGTGCTATGACATTATGGGAAAGCTTCTGTGCTGGGCTACCAAAGCTAATTGAGAGCTTGGAATCCACTCATCCCCTCGATATATTGTGTCCTTTTCCAGTGATCCTTACAGAGAAATGAAGGTCTCTTCTTTGGCATGTTGAGGTCTGGAGGGAGTTAACTGGATGAAATGAGATTTGACTGGGTGAGGCTCAGCTGGTAAGCGCATGTGTAGCAGTGGAGATAGGCAGTTAGAAATAGAAATTTAAGAATGCAGAGGGGGAATACATGGTAGATGTACAGCTTAAGCACTGCTAAAGGAACACAATGTCTATTTTTCTAGAGGCAATATTACCTCAAATGGAGGAGCTGGCCCATTCCTGCTGGGCCTGCAGGTCATCCCCTACCAAGAGACGCTTTAACTTCACCGTGTGGGTTACAGTGGCTGGGTCCGACAAGGTGGGCTGGAGCTAAAGCTCCTTCTTTCGCTTGAGCCCTCCTTGCTTTGGCATGTTATAATCAGACATTTAACATGATTTTAACATAGGGTTTTTTTGTATTCAGTCTCTTTGCATGGCTTAAAATTCATTTCCAGGCTGTGATCTAATGGCAGTAATTACCTCAGAAGTGCATACTGTACAGGGTATGTTTATTTTTGTTTCAGCCAAGGCAAATGATTACAGGTCTTGGCTTCACTTCAGGGCTCAGCTCTGTTGGGAGAGCCAAAAACAACATCTACCTTTGCAATCTGGCTTGCAGGTTCTAAATACCTTATATGAATGTTTGATTTAATGATATGAAGGGTAGCGAGAGCAGGAGAGCAAAGTCCTTTGAGTCTTGATGTTGCAGTGGATTGCTGGAGTGCAAATTACTAACTCTACATTGTGGAGTGACCCATTTTTGCCATATCATGACTAACGCTCCCTGTTATCAAATAGTAATTTGCTCACTAATTCTTGAGTTTCTGCAGTGCCTTGTGAGCAATTTGGCTAACATTGGCAACAGCATGAAAGGTACGAGTAGCAAAATACCTGTAAGATTTGTCTGTGTGTAGGAATAATTCAGCCTGTTACATGCAAAAATGAGTTTGCATAATTGTATGCTTGGAGGTCATGTCACATGTGCAAGCATAGCTGTTCCCGCCCTTAAGTATTTCTTGGCAGAAGCGTTTGATGAGAGAACAGTGGATGAATAGAGAGAACAATCTACTTTATTCCTGCTGAACAGTGCGTGGTGATAAAGCCCACCCTGCGTACTCTATCCGTATAGGGTTAACTGAGAAGTTTACGCTTTGGTACTTCTGCCAAGGTACAGAGGATTTAATATAATTTCTCTACTTAGAGAATTGCAACATAAAAATCAAGTCCTTAACTATGTCTCTAAAGAGCAAAGGGGAAGTCTTCATCCTTCTCTGTTTAATTTCTTTGTAATGTGTACTGAAACACAGCTGGATATTTTGGGTCAGCAGTTGGCTGCACATGGAAAACATGAAAGAACTTTGTGGATCCTAGCTGTACCTGTAGAAAGGAAATGTGCCTGTTGAGTATCTGACAGCTTTGGGGGATTTCTTTGTACACGCAACTTAGGTGATGTCCTGATTTCACACGTCCTTTTTTACTTTGTAACTCTTGGGAAGAACAAGAAGTTACAGAAGAAATTGGAGAACACTCCTAATAGGTACCTGAATAGAGAAGTGAGATGATCGTGATCATCTTGGAGCTGCTACAAGTTTCTGCAGGAACCAGGAGTACTCAGCACATCTCGAGTTCATGAAAGGAGGATTTAGCCCACTTTAAACTTTTTCATTATAGCTATGACTATTAAGCTTTGACAGTCCGTCTGGATTCGAAATCTACAAATGCTCAAAACCCCTGAAAAGAGAGACTTATGCTTTAAAATGTTGACTCTTGCTTTCTAGGAAGAAGAGGTGTGCTGTCCTGGCTGTTCCATTTTTAAGCCACTCAAGCTTCATCAGCTTAAGTAGAGCTGCTCTGAGTTTATACTAGAAAAGAGAAGATTGAACTCTGCCCCCTTTGAATAGAAAATGCTATTTTAATGTTTTTGTATTTTCTGGCTTTCTCACTTGACTTCACAATCTAATTTCTCTGCTACCAGAGATTCTTTGTCACATCTATGTTAAAAATTTAAAACCAATATATATTTAAATGTAAAACAATATGGATGAGTGTGTGTTCACGGCAAAAGTAGACTTTGGGAGGTGTACACATATATGTAGTTTTCGTAAGTGAGAGGAGATCAGATGATGCAGTGGTGATGAGTGAGATCATTAATTATATTTTCAAGAATTTTGAATTGTTTCATGAATGGTGAAACTATAAGGAGTGGTGCTAGAGCATACAGAACTACTGAAATTATGCCAAGAGCATAATTTCCTTTCAAAATGGAGTGTGTATAGTCCTTTGCCAGGGGTCTTCTGCTCTTCACTGTTCATCATTTCAGATGCAAGTAAGTGCGTAATAACGCCTGTGGGTAATAACTGTTTATTTTGACCTTTGGAAAAGACTGATGTGCTAAGACGTAGCATCTAACCTATATAGAAAAAAAACCCGCATCTTTAGTAAAAGTATGAAATGAAGCTTCTTCAAAGTTGGGATTCTACTTTGCTTTGGGGTGTTTGTAGGAAAGGGAAAAACCCAAACCCAGCTGGTTCTTATCCCAGATCTTGAGGTAATCTGTATTTCTGTGGAGATATTCATATTGCTTCCACTTCATTGATTAGCTTAACATTTCCTACAAACTTAAAAGAAGAAATAATCCTATCTGTCTTCCTTTTTCTCTTGTCCTGTGCAACTGCAGTAGTAGATGAATTCATTTACTGAAGTCTTTGTGTTTGTATATAATTTATTGAAGGTCATCAAAATTCAGGAAGGGCTTTGCATTTGTTATTGAAAACAGTGCAGACGAGCATTATTTTGAAAGTAGATGGAGAAGGATAAATTATTTTAGTTAGATCCTTTTTCTGAGAGAGTTTCTCTGATCCTATCCCAAATAGTGACCAAAGCTCACTTTATTTGTCAGCAGCGTGATGACTGCGGTAGGATGTGGCTGTGAAACACTGCTCAGTAAGACAGGACTATTTGCATGATGACTGCAGAGTAGTAAGATAGACATTTAAACAGGATTCAGTATGGGGTTGGGAAACCAGTGCAAAGAGCAGAGCTTCCAGGTGTTGTGTTCATAACAAGTTGAATTATTGTTGCTTTAAATTCTACTGGTCGCAGTCTTTCCAGATTGTGTTGCTGGAGACTTAGATATAATTAATTTCAAATAGTGCTAGCTGTGGTTATATTCATGCTGGATATCTGTGTAAAATGGTCAAAAACACCTACAGGCACCCAACTGAAATCCCTGCTTGATTTGAACAGCAACAGGGAGGTTAAGAAAATGGACCTTTTCATGGTATCAGAAGAAATACCTTTAAAATTGTAGTGTAGAAAGTCTGTTAAGCTATATGCACTGCTTGTAAAATCATGAACTGTTTTGTAGGCTTGTGAAACTGAGGAGCAATGGCAGATCTGAGATCTTCTGAAAGAAGGAGCCCTGTGAGACTGAGCTGGAGCTTCATGCCTGCCTTTTCACCTCCGAGGCAATGCTCTGTAAGGTTCACAAACCTTGTATGTGTTTCTTCCAAATATTTTGAAACCACAGAACATGAGAAGCTGTTGCACTCTTTTAGAAAGAAATTGCTGTATTGCTTTGCTGTCATTAACTGCTGCAGTAAGTGGCAGCTAGTATAAAAACCAAAATGTTAATGGATCTGTGAAGGTGTCTTAAAATGACTCCAACCCTGATAAAAACAAAAAATCTAAAAGCTTGCACATATTGTAATTTCCTTCAGATTCCAAGATATTAAGGAACTGGCTTTCTCAACACTGAAGGAAAACACAACAGAAATGGCCAAAAAAAGCACTGCTATTCCCATAAATGTTATGAAAGTACAGCAAAACTCTGAATGACCTTCAGACATTAAAGAGATTGATGCTAAGGTTCTTTTGTACCTATCTATGCTATCTTATACATAGTTTTATATATAATATACCTAGATGTACTTATCTATACTATTTTATAATATCCAATAAGCAAAAAAAAAAAGCAAGTCTTTGAAAAACAATCTTCTTCAGCAAAATCATTAACTGGAAAAAAAAAAAAAACTTTTGAAAAAGGAAATCTTCTGTGTTGCAGTCATCCTCAGGCTTATTTTATTACTGCTTTTAGTAGAAGTAATTTAAAAAATACTATTGGCCTACCTATGAAAAAGTTACTCCTTTCAAGGCTCAAAAACTGTACTTTACAAAATTTACAACTTTGTGAAGCTTACTGTTAGTCAGAATTTTTTCAGGCATCCTGAGAATGTTACTGCTTGGTCTTAAAATGAATATATATATATAGAGAGAGAGGAGATTGCAAGGTGCTTTTCCTTGGGAAAAAGTAGAACAACACAGCCTGAGGGAGCTTAGCACTGATGGGGGAGCAATAACTTTTCTCAGATGTGAGGTTTTGTTGGTTTTATTTGAACTAGCACGTTTGGAGGAACAGGCAATCTTTTTAAGACTCACATGCTTCTTCAGCATGAAATCGAAACGGCAAACTTCACTTGAGAAAAGAATAGTTGTTCACAACTTAATTACGTTGATCAATGAGATGATTTAGAGTTAGGAGGGATGTGTGCAGAAAAGGTCAGAATCTGGGAAGAGCTCAAGGCCAATTTAATGTGCTGGTTTCCCCAACACTCGCTTCCCAATAGCTTCCACAGAGATCATTAAAGTCGTGGAGTGCCGAGATCTTCAAAACATTATGGACATCTGTAAACTTTTTTACGCAGAAAAAAAATTACATGTTTTTTCTTTACATCTACCAGTAGCTGAGCCAAGCTTGTTTCAAGTGAGGAAGGCTTGTAATATCAAAGATTTACTTAATTTTCATTGCTGCACATAAAACATCTGACAGTATTTGCCGAGAAAACCAAAATGCCTCTCTTTGTTTGTACAAGCCAAAGGAAAAGTACAGTGTATCCGTCTGCAAACGAACATCAAAGTACTTCTGCAAAATCAGGGATGGTGACATATATTTGGAGAAACAGTATGAGAGCCGCCTGTTACAGAGTCATGGGGGTCTCTGCACTTACCAAGTATAATCCTGATTGGAGCCACATCTTTTCTTTTTTCTCTTTATTATCACTTCGTGGTTAACGTTTGTTGATGAGTAGGATTAACAGCACATTTTCAGTGACATTTAGCTCATTTAACAAGCTCTCTCCAGTCAAAGGTGGCTGGCCTGAAAAAAAAAAAAAGAGAAAAGTCATTAAGCAAACAAATCTTTGCCAAGAGTTGATGCTAAACATGCCATCACCCTGTGTGAGTTATTTACTGTATATAAAATTTATTCCACAAGACTGTGACCTTGATGTTGATTAACCAGAAATCCCTTCTTCCCTTGTCATTATTAACAGCTTTAGGTGCCTCGAGTGGCCCCTCTCTCTTTCTTTTTTGTATGTTGGTTATTTTTTTAAGCATCCATTAAGGAAGATTTTCTCAATTTATCATTTCTTTCATAGTGCTGCTCATTGGCATAACCTCTTGAGGCACAACCAGTCATTTCCATGAGGCTGCCCAGACAGCGGTGGGCTGATCATGCAGTCGGTCTGCCCGTCTCCACTTAGCGTGACCACCGTGGTGTCAACCATTGCTGATGTGCAGCAAAAGGCAAACGGGCCTCGTGGTGAATCAGGCTATTTCTTTAGCATGGCGATGCATCTGAATAGTCTTATAGATGTCTCTGAGTCCTAGGGAGTCTCAGGGGAGACTTTTGTTGTTTCAGGCAATTCAGTCTATTATCCAAAAAGCATGGAAAGGGAAATGGGATTTCTCCCTCTCTGCGTTCCTATTTACCAGGCCTGTCAGTCACGGTAAGGTCACTTTGTGGTGCTCTGGGCAGGCACAGGGCAGAGATACTGTCTATATACAGGACAGTTTCTGCACTAGTTCTTGCGAGGTGGATGGAGCATATTATGGCTGTTCTTTACTTGCTCAAGCCTCAAAAGGGCCTCTCTGTAGATGTAGGAGATGGAGCATCAGTAGATTGCCCTTAGGTCACTCAGCTTTGAGTAGACCCCAAATATGGAAGATGGTTTAAATCCACCTCCAGCCCAGTGTAAACACAGGATCAGAGCAAGAACTGAACCTTTTTGGTGCCTGCTGCTAAGCGTGACACCGTTTATGGAAAAGAAACACTGCAAGTATTCACTTATGCTGGCAATTTCTGGAAGGGGGGAAAAAATCAAGGGACGAGAACGACACCAAAAAAAATGCTGGATGTGGTTTTTTAGATTATTTTTGGATGAGGTCACACGGTGATAAATGGAATAGACTGAGAGAATTGAAAACTAAACTTGCTGTAAAGCCTGATTAGAGTGGATTGCATTACAGAGTATAGCTGGCACCAACTGCTATGAAAAAAGTCTGGCTGCCATAGACCTTGTGGCCATTGGCATAGATTCATTCAGTGCTTTGCAATGTTGCTGTTTAACACTCACCTTTGGCAGCCTCTTGGCACACTCTCTTGAAGTGGAATATGAAGTTTATCGCTGCAGCTGTATGAGAATGTACCTGATCTGAAAGCTTTCAGGATCAATTTTTGACAGTCCATATCTCCCTTTCTTTTCTATTGGCTATGACAGATGAGTGTGTCATTCATGCTTTGCTGTTCCTTCCATAGCTTATAAGCAATCCTGCAAAACCAAACATGCAAAAGGGCACAGCATCATTAAAA